>NC_057800.1:610176351-610542048 GCF_018294505.1 Triticum aestivum
ACGAGCGAGCACCCGCGATAGAAGCAGTGACAACGCGCGAGGGAGCGAGCGCCATGAACGGGACGTCCCAGTACATTAAATAGTATAAAAGGCTTCTATAAGTGACACATTGTGTTTGCACCCAAAACGAGTGAGCATAAAAATCTACCTGCGTCAAATGAAAGAGGTTCTATAAGTGACACATAGTGTTTGCGCCCATACAGAAACTAATGTAGACAATGAGCGAACATTCAGTTAAAGTGTTAACCAAAGCTCCAAGCGCCACAAAAAATATGACATAAAAAGTGACAATAATTCAAAAATGTTAAGAATTTGAATAAAAAATCCTGGGATTTCATATGCATTAATAATATCATTTCTGTCACTAATTTGGAAAATTTTCAAATTTTGAAAAAATGATCATGAATTCGAAATATATAAAATTTCACAAAATTGATAAAAATTCAAAAACTCTTGCAAATTCGAAAAACAATGTTTGTCTGTTTAGAAAATCACAAATTCATAATATGTTTGTGAATTCCCAGAAGTGTTATATAATTTAGAAAAATATTCATAAATTTTAAAAATGTCCTTGGATTTCAGAAAATGCTCAAGAATTGAAAAAATGGTCAGAAATTTGACTAAAGTTTGAGAATATACTTTTTTCGAATGTAATAATGTTCAGGAATTTAGAAAATAATGTTCAAAATTTCTCACACATTTGGAGAAAGTTTGTGGATTTGAAATATTCATGATTTTTGTTTTAAAGATATAATAAATTTAAAAATTTCACAAAGTTGAGAAAGGATCATAAATTTGAAATAATTATGAAGAAATTAACAACAAATTTGTAAATCCATGGGTTTTAACAAGTTCACAATTGATTAAAAGTTCACAATTTTGAAAAGAAAGTTGAAGAAATTGAAAAAATATTATCAAATTTGAAAAATCTCCACATGATTGAATGGATAAATTTGCTGGCTTGAAAAATATTTTCGAATTTGAAAAATGCTCCTGAATTTGGATAAATTTCAAAATATTAAACAGTATGATTTCTTTTTTTTAAAAGGAAAAGAACAGAAAAAAGTAACAATTTGAAAAGAAGAAAAAAAAAACAAAACCCTCACTAGGAAAATCGATGTAACCTTTTTTGACACGATTTGCGTGGGCCCTGCGTGTGATTAACTATTGTATCAAGCGCCAAACAGGAAAACACAAAATGGGACTTGTATTCTGAACGCGCTTTAGACTGGCTCATTGAGGGCCGGGGCGCCCAGATATTTTCCTTTTCTGCTTTTCTTCTCCCTTTTTTGCTTTTTCGTAAACTTTCATTATTTTTAACAAATAACTGAATGAAAAAAAATCATTTTTAAAAATATATACAGTATTAATAAAAATACAAGATTTTTTCAAAAATTTGGAGTATAACACAAGTTTCGAAAAATGTTTGTGAATTTCAATAATGTTCTCGAATTTCAAAAAAAATGTTCGCCTATTTCATTAATTATTCCAATTACAAAATACTCCCTTCACCCCATAATGTAAGACGTTTTTTGACACTACACTAGAGTAAAAAAACATCTTATATTGTGGGACGTAGGGAGTTTTTTTAATTTTAAAAATATCACAAATTCAAAATATGTTCATAAACTTCCAAAATTGTTCCCAAATGTTTAAAAAATTCTCGAATTTTAAAATAATTCTTGATTTTAAAATTGCTCACATATTCCAAAAAATCAAAAATGTGTAAAACATTTACGAAATTGAAAATTAATCGTTAGTTTGAAAATTTCTTGATGACTTTCAGGATGTTCATGAATTTAGAAAAATGTTCATGGTTTTCAAAAATCATGAATTTGAAAAAAGTTCATGGGTTTGAAAGCAAACTCGTGTATATGAACCAAAAAAGAAAGGGAAAACGACAAAAAAGGAAAACCGGAAGAAAAACAAAGAAAAGAAATGGTTCAGGATAACCATAATGGGTCGGCCCATATTCGGCAGGGTGCTCTCGTGATCGCGTCCCAGATTCCTGATGGCTAGCGCACTGCACCCAGCTAGTAGAAGAATTGCACTTTAGCTAGATTTCAGTCAGCTGAATTTTAGTTTTATGTTCAATCGATTTTCTGACCCTTGAATTGTTCTTTAGATTTGTGGAGCTTTTTTTTCTGTCAAATTTTGCTGGTGGTATTGGGCCGTTTAGATTCGATTGACACCTATTTTGGGTCAGTCGATTTCCTGCTTGGACTGGATTTTGGTGGGTGTATGTTTTGTTTTCATGTGTTTACTTTTGTTTTCTGCATGTGTATGCTTTTTTTTCTGTTGAGTTTTTCTTCTTCTTTACGTGTATTTTTTGGATGCTCAGTGTGTGAAAATGTATGCATGCAACACATCAGAGTACAGAAACCTCACTCTTATATATTTTATTCTACATATTATAAAAAGTGCATTTTTGTGCTAATTGTGTGGTATTTTTTATTTTCTTTATTCTTTAAGGGTAATACCAACTAATTGTTTTGTGCAATGTTTTTGCTAATTAAATACATTTTCTATTATTATGTGTATGTATGCATGAAAGTACAATACAATATGTGTGTAAATTGTACTAGACTGACAAAGTTGCATTATTATATGTGTATTCGCCGCATATTCTGAAAAGTGCAATTTCAGTGCAGAGGTGTGCAAGTTTTTTCTTTGTTTTCTTTCCTCTTAAGAGTAATTCCAATGTCGCTAATTTATTCTCTCTTAGAAAACTTTATTAGTTTTATTATGTTTATTCTTTAATTCATTTCATGTTTTTAAGGACGATGCCAATGCCACTTATTCGTTCCTTATTAATTTTTTTATTTTTATGTAAAGTTCACTATGATATGTTTATTCTTACATAACTAAAAAAGTGCAATTTATGTGTAAATTGTGTGCAAATTATATCATTATTTTTTAGAATTCCTTTCTTCTTAAAGGGTGGTACAAATACCACTATACTTCATTTCTTCCTAGAAAAACATATTTTTTTTGTGTTTGTAAGTAAGTATACATGCAGGTGTGATACACCATGTGTGTAAATTATATAGAAACAAAAACTGCACTGTATATGCTTATTTTTGGCATATTAGAAAAGTGCAATTTCAGGGCATACTTGTGTGCAAGTTATTTTTTAATTTTATTTCTTCTTGAAGAGTGTCATTTTCCCAAAACTTCATTAGATTGTTTTGGTTTTTGTTTTTATATTTTATTTCTTCTTAAAGGGTTTTATTCTTACATAGAAAACTTCATCGTTTTGTTTTTGTTTCAGTATTTTGTTTTCTTAAAGGGTTTCATTCTTCCATAGAAAACTTCATTACTTTGTATTTGTTTTAGTTTTTTATTTTCTTTATTCATAAAGGGTTTCATTCTTCCCTAGAAAACTTTATTATTTTATTTTTATTTTTTTATTTTCTTTCTTCTTAAAGGGTTTCAATCTTCCCTAGAAAATTTCCTTATTTTGTTTTTTGAGTTTTATTATCTTTCTTCTTAAATGGTTTTATTCTTCCCTAGAAAAATTCATTATTTTGTTTTTATTTTTAATTTAATTTTCTTTCTTTAACGGCAATATCTTTATTTTTGCATATTATAACAAAACGCAATTTCTGTGTAAATTGCGTGCAAATTTTGTCATTACCTGGTTTTTATTGCCTTTTTTTCTTAAAGGGTACCGCCAGTGTTATTTTTTTTTAATATTCTTTCTTCTTCATGGGTAATACACGGGCCAGGGAGTCCACCGGCACACAAGCATGTTGGGCTTGGGATTCAGCAAACACGTCAATCAACTGACCAGTAGCCGTTCGACTGAAACGAGTTTAGGTCAGTCGACTGACCCAAACAGAAGTCAGTCAACTGACCTGCTCCCGAAGAATTGCTGCTCCTCCACACCTCGACAGATCATCCTTCGTGGGACACCTCCTCCTTCACGCCGACGTTGCCGACTCCTCCTCATCCACCTGTCGACATGTCCCATGTTGGGCTGCTCTATGCTCCGTTCGTCGATGATACACCCGGAGGAGGCAGCGGAAGCAATGACCATTAACAGCAGATCTTTCTTCCCCCCTGCTCTTCATATGCTAAAAAAAAGTTAAACGAGAAATGACTGCTCCTAACACTGATCGAGTCACAGGCTCCTAGCCATTAGCTGGTCCGATTTGAACGATCTCCTCCTTTGCCAATGGGTACGTAGTACATCCCAATGTTCGAAACTTACAAATTACTGCTCGCATTTCTCATACAGCACGCCATCCTTTGCCCACAGACATAGGCCAGACATAGCAGGGGTCACATTCCATTGCACGATGTTCTAAACTTACACCTCACTGCTGCCTGCCCATATACTTTTCCTTGTACTACAATACTAGAGTGGAACCCTTATCTTATGGAGCGACAGAAAGCACCCTGTTTTGTGACGCTCGATGCAGCTTTGCGCATTTTGTCAAATCAAATTCAAACAAGGCAGAAAGGAGACGACTGACTGTAGTCGTAAACAAATCCATCTGTCTTATACGAGTGGAACCTTCTTGCGACAAACGCGTGTCGGTCCCCTTCTTTATCACCGGTGTCGGCAGGCAGCCCACGCGAGCAGCCCTCCTGAACATTCCGCTTCTGTTCCGCCATGACTGCGAAGCTGCTCGCCACTATTTCCGTTTTTCCGGACCGAAAGCGTCTCCAGGTGGCACCGCCGTCACGTGCCTTTCGGAGGGGACGAGACGGTACCCCAACCTGCGTCACTGATGCTTCGTGTCCGTGTCTCCAGTCCAGCATGCGCGCCTGATGCCTCTATGAATCTTAGGTTGCATAGGCCGATCCGACGTGCACGTTCCATGTCCAGCAGTACGGAGTACTTGGTAACCAGACGTCGACTCGTTGGATTGGATGACTGTTAACGACACGGCCATGTTGATGCTGCACCAGAACTAATCCAGGATGTTTAGAGCATCTCCAGCCGTTGGACCCCAGAGGGCGCCTAAAATCGCCGCTTGAAGATGAGCCAGCGCAAAAAAAAGGTTTTGGGACGAGTTGGTCCCCGGTCGCCGCCCCAGGGCTGCCTCTATATGTGTATAATTTATTCAAAAAAAAGTTCGGCGAAGTTCGGTTAAACACAGCTAAATTTCGGCAAACTTTGGCGTATATTGACATGTTCGGCGGTACATAGCAAATATAACTAATAAAAGAAATCGATGAACGCCGAGTAGTCGCCGTCGTCGCCGCCAACCTTGCCGCCGTTGTCGTCGGCCTTCTCCTTCTTGACACGGTCGTCCCTGGTGGACCCCTGACCGGCGTCGCCAACGCGGACTGGTGGCGGCAGCGCGTCGTCGTCGTCGCTGTCTTCGATGACGACAACTCCTCCTTTGTCGCGGCCCCGGTGGCGCTGCTCGAACCGCCGCAGGGCGGCGCACTGGCGCTCCCTCGCCATCTTCAGGGAGTCCTTGCGCGCCCATTCCAGAGCCGCATCGTCATGCTCCGTCTTCACGGCGGGGAGACCCGGCTCCGTCTTCACCGGCGTGAGCCCCGACTCCGTCTTTGGCTTGACGAAGCGCGGAGGAGCCGACGAGGAGGCGCGCCGGCCGCCCTCGTTGATGACGATGCCGGCGCTCCGAGTGCGCCGGGCGAGTGACGTCTCCACCGCGGGCTCGATCTTCACGCCGAGCAGCGCCGGAGAGCCGGAGGAGTGGAAAGAAGAGCGCGAGGAGGAAGAAGAGGAGGAGCCGAACCTCTTGGGCATCCATTGCCCGTCGCGTCGGCGGCGTGCCGGGGCGGCCGCCCTCGCCGGGGGGTATGTCAACGGCGGGTTGTTGCCGCCCTCGAGGTGCGTCAGCACGCCCTCGAGCGTGCGGCCGGGGACGCCCCACCATAGGTGGAGCCCCTCGATGTTCTTCACGCCGCCCACCACCGGCGTCCCGTTGGTGGACGCCAGCCTCCGCTGCTGACGGTGCTCGAAGTACGTCAACCACGCCGCGTGGTTGTCAGCGGCATACTGGGGGAGGGCGAGTTGGTCGTCGGTGAGGGAGGCGTGCACGATCTCGACCTCGTCGGCGAAGTAGAAGGGGCGCGCCACGGCATCTGGTAACGGGGGAATGAACACTCCGCCGTTGCTGAGCCTCCACCCCGTCGGCCCGGCGCGCATGTCCGGCGGCGCCGAGATGTTGGCCTCGAACAGGAGCCACGACTCCTGTTCGCAGAACGGCGGCCGAAGCCGTTGGTCGCCGCCTCGTCTTCGGGGAACCGTTCGGCCAACGGGAGAGGGAGAGGGAGGGCTCGACGGCGGCGGCGCACGGGAGAGGAATAGGGAGGCCTCAGCGGCGGCGCACGATGAAGTAGAGCTCGGCGGCTAGGGTTGGTGTGGCCAGAGGCGAGGGAGGCCACCGGCTTATATAGCTGCGTCGCACCCGTGTGTACGCGTGCGAGGGAGGGGAGGCGTCGGCGCGTCGCCCCGTGACGCGCCGCCCATGAGGAATCAATGGCAAGGCTGACGTTGATTCCTCGCGGGAAACCGAGGCGTTGGGGGAAGACGAGGGCGGTGTCGCTGACGCGGCTGGCCCGCGGCTCTTTCGCGTCAAAACCGCTCGCTCCGGCGCCCCAGCGCGCCGGGTTCGGCCTGAATCCGTCGGCGCTGATTTCGGCACAGGATGGTGAAAATCGGGCTCCTGAAAGCGCGACTGAACCGTTTTTTCAGCATCGGTACAAAAAAATCACGTGGGAGGCCTTCCTAAGGGCACGGCTGGCTACGATGCACCGATACTTCAAAAACTGCTGTATCGCCGTACCGGACGGCGCCGATACGAACGATACGGCTTCGATACTCGTATCCCCAAGTATCCCCTTTTGCGATTTAAAAAGAAAAGAAAGAAATGCCGATACGGCTGGGACACGCTCGTGACACGGCGGGACACGGCGAGCGAGAGACGCAGCCTCCGAGCGAGGCTCAACAGCCCGTGACCACACTAATCCTAACCTTCCTCTCCCGCACTCTGTTCGACCGCAGCAGGTATTGGAGATCGAGGGCGACTCCGGAGCGCCGCCGCAGCCGCCGTCTCCACCGCCTGGGGTGGCTCTCGGCCTTGTTGACTCGCCACGCAGCCGCCTGAACTGAGCCAACTCGAGTCTTCTTCGTAGTTTCGTAGTACTAGTAGACTAATAGTAGTACTATACTATGTGCTTGATACCTTCCATCGCTGAGAGAAATAGCTGCACAAAATAGGCTATCACTCTGTTGACGTTGGTGGGATATATTTTCTTGCTGATGACTGAATTTGTTGCTTTACTGCTACTATCTACTGCTGGGGAGGGAAATCAATATGACATGTGCTGGGCCAGTATTTTGATCTCATTTCACACATTCTATTATGTTCGTATTATTACATGTTATTTTATTAAATATTTATATATAGTCGACGTATCGCCGTATTGATGTTTTTAAAAATTACCATATCCCATATCGCCGTATCAGTGATGCCGTATCGGTGCATCGGTGCTTCGTACACGGCTGGAGATGCTTTTAGGACGTCAAAAAAGGGGAGGGAGGAAGAGGGAGCTTCCCAGAATCCCAGTAGATAGATAGGTTCATTGCCATATTTACATGCAAACTTGTCAGCTCGATCAGTCTAACAACGGAGAAAGATGTGGCACGTACTAGGTACTACTGCTAATTTACACCGTGGATGGTAAACGCCAAATCTCGTCAGAGCATGAGGCCGAGGCGCTCGCTGGCCACGTCGCAGCGGACGGGCGCCAGCCCGACGCGGCCGCGCTCCAGGTCGTACTCCACCCACACGTTCATCTGGTGGTGGTGCCCGATCACGTACGCCATGATGGGCACCATGTCCGCGTTGCCGAACGTCAGGCACCACACGCCGTCGCCGCCGCGCCGCTCCCCGGGGACCTTGTACAGCAGCCTCTCCCCCGCCACCGCCATCTCCGCGCCGTTGAACAGCAGCGTCACGCTCGGCAGCCTCGCCGCCGGCGGGGTCCGCCCCTGGGGCACGCGGAAGCACGTGTCGAACGCCTCCTGGAACGCGAAGCCGGGGTCGTCGAGGGCCGGGAGGAGCGGCCTGGCCTGTCGCGTGAACTCGGCCTTCAGTGCCGAGTAGGCGTCGCCGAGCAGGAAGGTGAACTGCGTGCCGGAGTCCACCATGGTCTGCCCCGCCCCGGTGTGGTCCGGCGCGAGCACCGACGCCGGGATGGGCAGGTGCTTGGCGCCGACGCGGATGCCCAGGAGCTGGACGGAGTAGGCGACGCGGTCGAAGTAGGGGAGCGGCAACGCCGGCTGGTACAGGGGCGTGTAGTTGAGCGGGAGGAAGGTGGGCAGGTCGCTGTGGCCGAGGAGCAGCACGCCGGCGTCGTCGCGGTCGGAGATGCAGTAGGAGAAGCGGCGGGTGCTGGCCTGCGAGACGAAGGAGAGGGCGCCCCTGTTCATGCCCAGCAGCCCGGCGCTCGCGACCCCGTCCGGGGAGGAGTCGAACGCGGAGGCCATGCAGCCGAACGCCGCGCGCAGCGGCGGCCCGCCGCCGACGGCGAAGACGTCCGTCGCGAGCGCGCCGTCGGAGGAGGAGCCGTCCGCGTAGGAGAGCGACACGCTGCACCTGCTCGACGCCCCGTCGCAGGCCGGCGGCGACGGCAGGTCGCGGGAGCGGCACTGCGCGGAGGCGCAGGGCACGGCGGCGAAGGTGGCCGAGGCCCTCGGACGAAAGGACGTCGCGTTGTACCTGTTCCTGGCGCCGCCCGCCGGCGCGCAGAGCAGCCAGGACAGCTCGCTGCCGGTGTCGAGCACCATGGTGACGTTCTGCGGCGGCGTGCCGACGACGAGCGAGACGGTGAGGCTGACGTTGTGGTGGAACCGCAGCTTGCTGGGCTGCCGCGGCAGCGCCCTGGCCGGCATCTGGCGCGCCCGCAGCGCGAAAAGCTGCGGCCTCGCCCCCGCCCCGGACGGCCATGGCGCGCCAAGCAGGACGACCAGGACGAGGCAAGCGAAGACGAGCAGCGGGGGAGGCATGGCGGTGGTTGGGATGGGAGCAGGCGGAGGCCGGGACCTACGCGTGCATGTGAATGCTTGTGTTGTTGGATTCCGGTGTGGGGTTTTGGTTCGGGGTGGATTTTATGGGGTGGCGGCCGGCGCGAGCGGGCAGTGGCGAGTGGAGTGGAGTGGTGGTGACGACTGACGGACGGAGGAGCGACGGGTCACTGTCGCAGGGAGGCAGCCGGGGTTCTTTGCACCTGTCGTCTTCTATCTTTGGAACCACGGAGCGCCAGCTGGGTGGTCAGAGACATTTTAAGTAGGAGTACGCGCCAGTGCTGAGGTTTACAGCAGCAGTAATAATGCGTGCAGTACTACCACAGTATATCTACGGAGTAATTGAGAAACTTTTCGTGGAAGCTCACGCGGTCGGATTCTCTGGACCGGTAGGCCTCCTCTATTTTGAGTCAAATTTAAACGATCGATTTAACCATGATACTCCCTCCGTCACGGTTTAAAAGACGTGCTTGGAAATTCTCTGAGACCTGGGTGGTTATCTATTGGTTGTGAGATGGGCTAAAAAATAGCATTCACACTACGCATGCATATAGAAATAGTATATCGGAGTACTAATTAGCTACTAGAAATAAATGTAATGCGCTCTAAACCTTGTCTATTGTGGAAACTCACGCAAATTTAATTATGCCTTCTAAACTGTGACGGAGGGAGTATTATGATATCATCACCCTGTCTGTTTGTTTGTGTTTTTGCTTTTGCTTTTGCAGCTATTTTATTTTGGCTTCAAACACCTATATAGGAGGTTTTATAACTTTTTGATCAAAGTGAAAAAGCCATAAAAGTAGAAGCAAAAGCCCAAACAAAAAGGACCTATGAGCTACTCCATTCACTTTAAGATATTTCGGTATGTACTATTGAAATGAGTGAACAAATACACTAAAATACGTCTATATATCTCCCGCAAAAAAAATACGTCTATAACGTTTGAGTCGGAAAAAAGTTACTCTCTCGTATTCGTATTAATTCTCCCTGATTTAGTATGGACCGGAAGGAGTCGAACTTCTTATAATTAGGAACGGATGGAATACTATGTTATGGAAAAAATTGTTTTCAATAAAAATCTAATGATACATAATTTAGATATATTTTTTATGCCCCAAAAACGCTATTTTCATAAACAATTTGGAGATTCCTTTTTGCCACAACCTTCATGCTTGTCCTTCCATTGTGAAACTTTTTTTTTTTTGCAAATATCCCATTTTAAAACTTTGCAAGCACTCAAAACATTTGTCAAAATTTGCCAAAAAAAGATTCTGTTTTGTTTGAATTTATTTTCTTTCAGTTTTCCAGAGTTTACAGTTCATCACGAGCTCATTTAAGCTCATGAGCAGAAGAGGACTTCCGGCGTTGTACTAGCTTTTCCGTGGAGTATCTACGGTGCAATTGAAAAAAAAACATGGGAACATGGGTTAAAATTTGACCACCGATTTAACCAGAAAAATATAAGTTATGTTCCATAGAATGTATACCATTGAAGACATGTTTGAAATGCAAATCCCATCGTCTAATAGTATAACTTTTGGGCATATGGCTCATACTTTTTAAACCTGAATTACACTGGGTCTCTTTAATCTAGACCGAAGGGATAACCTTTTTTTAGAGAAAAATCATACGCCCGACTTTATAAATAAAGCCACCACGCAGAGTCACCGACACCAAACAACAGGTTTCACCAACGAAAGGCGGAGAGTACAAAAGGCATTAATGGTGGCACGCAAACCAGATAACAGTGGCACGCAGGCCAACAACCTACAAAGCCTAGAAAAGAGAGGAGCAACAAGCGAGGATCCGAACATCAGTTGACGCCATGAGGCTGGACCAGAGAAGAAGCAGAAGATCACACACTAGATATTAGCTCCTCGAGTGCGGCCCGATCAGCGTCCTTGGTCAATGATTTTCACTACTGCAAGAAGATAATCATTTTGAAAAAGCAATCAGACGGCCTATTAGGGAAAATATTTTCAACAGTGAATTTATCTAGTAGTCCACAATGCCCAACATAGCGTCGAGAACCCCATCGCGAAAATACGTCTGTTCTACCCCACAAGGCCCGCAACCAGCGGTCGCAGCTTAGCAAAGGAGGTAGGGGACCATGAGACCCCCCATCCAAGACCTAATACAACACCATGCCAACCTTGCCAGGACGCATCCAAAAAAGATGTGGTTTGAGTCCTTGAGAGCCAAGCAGAGAGCACAATGGTCCGAGCCGAGGCCATTACGTTTCCAGATTTGGTCGGCCGCCGAGAGTTTGCCTCTGATGGTTGGCCACATGAAGATCTTGATTTTGGGCAGCACCCTAGCAAGCCACACTTGTTTAAATCTATTGGTGGGGAGACCATAAATCAACCGCAAGTAGATGGATTTGATCGAGAATCTACCAGAAGAAGTGTGAGGCCAGATTACATAATCCCCTTCCTCCGAGAGCATCGGGGAGCAGGCAGCAAGAAGATGCCACTATCCCAACTCTTCGGGAGAGAGGGATGTTTTGAAACCAGGTCCCAACCAGCGTCGGAGAGCTTAGAGATTGAGATCTCCGGATCCGAACAATAGGAAAACAAAACAGGGAACGAGACCGCCAAAGGAGTGTCACCAAACCACCAATCCAGCCAAAAACGTACCAGGGAGCCATTGCCAATCACAAACTTCACGTGTTCCCTGAAGACATCTCTAACTTCTATCAAATCGCGCCAAAACTGGGACCCACCCAAGGGCGAAGCAAATATGGGGCTACAGTTTTGGAAGTATCTGCCTTTCAGAATGTCGAACCAGATCGTTCCAGGCCCTGTGGACATGATTTTCCACCACCATTTAATAATAAGGCATTTATTCATGATGGAAGTGTTCAGAATGCCTAGCCCCCATGTGATTTGGGGAGGCAGATGGACTGCCACTTAACCAACCTATATCTATGACGGTTGTCGGAAGAATTCCAATAGAACGCACCCGTGTGCTTGTCAAACCCATTATGCGTCCCCTCCGTAAGGTGATAAAAGCCCACAGTGAACATTGGTAAAGAAGTGAGGCAAACATTCATACGGCACACTTTGCCAGCATTAGAGTTGTATCGGCCTCACTATGGCATGACATGGTTACCAACATTGGCTACCAGAGGTTTAAAGTCCTTGGCACACAACTTAAAGGGAGCAATAGGGAGGCCCATGTATTTAAAAGGGAAAGAGCCGAGTTGGCAATTAAGGAGTTGCAAGACTCTCACCGCCTCAGAGGTGGTCACCCCAGTGACCAAGATCTCGCTCTTAGAAAAGATAATTTTAAGACCCGAGAGAGCTTCGAAGCAGAAGAGAATAAACTTGAGATTAGTAAGACATTGATCGTTCAGCTCCATCATATTAATAGTATCATCAGCATACTGCAAGTGGGAAACACCATCGGGAATGATATGAGAAGACACTGGGGAGATATGGCCCGACTGGGCAGCACAAGACAAGATGCAAGAAAGCGCGTCGGCCACAAAATTAAAGATAAGGGGGAAAACGGGCACCCTTCCCCGAGGCCTCTACCATTGGCAAAAGAAATACCAGTATACAATCTTCTCTATTCTTAGGATCCTCAAAATAAATGAGGCCTTCAAGACATGATTTATGTGATATGTATAATGAAAATGGATTTGGATTTGTTCAAAAATTGTACGTGTTGACAACTTTCTGCGTAAGCTCCTAATATCCTGCCAAAAATGCAATTAGAGCCTTGGCTTAGTGGTTAGATATGTGATTATGCAGCCTGTCCATCCGGATTCAGTTCCCAGAATTGATACATGTTTTTTCCCATTTCATTTCCTTGTGAACCAAGCTTGTTGTGTGGTGCATACAACTTTAAGCTATGATCCAAGCACATAGTGGTGGGCCATGGGGCGAGATACTATTGACAACTAAAAATAATCCTACTGCAAAAACAACATTGGAGCATGCTTAGGAGATAGATCACGAGATTACCACTATACATGCAGTCTCTCGCAGCAGAAGAAGAGTCGGAGCAGCACGTCGCCAGAGTCATCTCCTCCTCGTCACCGGTCTCCCTCACGCAGTCGGTAGCCGGATCCCATGAACAGGTTCGCCAGAGCAGTGCAAGCTGACTGCCTCTAATGGTATCCACGCATGCAGGAGGAATGTTGTGCGATGGACTGCAAGGTCTGATCACATAGCCAGGCGACCGAGTAGAGGTGCCTGCTTGCAACACATGCAAAGCCCTAATGACGACGTCGAAGTGGTCATTTTCCAAAGGTAGCCGCACCTTTACTATGTATAGCCATCCGCCACGGGACCATCACATGGGCCTCGCATGGATTCTAAAGCCCGAAGTCTTCTCGGCCCAGATCCAAGGCTTGGTCGGATCTCATCTGACCAGTGACGAGGCCATGCACCTAGGGTAGGGCAATAGACCTGATCTAAGCAACCCACCCAAAGACGCTGCCCTACAGTCAAAGGACAATCAAAGGACAGTAAATTCTACCAACTGGAATTACTTGAGTGCATGCCCACTCGACCAACATCTCCATTCGGATACCCCAATTCCATTCGACAAGCATATCATCACTCGACCATACAAGAAACCACTTGGAGTATAGAAGACCTAAAGTCACCCTGGACAACCATGGACAGGTATTCAGTCCATAGACTTAAGGATCATTTATATCACTTTAATGCTAGCATTACCAGTAATGCCCCCTCTTTATGTACATTCAACCCTTGTAACGTGGGATGCCTAGGGTCTTGGCGCACTCTATATAAGCCACCCCCTCCACTGGCACAAGGGTTCGCACCCCCTGTAACATCATGCATAATCCAATCGACCGAGCCTCCGGGCATCAAGACGTAGGGATGTTACTTCCGCCGCGAAGGGCCTGAACTCGTACATCTTGCGTGCACAATCTCACCGTAGCTAGGATCTTGCTTCTACATACTTACCCCCCTACTTTACTGTCAGACTTAGAACCACGATAGATGGCGCCCACCGTGGGGCAGGTGTCTTAGCGACTTTCCGGTGAGGTTGTGATTTCTCTGAGTCCTTTCATCATGGTTTCTGGTGGAGGTTTGGTTGAGGGCCGCGAGATCCATCTTGGCACGCTCGTCTTCATCGCCGACGACTCCGCTTGGCTTCAAGAAGCTCCTCTCAACATCGAGGCGCTCCCCGTCCGTGGGGCGACTGAGGGAGTCCTGGATTAGGGGGTGTTCGGATAGCCGGACTATACCTTCAGCCGGACTCCTGGACTATGAAGATACAAGATTGAAGACTTCGTCCCGTGTCCGGGAGGGACTTTTCTTGGCGTGGAAGGCAAGTTTGGCAATACGGATATGTAGATCTCCTACCATTGTAACCGACTCTATGTAACCCTAACCCTATCCGGTGTCTATATAAACCGGAGGGTTTTAGTCCGTAGGACAACATACACATCAACAATCATACCATAGGCTAGCTTCTAGGGTTTAGCCTCTTCGATCTCGTGGTAGATCTACTCTTGTACTACCCATATCATCAATATTAATCAAGCAGGACGTAGGGTTTTACCTCCATCAAGAGGGCCCGAACCTGGGTAAAACTTCGTGTCCCTTGCCTCCTGTTACCATCCGGCCTAGACGCACAGTTCGGGACCCCCTACTCAAGATCCGCCGGTTTTGACACCGACATTGGTGCTTCCATTGAGAGTTCCTCTGTGTCGTCGCCGTCAGGCTCGATGGCTCCTACGATCATCAATAGAGATGCAGTCCAGGGTGAGACCTTCCTCCCCGGACAGATCTTCGTCTTCGGCGGCTTCGCACTGCGGGCCGATTCGCTCGGCCGTCTGGAGCAGATCGAAAGCTACGCCCCTGGCCGTCAGGTCAGATTTAGAAGTTTAAACTACACGGCTGACATCCGCGGGGACTTGATCTTCGACGGATTCGAGCCACTACCGAGCGCGCCGCACTGTCACGACGAGCATGATCTAGCTCTGCCGCCGAACAGTGCCCTGGAGGCCGCACCCGCATCGGCTCCGACCCTCAATTCGGAGCCAACTGCGCCGATCGAGGATGGGCGGTTGATGCCACCTCGGGGGCTGCGACCCCAATGGTGATTGAGCCGAACACCAGCCCCGTACTCGGCGAGACTCATGACCCCAAGGAGTCGGACTCTTCTCTGGACTCCAAACCCTCCGCGCCCCTGCCGATCGAATCTAATTGGGCGCCGATCATGGAGTTCACTGCTGCGGACATCTTTCAGCACTCGCCTTTCATCGATATCCTGAAGTCACTGAAGTCTCTCTCTTTATCAGGAGAGCCCTGGCCGGACTACGGTCAGCAAGGTTGGGGTACGGACGATGAAGAAATTCAAAGCCCACCCACCATCCACTTTGTAGCCACTGTCGACGACTTAATCGACATGCTCGACTTCGACTCCGAAGACATCGACGGTATGGACGCCGATGAAGGAGATGATGAAGAACCAGCGCCTACTAGGCCCTGGAAAGTCACCTCGTCATATGACATATACATGGTGGACACCCCAAAAGAGGGAGATGGCGATGGAACAGCGGAGGATGACCCCTCCAAGAAACAGCCTAAGCGTCGGCGTCAGCGGCGCCGCTCAAAATCCCGCCAAAACAAATATGGTGATTCCAGCACGGGAGATAATAATACTCCAGAAAGTGTCGAAGAAACCCCCCTCCAGCAAGACTTAGCATAGGAGGATGGAGAAACCAACCCTCATGAGAGAGCGGCAGACAGAGAGGTCGAGGACAATAATTATATGCCTCCCTCCAAAGATGAGGCAAGCCTCGGCAACGACGAATTCGTCGTGCCAGAGGATCCCGTCGAGCAAGAGCGTTTTCAACGCAGGCTTATGGCCATGGCAAGAAGCCTCAAGAAAAAACAGCAACAGCTTAGAGCTGATCAAGATTTGCTGGTCGACAGATGGACTGAAGTCCTTGCGGCCGAAGAGCATAAACTCGAACGCCCCTCCAAGAGCTACCCAAAGCGCATGTTGCTACCCCGATTAGAGGAGGAAGCACTTGATGCGGCCGACCGGCCACCTCGTGGCCGCGACAAAGAGGCCTCCCGGCCCTCCACTCAAGCCGCACCCCGTACGAAGGCACGGGAATATGCGCCGAACTTACGAGACATGTTGGAGGACAAGGCAAGGCAAACACGATCGATCTACGGATCGCGTGGGCGCCCCACAGCTCGAGACGGTAACCGTCACGCCGGCCACAAATTCGGCAGGGCCGAACACAATAGACAAAGCTCATTGGAGCTACGTCATGATATCGCCCAGTACAGAGGCGCCGCACACCCACTATGCTTTACAGACGAAATAATGGATCATCAAATCCCTGAGGGTTTCAAACCCGTGAACATCGAATCATATGATGACACAACAGATCCTGCGGTATGGATCGAGGATTATCTCCTTCATATCCACATGGCCCGCGGCAACGATTTCCACGCCATCAAATACCTCCCACTCAAGCTTAAAGGACCAGCTCGGCATTGGCTTAACAGCTTGCCAACAGGATCAATCAGTTGTTGGGAGGACCTGGAAGCCGCATTCCTCGATAATTTCCAGGGCACTTATGTGCGACCCCCAGACGCCGACGACCTAAGTCACGTAATTCAGCAGCCAGAGGAATCGGCCAGGCAATTCTGGACACGGTTCCTAACAAAGAAAAATCAAATAGTCGACTGTCCGGACGCTGAGGCCCTAGCAGTCTTCAAGCACAATATCTGTGACGAGTGGCTGGCCCGGCACCTTGGACAGGAAAAGCCGAAATCTATGGCAGCACTCACGACACTCATGACCCACTTTTGCGCGGGAGAAGACAGCTGGCTTGCTCGTAGCAACAGTATGACCAAGAACCCTGGGAATTCGGACACCAGGGACAGTAGTGGCAGGTCGCGTCACAACAAGCAGAAGCGCCGCATTAACGGCGACAATGCTGAGGATACAACAGTTAATGCCGGATTCAGAGGCTCTAAATCCGGTCAGCGGAAAAAGCCATTCAAAAGGAATCCTAGGGGCCCGTCCAGTTTGGACCGAATACTCGACCGCTTGTGCCAGATACATGGCACCCCCGAAAAGCTGGCCAATCACACCAACAGGGATTGTTGGGTGTTCAAGCAGGCAGGCAAGTTAAACGCCGAAAATGAAGATAAGGGGCTGCATAGCGATGACGACGAGGAGCCCCGACCACCGAACAACAGTGGACAGAAGGGTTTTCCCCCATAAGTGCGGACGATGAACATGATATACGCAACCCACGTCCCCAAAAGGGAGCGGAAGCGCGCGTTAAGGGACGTATACGCGGTAGAGCCAGTCGCCCCAAAGTTCAACCCATGGTCCTCCTGCCCGATCACCTTTGATCGAAGGGACCATCCCACTAGCATCCGTCATGGCGGATTCGCCGCATTGGTCCTAGACCCAATTATTGATGGATTTCATCTCACTAGAGTCCTTATGGACGGTGGCAGCAGCATGAACCTGCTTTACCAGGATACAGTGCGGAAAATGGGCATAGATCCCTCGAGGATTAAGCCCACCAAAACAACCTTTAAAGGCGTAATACCAGGTGTAGAGGCCAACTGTACAGGCTCAGTCACACTTGAAGTGGTCTTCGGATCTCCGAATAATTTCCGAAGCGAGGAGTTAATCTTCGACATAGTCCCGTTTCACAGTGGTTATCACGCACTGCTCGGGCGAACCGCATTCACTAAGTTCAATGCAGTACCACACTATGCATACCTTAAGCTCAAGATGCCAGGCCCCCGAGGAGTAATTACGATCAATGGAAACACCGAACGCTCCCTCCGAACGGAGGAGCACACGGCGGCCCTTGCAGCGGAAGTACAAAGCAGCCCCTCCAGGCAGTTCTCCAGTCCGGCCACTAAACGACCGGACACCGTCAAGCGCGCCCGGAGTAACCTACAACAAGACCGCCTGGCATGATCCGAGCAGGCGTAGCAACGCGGCCCCAACCCCAACCCTCGCAAAAAGGCGACGCCAGTACTTTGCGTACATAACTATGCTCTAGAGATACCATGGGTACAGGGGGAGGGGCACCATCACGGCACGCCCAAAAATACGGCTTAAACCATACCAGGGGCTGCCGATTTTTTTTTAAATTTTCTCTTACTTTCAGGACTCCATCCTTCAGAAGGCCTGTTCGGCAGTTTAATGGCCGCACAAACGATGCAAGAACCAGGGAAGCAGACAAGCCACGCCGCAGTACGGAACTCCCAGGTGGTCTCTATCACGAGCAGTATACCTGCTCCGCATACTGTTCCGCAGCTTGCCCCTGGAACGGACATGTTAACTAGTCCAACCTTCCACTTATCGCATTATTTGTATCGTTCTGCTTTGGTTGCAGCCCTTTTTAATAAACAATGCATAGCTTTCGTCTATTTTTGCATTACCTTTTTTTTCTTTATATATGTTCCTTAACGACATGTTGCACCCGTACACGTTGGTACGGCCAAAATACGCCAGGGGCTTTAATACCCCTCAATATGGTGTGAGAAGTCCGAACACTTTAACAAGTGCGGCACCCCGAACTTATAGCATTATATGCATCGGCTCCGAATCATGTCTTGGGTAAATAGTTGGGTTTGCCCGGCTCCTATGTTTTGGTGCCTTATGTTCCGCTATATCGGCTAAGGTAGCACTACGAGAACCACTGCGATTGTGCCCCAGTTGAGCTGGGTCGAGCACCTCAGTGGAGAAAGCTAAAACTGACTGTCATGATGAAGCGAGAGCTGGTCGCTGTTCGAGAGGTTTTTCGAGTCCCTAAAGACTTATGCCGCTTAGGGCGAGGAGCCGGCTCTGTCCGGCCAAGGCGTGGATAGCGCCCCGAACTCGGTCTTCCGAATACCAGGGGCTTCGCCGAAATTTAAAATTATAGAATTCTATGGCTAAGTGAGAGTGTTCACGCATTATAGTCTGATTGCCTTGTTCGTTGGGCTGAGTGCCTCCCTCGAAGGACCCAAACATGGGAAAAAGAGCGCTTAGGTTTATCCCCGAACACCCCAGCACTAGCGGCACGGGGGCAGAAGCCGACGACTCGCCATCTCTCAGAATTGATAAACAGCTGCATAGAAGGTAATATTTTAAATTCCAATAGAATTGCTTAGCGCATATGAACAAGTTTTCAGCGCACAGGACAAAACGAGCAAGTTTCACTCAAAAATTACATCCCTAGAACATTCATCCGCCACAAGGCGGGCACCCTTCAGAACATCCTTATAGTAATTCTCGGGCTTGCGATGCTCTTTCCCCGGCGGTGGCCCGTCCTTCACAAGCTTCTCAGCATCCAGCTTGCCCCAGTGCACCTTAGCACGGGCAAGGGCCCTACGGGCACCTTCAATGCATACAGAGCGCTTGATGACTTCGAGCCTTGGACAGGCCTCCACCAGCCGCTGCACCAGCCCGAAATAGCTCCCAGGCAGAGCCCCTCCAGGACACAGCCGAACAATGAGGCCCTTCATGGCCTCTTCGGCCGCCTTGTGGAGCTCGACCAGTTGCTTCAGCTGGTCGCTCAGGGGCATGGGGTGTCCGGCCTCAGCATACTGAGACCAGAACACCTTCTTTGTCGAGCTTCCCTCCTCGGCTCGATAGAATGCGGCGGCATCGGACACACTCCGGGGAAGATCTGCGAATGCTCCTGGAGAGCTCCGGATTCGGGTAAGTAACAAGTAACTCACGTTTATGTATTTGCTTTGCTTAAAGAATGCCTTACCCGCCGCTATCTTGTTCACCTCATCCAACTCCTGGAGGGTCTTCTGGGATTCGGCCTTGGCAGACTTGGCATTTTCAATAGCCAGCGCGAGCTCGGACGCTCGCGTCTTTGAGTCAAGCTCCAAACTCTCATGTTTCTCCATGAGAGCCTGCAGCTCTTGCCGCACCTTGCCAACCTCGGCCTCATACTTATCCCGCTCAGTGCGCTCCGAGGCCGCCCTCCTCTCGGCCTAGACCAGCGCTTGCTTAAGGGTCGCCACTTCAGACGTGGCCCCTACAATAGCCACGATAATCCTGTCATTCTTTGCAATTGCACCTTTTATATATTTTTTAAAAAACAAGGTATTTCTTACCCTCATTGTCCTCGAGCTGCTTCTTGGCATGCCCGAGCTCTTGCTCGGACCGCTCGAGGCTCTGCTTCAGCGTGTCCACTTCCACGGTCAGTGCGGCGGACGCAAGCAGGGAAGCCTGCATATGCATATTGACTCATTTTTGTTAGGCTCTTGCGAATTCTATTTGATCCTCTATTCGGCTTTTCTTCCCGAACGCCAAATAGAGCATCAGGGGCTACTGTCTATGCGGTATTATTATTTACACATTCTTTACTTACCTCAAAGCCCGTCAAAAGGCTAGTACAAGCTTCAGTCAGTCCGCTCTTGGCGGACTGAACCTTCTGGACCACCGCACTCATAATAGTGCGGTGCTCCTCGTCGATGGAGGCGCCTTGGAGCGCCTCCAACATATTGTCCGGCGCCTCCGGTTGGACGGGGGCCACTGACACGGTGGACTTACTCCTCTTGGAAGGAGGTCCCCTGCCGGACTCTGGAACCTTTGAAGGTTCCGGAGCGGTGTCCGGCCTAGAGCCAGACTTGGAGCCCTGGGGGTTTCATTCCCTTTACTCCTGGAGTCCGGGAGGTCGCCTTGCGGCACCTCCAGGACCACCTCCTCGCAGCTTGGAACCTGTTGGGACAACACTTTGGTGTCGTCCGTAGGGCGGGGTGAGGAAGCCGTTGGAAGCGAGTTTACATCCGACGAGTCCAGTGAGCCGCTCGACGATGCATCGAGCTGGTCTTTGGGTGGGCTGCATAAACATATTCGATGTAAGGGAAAGTTGTGCAATAAACGAATACTATGAATTACTCTGGTATCTGGATACTTACGATTTTGCCAGGGGCTTGGCCCTGGGCTGCCACTCCTCTCCACCGTCATCAGCGTCGGTGGAGTAGTCCGGAGGAAGGGTTTTCCCCTTCTTGGACCCTCCGGCCTCCCCAGAGAGGGCGGCCTTCCTTTTCTTCTCTCCTCTCGCTGGAGGGGGAGAGGTTTCTTCTTCTTCCTCCTCGTCTTCACGGGAGGAATGCACCTCGGAACCATCGGATGATGGATCCGACACCTCCTGGCGCCGGGCACTCTTTCGAGTCCCCGCGGCCTTTTTTGCGGCCTTCTTCTCCGGCACCACATAGGGTGTCGGAACCAGCAGCTTCGCCAAGCGAGCGTCCGCTGGGCCTTCGGGCAAAGGAGCCGGACAGTTGATCTGTCCGGATGTCACCTGCCAATCCTGTCGAAGGTAAGGGAGCTTAGATCCCGCATGGAGTTAAACTATGAAAAACCGATACCTTGTAAAAGGAAAAAAACAGCTTACCGCGAGAGCGTGATGCTGCACACTGAATCCGCGATCCTCGGTAGCGGATGCGGGAGCCTCGGCGCCCTTGAAAAGCACCTTCCAGGCATCTTTGTATGTCGTGTCGAAGAGACTGCTCAGAGTTTGGTGCCGCACCGGGTCGAACTCCCACAGGTTGAAAGCCCGTTGTTGACACGGGAGGATCAAGCGGATGAGCATAACCTGGACTACGTTGACAAGTTTGAGCTTCTTGTCCACCAGGGTTTGGACGCATGTTTGGAGTCCGGTCAGCTCTCCCTTCTTGCCCCATGACAGGCCCGTCTCCTTCCAGGAGGTGAGCCGCGTAGGGGGTCCGGATCGAAACACAAGGGGTGCGACCCATTCGGCGGCGCGCGGCTCGGTGATGTAAAACCACCCCGATTGCCACCCCTTCAGGGTCTCCACAAAGGAGCCCTCGAGCCATAGGACGTTGGCCCTCTTGCCCACCATGGCGCCTCCGCACTCCGCCTGGTTGCCGCGCACCACCTTCGGCTTGACGTTGAAAGTCTTGAGCCATAGGCCGAAATGAGGGCGGATGCGGAGGAAGGCCTCGCACACGACGATAAACGCCGAGATGTTGAGGACGAAGTTCGGGGCCAGATCGTGGAAATCCAGGCCGTAGTAGAACATGAGCCCCCAGACAAATGGGTGGAGAGGGAAGCCCAGTCCACGGAGGAAATGGGGGAGGAACACCACCCTCTCATGGGGCCTAGGGGTGTGGATGAGCTGCCCCTTTTCGGGGAGCCGGTACGTGATGTCGTTATACAGGTATCCGGCCTTCCTCAGCTTTTTGATATGTCCCTCCGTGACGGAGGAGACCATCCACTTGCCTCCCGCTCCGGACATGGCTGGAGAAGGTTGAGGTGGGGAGTGCGGACTTGGGCGCTGGAGCTCGAGTGCGCAAGAATGGATAGGCGAAGGAGGAAGAAGGCATAGGTGAAAAGGTGGATCCTTATCCCCTTATATGGGTGGACGCAACTACATGTCCCCACCAGCCTGGTAAAACTCGCTTATCTCCAAGCACCGTAATCAATGGAGCGGTTGGGTTACCCATGCCTGTATTGATGAGAATCCCAGGATAAGGGGACACGATCTCTACTTTAACAAGAGTGCCAAGGAAACCGCCTCGCATAACGCACTGAGGTGGGATAATGAAATGACTCGGATAAAGGCTTGGCCATGGTGTGTCACGCTACGGAATACGTCAGCAGATTAGATTGGTGTAAATATTATTCTCTCTATGGAAATATGTGGAAACTTATTTTGCAGAGCCGGACACTATCTTTGTGTTCAAAATCTTCTACGAAGTACTTGGAGGAGGAACCTACCTTGCAATGCCGAAGACAATCTGCGCGCCGGATTCGTCGTCATTGAAGCCTGGTTCAGGGGCTACTCAGGGAGTCCTGGATTAGGGGTGTTCGGATAGCCGGACTATACCTTCAGCCGGACTCCTGGACTATGAAGATACAAGATTGAAGACTTCGTCCCATGTCCGGGAGGGACTTTCCTTGGCGTGGAAGGCAAGCTTGGCGATATGGATATGTAGATCTCCTACCATTGTAACCGACTCTATGTAACCCTAACCCTATCCGGTGTCTATATAAACCGGAGGGTTTTAGTCCGTAGGACAACATACACATCAACAATCATACCATAGGATAGCTTCTAGGGTTTAGCCTCTTCGATCTCGTGGTAGATCTACTCTTGTACTACCCATATCATCAATATTAATCAAGCAGGACATAGGGTTTTACCTCCATCGAGAGGGCCCGAACCTGGGTAAAACTTCGTGTCCCTTGCTTCCTGTTACCATCCGGCCTAGACGCACAATTCGGGACCCCCTACCCGAGATCCGCCGGTTTTGACACCGACAGCGACACACTTTCATGTGTGCGTTCGCGGCGTCCTTCTGCGGCAGCCGTCGACTCAGTATTGGTTGGCTCCCGCAACATCTTCGCTCCCCGCTGCTCACCGTCACAAGCGATCCGGTCGGTCATGGCTTCAGCGGTGGGTGAAGCACATGGTGGCACGTCAGTCGGCCACCCCTCAAGTCACGGCAATCGAGCCCGACGAATCTCTCTACAGCATGTTCAACCTGTCGACTAGCTCCGTCGAGACCCTTTCCAAGTGCGACAGCAGCAACCCCGCCGCGGAGGTCCTTGCTACCTCTTGAGGACTTGCGTTGGTTTTCCCTTGAAGAGGAAAGGGTGATGCGGCAAAGTAGCGTAAGTATTTCCCTCAGGTTTTGAGAACCAAGGTATCAATCCAGTAGGAGGCCACGCACGAGTCCCTCGCACCTACACAAACAAATAAATCCTCGCAACCAACGCGATAAGGGGTTGTCATCCCTACACGGTCACTTACGAGAGTGAGATCTGATAGATATGATAAGATAATATTTTTGGTATTTTTATGATAAAGATGCAAAGTAAAATAAAAGGCAAAGGAAATAACTAAGTATTGGAAGATTAATATGATGGAAGATAGACCCGGGGGCCATATGTTTCACTAGTGGCTTCTCTCACTAGCATAAGTATTCATGGTGGGTAAACAAATTACTGTTGAGCAATTGACAGAATTGAGCATAGTTATGAGAATATCTAGGTATGATCATGTATATAGGCATCACTTCCAAGACAAGTAGACCGACTCCTGTCTGCATCTACTACTATTACTCCACACATCGACCGCTATCCAGCATGCATATTAAGTTCATAAGAATAGAGTAACGCTTTAAGCAAGATGACATGATGTAGAGGGATAAACTCATGCAATATGAAATAAACCCCATCTTGTTATCCTCGATGGCAACAATACAATACGTGCCTTGCTGCCCCTACTGTCACTGGGAAAGGACACCACAAGACTGAACCCAAAGCTAAGCACTTCTCCCATTGCAAGAAAGATCAATCTAGTAGGCCAAACCAAACTGATAATTCGAAGAGACTTGCAAAGATAACCAATCATAGATAAAAGAATTCAGAGTAGATTCAAATATTGTTGATAGATAAACTTGATCATAAACCCACAACTCATCGGTCTCAACAAACACACCGCAAAAGAAGATTACATCGAATAGATCTCCACAAGAGAGGGGGAGAACTTTGTATTGAGATCCAAAAAGAGAGAAGAAGCCAGCTAGCTAATAACTATGGACCCATAGGTCTGAGGTAAACTACTCACACTTCATCGGAGAGGCTATGGTGTTGATGTACAAGCCCTCCGTGATCGATGCCCCCTCCGACGGAGCTCCGGAAAAGGTCCCAAGATAGGATCTCGTGGATACAGAAAGTTACGGCAGTGAAATTAGGGTTTTGGCTCCGTATCTGGTAGTTTGGGGGTACGTAGGTATATATAGGAGGAAGGAGTACGTCGGTGGAGCAACAGGGAGCCCACGAGGGTGGAGGGCGCGCCCAGGGGGTAGGCGCGCCCCTACCCCGTGGCCTCCTGGTTGATGTCTTGACGTAGGGTCCAAGTCCTCTGGATCATGTTCGTTCTGAAAATCACGTTCCCGAAGGTTTCATTCCGTTTGGACTCCGTTTGATATTCTTTTTCTGCGAAACCCTAAAATAGGCAACAAAAAAACAACAATTCTGGGCTGGGCCTCCGGTTAATAGGTTAGTCCCAAAAATAATATAAAATTGTATAATAAAGCCCAATAATGTCCTAAACAGAATATAATATAGCATGGAACAATCAAAAATTGTAGATACGTTGGAGCCGTATCAAGCATCCCCAAGCTTAATTCCTGCTCGTCCTCGAGTAGGTAAATGATAAAAACAGAATTTTTGATGTGGAATGCTACTTGGCATAATTTCAATGTAATTCTTCTTAATTGTGGTATGAATATTCAGATCCGAAAGATTCAAGACAAAAGTTCAATATTGACATAGAAATAATAATACTCCAAGCATAGTAACTAAGCAATTATGTCTCTTCAAAATAACATGGCCAAAGAAAATTATCCCTACAAAATCATATAGTCTGGCTATGCTCTATCTTCACCACACAAAGTATTTAAATCATGCACAACCCCGATGACAAGCCATGGACATAGCACTTTAGGTGGAATAGAATGGTGGTTGTGGAGGAGACAAAAAGGGGGAAGATAGTCTCACATCAACTAGGCGTATCAACGGGCTATGGAGATGCCCATCAATAGATATCAATGTGAGTGAGTAGGGATTGCCATGCAACGGATGCACTAGAGCTATAAGTATATGAAAGCTCAACAAAAGGAACTAAGTGGGTGTGCATCCAACTCGCTTGCTCACGAATACGTAGGGCATTTTGAGGAAGCCCATCATTGGAATATACAAGCCAAGTTCTATAATGAAAAATTCCCACTAGTATATGAAAGTGATAACATAGGAGACTCTCTATTATGAAGATCATGGTGCTACTTTGAAGCACAAGTGTGGTAAAAGGATAGTAGCATTGTCCCTTCTCTCTTTTTCTCTCATTTTTTGGGCCTTTTATTATGGCCTCTTTTTTGGGGCTTCTTTGGCCTCTCTTTTTTTATTTTTCGTCCGGAGTCTCATCGGGATCATAGTCTCCATCATCCTTTCCCCACTTGGGACAATGCTCTAAAAATGATGATCTTCACACTTTTATTTACTTACAACTCAACAATTACAACTCAATACTTAGAACAAAATATGACTCTATGTGAATGCCTCCGTCGGTGTACCAGGATATGCAATGAATCAAGAGTGACATGTATGAAAGAATTATGAATGGTGGCTTTGCCACAAATACAATGTCAACTACATGATCATGCAAAGCAATATGACAATGATGGAGCATGCATAGTAAATGGAACGGTGGAAAGTTGCATGGCAATATATCTCGGAATGGCTATGGAAATGCCATGATAGGTAGGTATGGTGGCTGTTTTGAGGAAGGTATATGGTGGGTATATGATACCAGCGAAAGGTGCACGGTATTAGAGAGGCTAGCAATCGTGGAAGGAAGAAAAGTGTGTATGATCCATGGACTCAACCTTAGTCATAAAGAACTCATATACTTATTGCAAAAATTTACAAGTTATCAAAGCAAAGTATTATGTGCATGCTCCTAGGGGGATAGATTGGTAGGAAAAGACCATCGCTCGTCCCCGACCGCCACTCATAAGGAAGACAATCAATAAATAAATCATGCTCCGACTTCATCACATAACGGTTCACCATACGTGCATGCTACGGGAATCACAAACTTCAGCACAAGTATTTCTCAAATTCACAACTACTCAACTAGCATGACTCTAATATCAATATCTCCATATCTCAAAACAATTATCAAGTATCAAACTTCTCATAGTATTCAACACACTCATAAGAAAAATTTAGTATTAATCTTGAATGCCTAACATAATTAAAGAAAATTACCATGCTGTTTTGTAGGACTCTCACAATAATCTAAGTGAAGCATGAGAGAACAATAGTTTCTATAAAACAAATCCACCGACGTGCTCTAAAAGATATAAGTGAAGCACTAGAGCAAAAACTATATAACTCAAAAGATATAAGTGAAGTACATAGTGTATTCTAACAATTTCCGAATCATGTGTGTCTCTATCAAAAGGTGTGTACAACAAGGATGATTGTGGAAAACTAACAAATAAAGACTCAAATAATACAAGATGCTCCAAGCAAAACATATATCATGTGGTAAATAAAAATATAGCTCCAAGTAAAGTTACCGATGGAAGTAGACGAAAGAGGGGATGCCTTCCAGGGCATCCCCAAGCTTTGGCTTTTAGGTGTGCTTAGATTATATTGGGGTGCCATGGGCATCCTCAAGCTTAGGCTCTTGCCACTCCTTGTTCCATAATCCATCAAATCTTTCACCCAAAACTTGAAAACTTCACAACACAAAACTTAAAGTAGAAAATCTCGTGAACTCCGTTAGCGAAAGAAAACAAAACACCACTTCAAGGTAATGTAATGAAAACATTCTTTATTTATATTGGTGTTAAACCTACTGTATTCCAACTTCTCTATGGTTTATAAACTATTTTACTAGCCATATATTCATCAAAATAAGCAAACAACACACAAAAAACAGAATCTGTTAAAAACAGAACAGTCTGTAGTAATCTGTAGCTAACGGAAGATCTGGAACTCCCAAAATTCTAAAATAAATTGCTGGACGTGAGGAATTTGTCTATTAATAATATTCAAAAAGAATTAACTAAATATCACTTTCCAAATAAAAATGGCAGCAGTTCTCGTGAGTGCTAAAGTTTATGTTTTTTACAGCAAGATTAAAAAGACTCCCCCCCAAGTCTTCCCAACGGTACTACTTGGCACAAACACTAACTAAACAGAAAAAACACAACCAAAACAGAGGCTAGATAAATTATTTATTACTAAACAGGAGCAAAAAGTAAGGTATAAAAATAAAATTGGGTTGCCTCCCAACAAGCGCTATCGTTTAACGCCCATAGCTAGGCATAAAAAGCAAGGATAGATATAGGTGTTGCCATATTTGGTAGGCAATCCATAAGTGGCTCTCATAATATTTCTAGGAAAGTGTTCAATGCCTTTCCTTAACGGAAGTTGGAATCTAATATTTCCTTCCTTCATATCAATAATTGCACCGATCGTTCTAAGGAAAAGTCTACCAAGAATAATAGGACATGAAGGATTGTAATTGATATCAAGAACAATAAAATCTACGGGCACATAGTTCCTATTTGCAACAATAAGAACATCATTAATTCTTCCCATAGGTTTCTTAATGGTGGAATTCTCAAGGTGCAAGTTTAAATAGCAATCATCAAAATCACGGAAACCTAACAAATCACACAAAGTCTTTGGAATCGTGGAAACACTAGCACCCTAATCACACAAAGCATAGCATTCATGATCTTTAATTTTAATTTTAATAGTAGGTTCCCACTCATCATAAAGTTTTCTAGGTATAGAAACTTCCAACTCAAGTTTTTCTTCATAAGATTGCATCAAAGCATCAACGATATGTTTAGTAAAAGCTTTATTTTGACTATAAGCATGAGGAGAATTTAGCACGGATTGCAACAAGGAAATACAATCTATCAAAGAACAATTATCATAATTAAATTCCTTGAAATCCAAAATAGTGGGTTCATTAATGTTTAAAGTTTTGAGTTCTTCAATCCCACTTTTAACA
This sequence comes from Triticum aestivum, assembly GCF_018294505.1. Classification (NCBI taxonomy): domain Eukaryota; kingdom Viridiplantae; phylum Streptophyta; class Magnoliopsida; order Poales; family Poaceae; genus Triticum; species Triticum aestivum. Next base: position 610,204,911 of record NC_057800.1, read on the forward strand.
ATTTTAGCATAAAGATCTAAAGACTCCGAATTCTTGGAACGCCGTCTAGGTAAAGGTGGATCATATTCAGTCCCATCATTATCAAGATTCATATTGCAAAACAAAGATTTAATAGGGGACACATCAATAACTTTTAGATCTTCATCTTTATCTTACAGAAAATTTTCCGGCTAAGCGGCCATCTTATTAACTAAGGTGGCTTGCTTATCCGAAACTTCAGCTATTAACTTCTCAAGATAAGCAATCTGAGATTTCAAAACATCAAATTCTTTAGACATATAACCGAGCTCTTTATTCATATCACCCATAAAACATTTTTGTTCTTTAAGCTCATTTCTAAAGAAACTATTATGCTCAAATTGTAAAACCATAAAACTCCTGACGTTGCTTTTGATCTCTTCAAACCTTCTAAGGTGAAGATCACCAAATCTAGGTAAAGCCATCATGACAAGCAAGCAATCCAGCACACAAGCGGACAAGAAACGGGCAAAAGGGGGCAAATAGAGAAAGAGAGGGAGGACGGAGAGAGAGAGAGAGAGGGCGAATAAAACGGCAAGGGTGAAGTGGGGGAGAGGAAAACGAGAGGAAAATGGCAAATAATGTAATGTGGGAGATAAGAGTTTGTGATGGGTACTTGGTGTGTTGACTTTTGCACGAACCTCCCTGGCAACGGCGCCAGAAATCCTTCTTGCTACATCTTGAGCACTTGCGTTGGTTCTCCCTTGAAGAGGAAAGGGTGATGCAGCAAAGTAGCGTAAGTATTTCCCTCAGTTTTTGAGAACTAAGGTATCAATCCAGTAGGAGGCCACGCACGAGTCCCTCACACCTACACAAACAAATAAATCCTCGCAACCAACGCGATAAGGGGTTGTCAATCCCTACACGGTCACTTACAAGAGTGAGATCTGATAGATATGATAAGATAATATTTTTGGTATTTTTATGATAAAGATGCAAAGTAAAATAAAAGGCAAAGGAAATAACTAAGTATTGGAAGATTAATATGATGGAAGATAGACCCAAGGGCCATAGGTTTCACTAGTGGCTTCTCTCAAGAGCATAAGTATTCACGGTGGGCAAACAAATTACTGTTGAGCAATTGACAGAATTGAGCATAGTTATGAGAATATCTAGGTATGATCATGTATATAGGCATCACTTCCAAGACAAGTAGATCGACTCCTGCCTGCATCTACTACTATTACTCCACACATCGACCGCTATACACCATGCATCTAGAGTATTAAGCTCATAAGAACAGAGTAACGCTTTAAGCAAGATGACATGATGTAGAGGGATAAACTCATGCAATACGAAATAAAACCCATCTTGTTATCCTCGATGGCAACAATACAATACATGCCTTGCTGCCCCTACTGTCACTGGGAAAGGACACCGCAAGATTGAACCCAAAGCTAAGCACTTCTCCCATTGCAAGAAAGATCAATCTAGTAGGCCAAACCAAACTGATAATTCGAAGAGACTTGCAAATATAACCAATCATACATAAAAGAATTCAGAGAAGATTCAAATATTGTTGATAGATAAACTTGATCCTAAACCCACAACTCATCGGTCTCAACAAACACACCGCAAAAGAAGATTACATCGAATAGATCTCCACAAGAGAGGGGGATAACTTTGTATTGAGATCCAAAAAGAGAGAAGAAGCCATCTAGCTAATAACTATGGACCCGTAGGTCTGAAGTAAACTACTCACACTTCATCGGAGAGGCTATGGTGTTGATGTAGAAGCCCTCCGTGATCGATGCCCCCTCCGGCGGAGCTCCGGAAAAGGCCCCAAGATGGGATCTCGTGGATACAGAAAGTTACGGTGGTGGAATTAGGGTTTTGGCTCCGTATCTGGTAGTTTGGGGGTACGTAGGTATATATAGGAGGAAGGAGTACGTCGGAGGAGCAACAGGGGGCCCACGAGGGTGGAGGGCGCGCCCCCTACCTCGTGGCCTCCTGGTTGATATCTTGACGTAGGGTCCAGGTCCTCTGGATCATGTTCGTTCCGAAAATCACGTTCCCGAAGGTTTCATTACGTTTGGACTCCATTTGATATTCTTTTTCTGCGAAACCCTAAAATAGGCAAAAAAAACAACAATTCTGTGTTGGGCCTCCGGTTAATAGGTTAGTCCCAAAAATAATATAAAAGTGTATAATAAAGCCCAGTAATGTCCAAAACAGAATATAATATAGCATGGAACAATCAAAAATTATAGATACGTTGGAGACGTATCAGTCCTGATGGTAGACACACCTTGCAGTCCGCCTGGCATGCGTCGTAACGACGGCAACAATGGCGGCGGCGATCCGTCGCGCGTTCATGAAGAGTACCACCCCAAAACTCTCTCTTCTCAGCAGAGGGAGGAACTTCACCGCCGCAATGTGGAGGCCCTCCACACGCCCGTTGTCGGCGAGTCCTCTGAGGCTTGGGCCTTGGAGGCGGCATGTTTGGCCACTTTGGCTGAGCGCACCCGACTGGAGAACCTTCAGCATGCACTCGCCGACCGCGCTCGCCGACAGATCCCCGAGTCCAGTCGATGGCAGCAACAGTTATTTCCACCTGAACCACAGGTATACCGCACTCCAATTCATAATCTTACCGCTGCGGCTCGTATAGCAGAGTCCATTCAACCGTCCCAGTCGGAAGCTGGTATAGGTTTGATGTAGATCAGAGCGCTGCTCCGAGCAGCAGGAGAGCAGAACACTGCAGTTTCTCAGTCGCGCAACAGAATCCATAGCAGATCTGTGGTGGTTGATACCGTTCAATCGGCTCACAGCCCAAGATCGCCTCCGCGGCGTGAGGGACGTGGGCATCATCAAGGGCAGTATTTGGGTCGAAACCATGAGCAGCAAGATCATCGGCTCGACTGTGATGACCGCCATCGAGTACCTACACCCCCTCCCAGGGGCGAATCATATGTGCCCCGGCATTATGATGATAGGCGCCTGAATAGTAAGGAGCGGAGGAGGTCAGTCGACCCAAGAGAGCCAGGGTTTGATGCAAGGTCCATTGTAGTGCAAGGTTTGGTGGACAAGAATCGGGCACATAGAGAAGGGCAAGACAGAGACCGCCCGACTGGAAGCAGGGTGCATGTTTCTGGTCCCGAGTATTTTAGTAGAGCCATCAGGGTTGCAGAGATCCCCCCAACTTCAGGTTGATGACTGGGGTCAGTAAGTTCACTGGTGAATCAAAGCCTGACACTTGGCTTGAAGACTATGAGTGGTTGTGCAGATCGGTGGAGGAAATGATGAAGTTGCCATGAAACATCTCCCCCTAATGCTTGAAGGATCAGCTAGAGCTTGGTTGAATCAGCTGGCTCCGGGCAGTATTTTCAGCTGGGAAGAATTGGCCCGAGTATTTGTCAAAACGTTTGAGGGCACGTGCAAACGGCCAGTAGGATTGACAGAATTGCAGCACTGCGTGCAAAAACCGAATGAAACTTTGAGGGATTACATCTAGAGGTGGACCACTTTACACCACACTGTGGAGAATGTGTCTCACCATCAAGCAGTTTGCGCCTTCAAGGAGGGCGTTCGGTAATGGGAGCTCAACCTGAAATTCGGTCGGATAGGAGACATGTCTTTGACTCGAATGATGGAGATAGCCACTCAGTGCACCAATGGCGAAGAAGAAGACTGACTCCGTAGTGGCAAGAGCAAACCAATCGGCCAGGACACTGGAGGAGGTAATTCCAATCGGAAGCAGAAGCGCAAAGCAGAACCTGCAGCGCTTGGAGAGGTTGCAGTCGCAACCCAAGGAAAATCTAAAGGAAAACCTAAAGGGCTATATGATTCACGCTCGACCTTTCGGTCTCCGTGTTCCGAGGCCATATCTGTATATGCTTGGCTCGTCAAGTATAACCTGAGTATTCTGCGTGTGCAACTGTTTTGCACCCGTTGTATTTGAACGTAGAGCCTATCACACCCGATCATCACGTGGTGTCTCAGCACGAAGAACTTTCGCAACGGTGCATACTCAGGGAGAACACTTCTTGATAATTAGTGAGAGATCATCTTATAATGCTACTGTTAATCAAAGCAAGATAAGATGCATAAAAGATAAACATCACATGCAATCAATATAAGTGATATGATATGGCCACCATCATCTTGTGCTTGTGATCTCCATCTTCGAAGCACCGTCATGATCACCATCGTCACCGGCGCGACACCTTGATCTCCATTGTAGCATCGTTGTTGTCTCGCCAATCTTATGCTTCCACGACTATCGCTACCGCTTAGTGATAAAGTAAAGCATTACAACGCGATTGCATTGCATACAATAAAGCGACAACCATATGGCTCCTGCCAGTTGCCGATAACTCGGTTACAAAACATGATCATCTCATACAATAAAATTTAGCATCATGTCTTGACCATATCACATCACAACATGCCCTGCAAAAACAAGTTAGACGTCCTCTACTTTGTTGTTGCAAGTTTTACGTGGCTGCTACGGGCTTAAGCAAGAACCAATCTTACCTACGCATCAAAACCACAACAATAGTTTGTCAAGTTGGTGTTGTTTTAACCTTCGCAAGGACCGGGCATAGCCACACTCGGTTCAACTAAAGTTGGAGAAACTGTCACCCGCTAGCCACCTTTGTGCAAAGCACGTCGGGAGAACCGGTCTCGCGTAAGCGTACGCGTAATGTCGGTCCGGGCCGCTTCATCCAACAATACCGCCGAACCAAAGTATGACATGCTGGTAAGCAGTATGACTTATATCGCCCACAACTGACTTGTGTTCTACTCGTGCATATAACATCAACACATAAAACCTAGGCTCGGATGCCACTGTTGGGTTTCGTAGTAATTTCAAAAAAATTCCTACGCACACGCAAGATCATGGTGATGCATAGCAACGAGAGGGGGAGAGTGTGATCTACGTACCCTTGTAGATCGACAACGGAAGCGTTAACTTAGTTGATGTAGTTGTACGTCTCCATGGCCCGACCGATCAAGCACCGAAACTACGATACCTCTGAGTTCTAGCACACGTTCAGGTCGATGACGATCCCCGGACTCCGATCCAGCAAAGTGTCGGGGAAGAGTTCCGTCAGCACGACGGCGTGGTGACGATCTTGATGTTCTACTATCGCAGGGCTTCGCCTAAGCACCGCTACAATATTATCGAGGACTATGGTGGAAGGGGGCACCGCACACGGCTAAGAATATGATCACGTGGATCAACTTGTGTCCATGGGGTGCCTCTTGCCTCCGTATATAAAGGATCCAAGGGGGGGTGCGGCCGGCCCTAGTAGGAGGCGCGCAGGAGGAGTCCTACTCCTACCGGGAGTAGGACTCCCCTCCCTTTCCTTGTCTAATTAGGAGAGGGGGAAGGAAGGGAGAGAGGAGAGGGGGCGCCGCTCCTCCCTCCTTGTCCAATTCGGACTAGGGGGAGATGGGGCGCGCGGCCTGCCCTGGCAGCCCCTCCTCTTCTCCACTTTAGGCCCATGAGGCCCATTAACCCCCCGAGGGGTTCCGGTAAACCCCCCCCCCCCCGGTGCTCCGGTTTTATCCGAAACTTCCCCGGAACACTTCCGGTGTCCGAATATAGCCGTCCAATATATCAATCTTTGTGTCTCAACCATTTCGAGACTCCTCGTCATGTCCGTGATCACATCCGGGACTCCGAACTAACTTCGGTACATCAAAACTCATAAACTCATAATATAACTGTCATCGAAACCTTAAGCATGCGGACCCTACGGGTTCGAGAATAATGTAGACATGACCGAGACACGTCTCCGGTCAATAACCAATTGCGGAACCTGGATGCTCATATTGGCTCCTACATATTCTACGAAGATCTTTATCGGTCAGACCGCATAACAACATACGTTGTTCCCTTTGTCATCGGTATGTTACTTGCCCGAGATTCAATCGTCGGTATCTCAATACCTAGTTCAATCTCGTTACTGGCAAGTCTCTTTACTCGTTCCGTAATACATCATATCACAACTAACTCATTAGTTGCAATGCTTGCAAGGCTTATGTGATGTGCATTACCGAGAGGGCCCAGAGATACCTCTCCGACAATCGGAGTGACAAATCCTAATCTCGAAATACGCCAACCCAACATGTACCTTTGGAGACACCTGTAGAGCTCCTTTATAATCACCCAGTTACATTGTGACGTTTGGTAGCACACAAAGTGTTCCTCCGGCAAACGGGAGTTGCATAATCTCATAGTCATAGGAACATGTATAAGTCATGAAGAAAGCAATAGCAACATACTAAACGATCGGGTGCTAAGCTAATGGAATGGGTCATGTCAATCACATCATTCTCCTAATGATGTGATCCCGTTAATCAAATAACAACTCTTTTGTTTATGGTTAGGAAACATAACCATCTTCGATTAACGAGCTAGTCAAGTAGAGGCATACTAGTGACACTCTGTTTGTCTATGTATTCACACATGTATTATGTTTCTGGTTAATACAATTCTAGCATGAATAATAAACATTTATCATGATATAAGGAAATAAATAATAACTTTTGTATTGCCTCTAGGGCATATTTCCTTCAGTCTCCCACTTGCACTAGAGTCAATAATCTAGTTCACATCGCCATGTGATTCAACACTAAGAGTTCACATCACCATGTTATTAACACCCATAGTTCACATCGTCATGTGACCTATACCCAAAGGGTTTACTAGATCCAATAATCTAGTTCACATCATTTATGTGATTAACACCCAAAGAGTACTAAGGTGTGATCATGTTTTGCTTGTGAGATAATTTTAGTCAACGGGTCTGTCACATACAGATCCGTAAGTATTTTGCGAATTCTATGTCTACAATGCTCTGCACGGAGCTACTCTAGCTAATTGCTCCCACTTTCAATATGTATCTAGATCGAGACTTAGAGTCATCCAGATCTGTGTCAAAACTTGCATCGACGTAACTTTTTACGACGAACCTTTTGTCACCTCCATAATCGAGAAATATTTCCTTATTCCACTAAGGATAATTTTGACCAATGTCCAGTGATATACTCTTAGGTCACTATTGTACTCCCTTGCTTAACACAGTGTAGGGTATACAATAGATCTGGTACACATCATGGCATACTTTATAGAACCTATGGCTGAGGCATAGGGAATGACTTTCATTCTCTTTCTATCTTCTGCCATGGTCGGGCTTTGAGTCTTACTCAATTTCATACCTTGTAACACAGCCAAGAACTCTTTCTTTGACTGTTCCATTTTTGAACTACTTCAAAATATTGTCAAGGTATGTACTCATTAAAAGAAACTTATCAAGCGTCTTGATCTATCTCTATAGATTTTGATGCTTAATATGTAAGCAGCTTCACCGAGGTCTTTCTTTGAAAAACTTCTTTAAAAACACTCCTTTATGCTTTGCAGAATAATTCTACATTATTTCCGATCAACAATATGTCATTCACATATACTTATCAGAAATGCTGTAGTGCTCCCACTCACTTTCTTGTAAATACAGGCTTCACCGCAAGTCTGTATAAAACTATATGCTTTGATCATACTATCAAAGCGTTTATTCCAACTCCGAGAGGCTTACACCAGTCCATAAATGGATCGCTGGAGCTTGCACACTTTGTTAGCTCCTTTTGGATCGACAAAACCTTCCGGCTGCATCATATACAACTCTTCTTCCAGAAATCCATTCAGGAATGCAGTTTTGACATCCATTTGCTGGATTTCATAAAATGCGGCAATTGCTAACATGATTCGGACAGACTTAAGCATAGATACGAGTGAGAAACTCCCATCATAGTCAACACCTTGAACTTGTCGAAAACCTTTTTCCGACAATTCTAGCTTTGTAGATAGTAACACTACTATCAGCGTCCGTCTTCCTCTTGAAGATCCATTTAATCTCAATGGCTCGCCGATCATTGGGCAAGTCAATCAAAGTCCATACTTTGTTCTCATACATGGATCTCATCTCAGATTTCATGGCCTCAAGCCATTTCGCGGAATCTAGGCTCATCATCGCTTCCTCATAGTTCGCAAGTTCGTCATGGTCTAGTAACATGACTTCCAGAACAGGATTACCGTACCACTTTGGTGCGGATCTCACTCTGGTTTACCTACGAGATTCGGTATTAACTTGATCTAAAGTTACATGATCATCATCATTAGTCTTCCTCACTAATTGGTGTAGTAGTCACAGGAACAGATTTCTTGTGATGAACTACTTTTCAATAAGGGAGAAGGTATAATTACCTTATCAAGTTCTACTTTCCTCCCACTCACTTCTTTCAAGAGAAACTCCTTCTCTAGAAAGGATCCATTCTTAGCAACGAATGTCTTGCCTTCGGATCTGTGATAGAAGGTGTACCCAATAGTCTCCTTTGGGTATCCTATGAAGACATATTTCTCCGATTTGGGTTTGAGCTTATCAGGATGAAACTTTTTCATATAAGCATCACGATCCCAAACTTTAAGAAATGACAACTTTGGTTTCTTGCCAAACCACAGTTCAGATTGTGTCGTCTCAACGGACTTAGATGGTGCCCTTTTAAAAGGGAATGCAGCTGTCTTTAATGCATAACCCCAAAACGATAGTGGTAGATCGGTAAGAGACATCATAGATCGCACCATATCTAATAAAGTACGGTTATGATGTTCGGACACACCATTATGCTGTGGTGTTCCAGGTGGCGTGAGTAGTGAAACTATTTCACATTGTTTTAACTGAAGGCCAGACTTGTAACTCAAATATTTTACCTCTGCGATCATATCATAGAAACTTTTATTTTCTTGTTACGATGATTCTCCACTTCACTCTGAAATTCTTTGAACTTTTCAAATATTTTAGACTTGTGTTTCATTAAGTAGATATACCCATATCTGCTCAAATCATCTGTGAAGGTCAGAAAATAATGATACCTGCCACGAGCCTTAACACTCATCGGATCTCATACATCAGTATGTATTATTTCCAATAAGTCAGTTGCTCGCTGCATAGTTCCGGAGAACGGTGTTTTAGTCATCTTGCCCATGAGGCATGGTTCGCAAGCATCAACTGATTCATAATCAAGTGATTCCAAAAACCCATTAGCATGGAGTTTCTTCATGCGCTTTACACCAATATGACCTAAATGGCAGTGCCACAAATAAGTTGCACTATCATTATTAACTTTGCATCTTTTGCTTTCAATATTATGATTATGTGTATCACTACGATCGAGATCCAACGAACTATTTTCATTGGGTGTGTAACCATATAAGGTTTTATTCATGTAAACAGAACAACAATTTATTCTCTTACTTAAATGAATAACCGTATTACAATAAACATGATCAAATCATATGCATGCTCAACACAAACACCAAATAACACTTATTCAGGTTCAACACTAATCCCGAAAGTATAGGGAGTGTGCGATGATGATCATATCAATCTTGGAACCACTTCCAACACACATCGTCACTTCACCCTTAACTAGTATCTGCTTATTCTGCAACTCCCGTTTCGAGTTACTAATCTTAGCAACTGAACTAGTATCAAATACTGAGGGGTTGCTATAAACACTAGTAAAGTACACATCAATAACATGTATATCAAATATACTTATGTTCACTTTGCCATCCTTCTTATCTGCCAATCACTTGGGGTAGTTCCGCTTCCAGTGACTAGTCCCTTTGCAGTAGAAACACTTAGTCTCAGGCTTAGGACCAGACTTGGGCTTCTTCACTTGAGCAGCAACTTGCTTGCTGTTCTTCTTGAAGTTCCCCTTCTTCCCTCTGCCCTTTTCTTGAAACTAGTGGTCTTGTCTACCATCAACACTTGATGTTTTTCTCGATTTCTACCTTCATCAATTTCTGCATTACGAAGAGCTTGGGAATCATTTCCGTTATCCCTTGCATATCATAGTTCATCACGAAGTTCTACTAACTTGGTGATGGTGACTAGAGAATTCTGTCAATCACTATCTTATCTGGAAGGTTAACTCCCACTTGATTCAAGCGATTGTAGTACTCAGACAATCTAAGCACATGCTCACTAGTTGAGCGATTCTCCTCCATCTTTTAGCTATAGAACTTGTTGGAGACTTCATATCTCTCAACTCGGGTATTTGCTTGAAATATTAACTTCAACTCCTGGAACATCTCATATGCTCCATGACGTTCAAAACGTCTTTGAAGTCCCGATTCTAAGCCATTAAGCATGGTGCACTAAACTATCAAGTAGTCATCATATTGAGCTAGCCAAACGTTCATAACGCCTGCATCTACTCCTGCAATAGGTCCGTCACCTAGCGGTGCAACAAGGACATAATTCTTCTGTGCAGCAATGAGGATAAACCTCAGATCACGGATCCAATCCGCATCATTGCTACTAACATCTTTCAACACAATTTTCTCTAGGAACATATCAAAATAAACACAGGGAAGCAACAACGCGAGCTATTGATCTACAATATAATTTGCAAAATACTACCAGGACTAAGTTCATGATAGATTTAAGTTCAATTAATCATATTACTAAAGAACTCCCACTTAGATAGACATCCCTCTAATCCTCTAAGTGATTACATGATCCAAATCAACTAAACCATGTCCGATCATCACGTGAGATGGAGTAGTTTCATTGGTGAACATCGCTATGTTGATCATATCTGCTATATGATTCACGCTCGACCTTTCGGTCTCCGTGTTCCGAGGCCATATCTGTATATGCTTGGCTCGTCAAGTATAACCTGAGTATTCTGCGTGTGCAACTGTTTTGCACCCGTTGTATTTGAACGTAGAGCCTATCACACCCGATCATCACGTGGTGTCTCAGCATGAAGAACTTTCGCAACGGTGCATACTCAGGGAGAACACTTCCTGATAATTAGTGAGAGATCATCTTATAATGCTACCGTTAATCAAAGCAAGATAAGATGCATAAAAGATAAACATCACATGCAATCAATATAAGTGATATGACATGGCCACCATCATCTTGTGCTTGTGATCTCCATCTTCGAAGCACCGTCATGATCACCATCGTCACCGGCGCGACACCTTGATCTCCATTGTAGCATCGTTGTTGTCTCGCCAATCTTATGCTTCCACGACTATCGCTACCGCTTAGTGATAAAGTAAAGCATTACAGCGCGATTGCATTACATACAATAAAGCGACAACCATATGGCTCTTGCCAGTTGCCGATAACTCGGTTACAAAACATGATCATCTCATACAATAAAATTTAGCATCATGTCCTGACCATATCACATCACAACATGCCCTGCAAAAACAAGTTAGGCATCCTCTACTTTGTTGTTGCAAGTTTTACGTGGCTGCTACGGGCTTAAGCAAGAACCAATCTTACCTACGCATCAAAACCACAACAATAGTTTGTCAAGTTGGTACTATTTTAACCTTCGCAAGGACCGGGCGTAGCCACACTCGGTTCAACTAAAGTTGGAGAAACTGTCACCCGCTAGCCACCTTTGTGCAAAGCACGTCGGGAGAACCGGTCTCGCGTAAGCGTACGCGTAATGTCGGTCCGGGCCGCTTCATCCAACAATACCGCCGAACCAAAGTATGACATGTTGGTAAGCAGTATGACTTATATCGCCCACAACTGACTTGTGTTCTACTCGTGCATATAACATCAACACATAAAACCTAGGCTCGGATGCCACTGTTGGGTTTCGTAGTAATTTCAAAAAAATTCCTATGCACACGCAAGATCATGGTGATGCATAGCAACGAGAGGGGGAGAGTGTGATCTACGTACCCTTGTAGATCGACAACGGAAGCGTTAACTTAGTTGATGTAGTCGTACGTCTCCACGGCCCGACCGATCAAGCACCAAAACTACGGTACCTCCGAGTTCTAGCACACGTTCAGCTCGATGACGATCCCCGGACTCTGATCCAGCAAAGTGTCGGGCAAGAGTTCCGTCAGCACGACGGCGTGGTGACAATCTTGATGTTCTACTGTCGCAGGGCTTCACCTAAGCACCGCTACAATATTATCGAGGACTATGGTGGAAGGGGGCACCGCACACGGCTAAGAATATGATCACGTGGATCAACTTGTGTCCATGGGGTGCCTCTTGCCTCCGTATATAAAGGATCCAAGGGGGGGTGCGGCCGGCCCTAGTAGGAGGCGCGCAGGAGGAGTCCTACTCCTACCGGGAGTAGGACTCCCCTCCCTTTCCTTGTCTAATTAGGAGAGGGGGAAGGAAGGGAGAGAGGAGAGGGGGCGCCGCCCCTCCCTCCTTGTCCAATTCGGACTAGGGGGAGAGGGGGCACGCGGCCTGCCCTGGCAGCCCCTCCTCTTCTCCACTTTAGGCCCATGAGGCCCATTAACCCCCTGGGGGGTTCCGGTAACCCCCTCGGTGCTCCGGTTTTATCCGAAACTTCCCCGGAACACTTCCGGTGTCGAATATAGTCGTCCAATTTATCAATCTTTATGTATCGACCATTTCGAGACTCCTCGTCATGTCCGTGATCACATCCGGGACTCCGAACTAACTTCTGTACATCAAAACTCATAAACTCATAATATAACTGTCACCGAAACCTTAAGCGTGCGGACCCTACGGGTTCGAGAATAATGTAGACATGACCGAGACATGTCTCCGGTCAATAACCAATAGCGGAACCTGGATGCTCATATTGGCTCCTACATATTCTACGAAGATCTTTATCGGTCAGATCGCATAACAACATACGTTGTTCCCTTTGTCATCGGTATGTTACTTGCCCGAGATTCGATCGTCGGTATCTCAATACCTAGTTCAATCTCGTTACCGGCAAGTCTCTTTACTCGTTCCGTAATACATCATCTCACAACTAACTCATTAGTTGCAATGCTTGCAAGGCTTATGTGATGTGCATTACCGAGAGGGCCCAGAGATACCTCTCCGACAATCGGAGTGACAAATCCTAATCTCGAAATACGCCAACCCAACATGTACCTTTGGAGACACCTGTAGAGCTCCTTTATAATCACCCAGTTACGTTGTGACGTTTGGTAGCACACAAAGTGTTCCTCCGGCAAACGGGAGTTGCATAATCTCATAGTCATAGGAACATGTATAAGTCATGAAGAAAGCAATAGCAACATACTAAACGATCGGGTGCTAAGCTAATGGAATGGGTCATGTCAATCACATCATTCTCCTAATGATGTGATCCCGTTAATCAAATAACAACTCTTTTGTTTATGGTTAGGAAACATAACCATCTTCGATTAACGAGCTAGTCAAGTAGAGGCATACTAGTGACACTCTGTTTGTCTATGTATTCACACATGTATTATGTTTCCGGTTAATACAATTCTAGCATGAATAATAAACATTTATCATGATATAAGGAAATAAATAGTAACTTTAGTATTGCCTCTAGGGCATATTTCCTTCATCTCTAATATTTAATAATTTCATATCTTGGTATTTTATTCAAATAGCAAGAAAAACAAAATAAAATAAAATGATGCTCCAAGCAAAACACATATCATGTGGTAAATAAAAATACAGCTCCAAGTAAAGTTACCGATAAATGAGGACGAAAGAGGGGATGCCTTCTGGGGCATCCCCAAGCTTAGGCTTTTGGTTGTAATTCAATATTACCATGGGGTGCCTTGGGCATCCCCAAGCTTAGTCTCTTTCCACTCCTTATTCCATAGCCCATCGAATCTTTACTCAAAACTTGAAAACTTCACAACACAAAACTTAACAGAAAACTCGTAAGCTCCGTTAGTATAAGAAAATAAATCACCACTTAGGTACTGTTGTGAACTCATTCTAAATTAATATTGGTGTAATATCTACTGTATTCCAACTTCTCTATGGTTCATACCCTCCGGTACTACTCATAGATTCATCAAAATAAGCAAACAACACATAGAAAACAGAATATGTCAAAAACAGAACAGTCTGTAGTAATCTGGATCAAACGTATACTTCTGGAATCCCAAAAATTCTAAAATAAATTTATGGATGTGAGGAATGTATCTATTAATCATATGCAAAAATAATTAACTAAATATCACTCTCCAATAAAAAATGGCAGCAATTCTCATGAGCGCTAAAGTTTCTGTTTTTTACAGCATGATCGCAAAGACTTTCCCCAAGTCTTCCCAAAGGTTCTACTTGGAACAAACACTAATTAAAAGCATAAAACCAAATCTAAACAGAGGCTAGATGAATTATTTATTACTAAACAGGAGCACAAAGCAAGGAACCAAAATAAAGTTGGGTTGCCTCCCAACAAGCGCTCTCGTTTAACGCCCCTAGCTAGGCATGATGATTTCAATGATGCTCACATAAAAGACAAGAATTAAAACATAAGGGAGCATCATGAAGAATATGAATAACACATTTAAGCCTAACCCACTTCCTATGCATAGGTATTTTGTGAGCAAACAGCTTATGGGAACAATAATCAACTAGCATAGGAAGGCAAAACAAGCATAACTTCAAGATTTTCAACACATAGAGAGGAAACTTGATATTATTGCAATTCCTACAAGCATATATTCCTCCCTCATAATAAACTTGAGTAGAATCATGAATGAATTCAACAATATAGCTATCACATAAAGCATTATTTTCATGATGCATAAGCATAGAAATTTTATTACTCTCCACATAAGCAAAATTCTTCTCATTCGAAATAGTGGGAGTATCATAAGAAACTCGAATACTATAAATTGTTTCCACATTAAAAGAGTAACGTTCAGAAAAAGGGTAATCATAATCATGACAAGTTTTATAAATATAATCATCACTACCTTTTATAGCATATGTATCATCACAATAATTATCATAAGTAGCAACTTTGTTCTCATCATAATCAATTGAAACCTCTTCCAAGATAGTGGAATCATCACTAAATAAAGTCATGACCTCTCCAAATACACTTTCATAAGTATCATAATAAGATTCAACAACCTCCAAAATAGTGGGATAATTACTTCCTAAAGTTGACACTCTTCCAAACCTACTTTCATCAATATAATCATCATAAGTAGGAGGCATGCTATCATCATTATAAATTTGCATATCAAAACTTGGGAGACTAAAAATATCATCTTCATTAAACGTAGCATCCCCAAGCTTGGGACAAACATTAATTGCAGCAAATATGTTCTCAGAAACATCACCTTCATCAAACATAGCATCCCCAAGCTTGGGCCTTTTCATATCATAAGCATAATCACTCTCATCATTAATAGTATGGATAGCACCAATAGTATAGCAATTATCATCAACACAATGAGTAGTAGGAGTAACATCATTTGGGAGGGATACCTTTTTACCTTTGCTTCTCCGTCTTTTATTTTTCTTCTTCACATCATGTGTGGGTTCAACCCTCTTTTTGGAGCTCCTTATTAATGAGATTGGTTGAATAGAAGGCTCCTCCTTGTTACCTGATTCATCATAAGAAATAATAGGAGGATATGGGGAAATCTCTTCCCTTTCATTAGTATTCTCTTCATCTTCTATTTGTTTTCTTTTCTTTATGTAATTGGCAATATAAGGATTTTCAATGCAATTCACCGCACAATACATATAAATTTCCTCTAGATCGAAATCAAGAAGTTTATCATGGGAAAATACTGGAAGATAGTTAGTTATACGTTTCATTTCTTCATACCCATAAGCAAACTAAGTTCATTATGATGTGCAAGGGAAATCAAGTCATCACAATTTTTGGAAACGATTAGATCATGAAACAATTTGCATCGAATGGTTAAATGACCACGTTCATTGCAAAGTTCACAAGTACGACTAAGAAAATATAAATTTTCAACACAAACATCTAGCCTTTCTTGCAACCATTTAGTTTCTAAGTACTTATGCCTCTTGCAAAATCTATCTTCCCTAATTGGTGTGTACTTGCAAACTCTATGCACTCCAAAAAAATCGACATGCTTATAAGAGACATTCTCATCATGACTAGTGCAATCATCATTAGTACTATGGATATTCAAGGAGTTCATACTAACAACATTGCAATCATGCTCATCATTCAAAGATTTCGTGCCAAACATTTTATAGACTTCTTCTCCTAGCACTTGAGCACAATTTTCCTTTCCATCATTCTCACAAAAGATATTAAAAAGATGAAGCGTATGAGGCAAACCCAATTCCATTTTTTTGTAGTTTTCTTTTATAAACTAAACTAGTGCTAAAACAAGAAACAAAAAGATTCGTTTGCAAGATCTAAAGATATACCTTCAAGCGCTAACCTCCCCGGCAACGGCGCCAGAAAAGAGCTTGACGTCTACTACACAACCTTCTTCTCGTAGGCGTTGTTGGGCCTCCAAGCGCAGAGGTTTGTAGGACAGTAGAAAATTTCCCTCAAGTGGATGACCTAAGGTTTATCAATCCGTGGGAGCGTAGGATGAAGATGGTCTCTCTAAAGCAACCCTGCAACCAAATAACAAAGAGTCTCTTGTGTCCCCAACACACCCAATACAATGGTAAATTGTATAGGTGCACTAGTTCGGCGAAGATATGGTGATACAAGTGGTATATGGATGGTAGATAAAGGTTTTTGTATTCTGAAAATATAGAAACAACAAGGTAACTAATGATAAAAGTGAGCACAAACGGTATTGCAATGCGTTGAAACAAGGCCTAGGGTTCATACTTTCACTAGTGGAAGTTCCCTCAACAATAATAACATAATTGGATCATATAACTATCCCTCAACATGCAACAAAGAGTCACTCCAAAGTCACTAATAGCAGAGAAAAAATGAAGAGATTATGGTAGGGTACAAAACCACCTCAAAGTTATCCTTTCCGATCGATCTATTCAAGACTCCGTAGTAAAATAACATGAAGCTATTATTTCCGTTCGATCTATCATAGAGTTCATACTAGAAACACCATAAGATCCAACTATAATAGCAAAGCTCACGATACATCAAGATCGTACCACCTCAAGAACACGAGAGAGAGAGAGAGATCAAATACATAGCTACTGGTACATACCCTCAGCCCCGAGGGAGAACTACTCCCTCCTCGTCATGGAGAGCGCCGGGATGATGAAGATGGCCACCGGTGAGGGGTTCCCCCTCCGGCAGGGTGCCGGAATGGGTCTAGATTGGTTTTCGGTGGCTACAGAGGCTTCTGGCAGCGGAACTCCCGATCTATTCTGCTCCTCGAAGTTTTCAGGGTATATGGGTATATATAGGAGGAAGAAGTACGTCAGTGGATCTCCGGGCTGTCCACGAGGCAGGGGGCGCGACCAGGGGGGTGGGCGCACCCCCCACCCTCGTGGGCAGCCCGGGACTCTCCTGGTCCATCTCCGATACTCCATGGGCTTCTTCTGGTCCAAAAATAAGTTTCGTGAAGTTTCAGGTCAATTGGACTCCGTTTGATTTTCCTTTTCTACGATACTCTAAAACAAGGAAAAAATAGAAATTGGCACTGGGCTCTAGGTTAATAGGTTAGTCCCAAATATCATATAAAATAGCATATAAATGCATATAAAACATCCAAGGTTGATAATATAATAGCATGGAACAATCAAAAATTATAGATACGTTGGAGACGTATCGCGCTCCATCCTTACCCGTAAGGACGACTATGTGCAGGTCGACCACGACCTTATCCTCGGAGCTGCAACACAAATACAATGTCCGCTCCATCCTTACCTGCAAAGAAGATGACGAGTGGGTCATGGACGGCACCGAATGCCCTTGTGTATGATCCACTCGGCTGAGCTGCACCACAAAGTCAGTTGCAATTCATACTGAAGAATCAGAGCCAAGAGATTCAAAAGCAACCAAGTTCAGATAAAACCTAAGAGGTTCCAGACCACAGTTCAAAGGACTCGGGCATCAGGCCCAAAAGAGTTTAAATGGTTACAAGACCACTCGGCATACCGAGGCAAATTCAATCGGATTATAAAAGTTTGTTCACTCCGCGGGTGGAGGACTGGCAGGCTCGACGAACTCGTCCAGGTCGATTCCATCTGCAATTCGAGTGGCGGCAACAATGAAGGTCTCCATGAAGGACTAGAAGTCATGTCTCCTGGTATTGGCAACCTTGATCGCTGCTAGCTTTTCCTCCTTGGCCTCCTTGCAGTGGACTCGAACTAGTGACAGAGCTACGTCAGCACCGCAGCGAGCAGATGACTTCTTCCACTCCTGCACTCGGCCAGGGACCTCATTGAGTCGAGTCATCAAAGACTCAAGGTCATTCTGGAGTGTCTCCCATGGCCAAAGTGCTGAGTCAATCCGCGATAGCGCATCCTTTAGACGAGCAAGGTAGTCCGTAACACTGCCGACGCAGGATTCCAGTCGGAGCACGTTCTTGGCAGCTTCATCACTGACAGGGGAAAGGATGGGGTCTAGGCCTGTCTCGATCCGCCCAGTTTCTTCCTCAAAGTTTTGACAGAATTCTACAAACACAAAGAGATAATGAGTCGACGGTTTTATGGTGATTCGACGATGGCTAAACAATCGGATAAGGAAAAATACCTTCGAGCATAAGGAACAACTTCTTGGCGAGTGCCCCCAGATAAGCCTCCAGGTCATTTCTCTTACGAGAAATGCCTTCAATCTTCTTGTTCAAAGCAACTTTGTCTTTCTTCAGACGGGTCACTTCTTTGTTGGCTTCGGTGAGGGATGCCTTTAGTTTGGTGTTGTCTTCCTCCGGTGCCCCAACTGAAGCCAGCTTCTTGTCGGCGAGTGTTGTCTTCTCTTGAACCTCCTTCTGCGCAGCTGCAAGGTCAAGGTCCTACTGTACCAGAGCTTGCTTCATTTTCTCTGAAGAATGTGCACTCGGGTCAGAGAGAAGAACGAAGAGATAACTTGAGAGATGGTTAAGATAGATAGTCGACGAGTCGTTACCTTCCGTACCAACTACTTCGTCTTTCGCCTTTTTCAAATACTGATTGGCTAGATCCAAGTCAAGGTTGAGCTGTCTCTGCTTCTCCTCGAAATCGGAAAACTTGAAGATAAGCTCACAGGATTTCTGCAGTCAGCAAAAAGATACATCAATGGACCGGATCAAAGATTATTCGCTTCCGAGTGAAAAGAACTCTAAGACTACTGCAGAATCTAACATTCAACAGTAGTCTCGGGGACTACACCCAGTGGGTGCACTTAGCATGCCCCCACGGGTTCAGATTCCACTCGACATGGTCCGCCCAGCCTGAGTGAAAAAAACGACCAACAATAGTCATTCTCAGACCCCCAACAGACTGCCCGCGGCCGATCGTAGTCTCGGGGACTACACCCACTGGGTGCACTCTGCGTGCCCCCACTGGTCCAGGTTCCACTCGACATGGTCCGCCAAGACCGAGTGGAAGAACTAAAGGAGAAGATATTTTTATCAAGGCCCCCGCCGAATCACACATTCGACGATGGCCTCGGGGACTACACCCAGTGGCTACACTCTGCGTGCCCCCACTAGTCCAAAAACTACAATCGACACAACCTAGTCGACTCAACTAGAAAAAATATTCGACGTAAATTAAAACACCCAGTGGGTGTGCAGATGCGAAGAGCAGACTAAGAAATGGACGCACAAAGAAGAGTTTTTTCGGGTAGCATATCCTAATAGAACAAGCGTCAAGATAGGAGTTCAGTTGGAAACCAACTTACCTAGACATTGGCTCGGAGGGTGATACGTCTCCAACGTATCTATAATTTTTGATTGCTCCATGCTATATTATCTACTGTTTTGAATGTTTATGGGCTTTATTATACACTTTTATATCATTTTTGGGACTAACCTATTAACCCAGAGCCCAGTGCCAGTTTCTGTTTTTACCCTGTTTTAGGGTTTCGAAGAAAAGGAAAATCAAACGGAGTCCAATTGGCCTGAAACTTCACGGAACTCATTTTTGGAAGGAAAGAAGCCCGGAAGACATGGAGTGCACGTCGGGGGATCTGTGGAGGTCACGAGGCAGGGGGGGCGCCCACCCCCTGGGCCCGCCCTCCACCCTCGTGAGCCCCTCGTGGCCCCCCTGGCGCACTTCTTCTGCCTATATATCTACATATACCCTAAAAACATCAGAACACACAATAGATCGGGAGTTCCGCCGCCAGAAGCCTTCGTAGCCACCGAAAACCAATCTAGACCCGTTCCGGCACCCAGCCGGAGGGGGCAATCCTTCTCCGGTGGCCGTCTTCATCATCCCGGTGCTCTCCATGACGAGGAGGGAGTAGTTCTCCCTCGGGGCTGAGGTATGTACCAGTAGCTATGTGTTTGATCTCTCTCTCTCTCGTGTTCTTGAGGTGATACGATCTTGATGTATCGCGAGCTTTGCTATTATATTTGGATCCTATGATGTTTCTCTCCCCCCCTCTACTCTCTTGTAATGAATTGAGTTTCCCCTTTGAAGTTATCTTATCGGATTGAGTCTTTAAAGATTTGAGAACACTTGATGTATGTCTTGTTGTGCGTATCTGTGGTGACAATGGGATACCACGTGATTCACTTGATGTATGTTTTGGTGATCAACTTGCAGGTTCCGCCCATGAACCTATGCATAGGGGTTGGCACACGTTTTCGTCGTGATTCTCCGGTAGAAACTTTGGGGCACTCTTTGAGGTCCTATGTGTTGGTTGAATAGATGAATCTGAGATTGTGTGACGCATATCATATAATCATACCCACGGATACTTGAGGTGACATTGGAGTATCTAGGTAACATTAGGGTTTTGGTTGATTTGTGTCTTAAGGTGTTATTCTAGTACGAACTCTAGGGCTGTTTGTGACACTTATAGGAATAGCCCAACGGATTGATTGGAAAGAATAACTTTGAGGTGGTTTCGTACCCTACCATAATCTCTTCGTTCATTCTCCGCTATTAGTGACTTTGGAGTGACTCTTTGTTGCATGTTGATGGATAGTTATGTGATCCAATTATGTTAGTATTGTCGAGGGAACTTACACTAGCGAAAGTATGAACCCTAGGCCTTGTTTCAATACATTGCAATACCGTTTACGCTCACTTTTATCATTCGTTACCTTGCTGTTTTTATATTTTCAGATTACAAAAACCATTATCTACTATCCATATTGCACTTGTATCACCATCTCTTCGCCGAACTACTGCACCTATACAATTTACCATTGTATTGGGTGTGTTGGGGACAAAAGAGACTCTTTGTTATTTGGTTGCAGGGTTGCTTGAGAGAGACCATATTCATCCTACGCCTCCTACAGATTGATAAACCTTAGGTCATCCACTTGAGAGAAATTTGCTACTATCCTACAAACCTCTGGACTTGGAGGCCCAACAACGTCTACAAGAAGAAGGTTGTGTAGTAGACATCAAGCTCTTTTCTGGCGCCGTTGCCGGGGAGGTGAGTGCTTGAAGTTATATCTTTAGATCTTGCAATCGAGTCTTTTTGTTTCTTGTTTTATCACTAGTTTAGTTTATAAAAGAAAACTATAAAAAATGTAATTGAGTTTGTCTCATACGCTTCACCTTTTTAATATCTTTCATGAGTATGATGGAAAGGATAATTGTGCTCAAATGCTAGAAGAAGAATTATATAGAATGCTTGGCATTAAATATGTGAATGATGAGCATGATTGCAATGTTGTTAGTACGAATTCTTTGAATATCCATAATACTAATGATGATTGCACTAGTTATGATGAAAATGTCTCCTATAAACATGTCAATTTTTGTGGAGTGCATTGGGTTTGTAAGTACACACCAAATAGGGAAGATAGATATTGCAAGAGGCATAAGTACTTAGAAACCAAATTGTTGCCAGAAGAGCTAGATGAATGTGCTAAAAATTTATTTTTTCTTAGCCCTACTTGTGAACTTTGCAATG
This sequence comes from Triticum aestivum, assembly GCF_018294505.1. Classification (NCBI taxonomy): domain Eukaryota; kingdom Viridiplantae; phylum Streptophyta; class Magnoliopsida; order Poales; family Poaceae; genus Triticum; species Triticum aestivum. The sequence continues at coordinate 610,226,682 of NC_057800.1, forward strand.
AACATGATCATTTTAGTACCCAATGCAAATTGTGTCATGATCATATCGTGTCCAAAAATTGTGATGACTCGATTTCCCTTGCACATCATAATGAACTTTGTTTGCTCTTTGGTTATGAAGAAATTAAACGTATAACTAAGGATATTCCAAAATTTGCCCTTGATAAAGTTCTTCATTTTGACCTAGAGAAAATTTATATGTATTGTGCGGTGAATTGCATTGAAAATCCTTATATTGCCAATTACATAAAGAAAAGAAAACAAATAGAAGATGAAGAGAATACTAATGAAAGGGAAGAGACTTCCCAATATCCTCCTATTATTTCTTATGATGAATCAGGTAACGAGGAGGAGCCTCCTATTCAACGAATCTCATTAATAAGGAGCTCCAAAAAGAGGATTGAACCCACACATGATGTGGTGAAGAGAAGAAAAGAAAAGGAAGAGAGGTAAAAGATATCTCTCCCAAATAGTGATGCTCCTATTACTATTGTGCCTCATGAAAATATAATTGTGGAAGATAATGATACTTCTTATGATCTTGAAAATCTTTTTGGCACTTGCTTGGAAGAATATGATAATTGCTATACTATTGGTGCTATCCATACTATTAATGATGAAAGTGATTATGCTTATGATATTAAAAGGCCCAAGCTTGGGGATGCTATGTTTGATGAAGATGATGTTTTTGAGAATATATTTGCTGCAATAAATGTTTGTCCCAAGCTTAGGGATGCTACGCTTAATGAAGATGATATTTTTAGTCTCCCAAGTTTTGATATGCAAATTTATAATGATGATAGCATGCCTCCTACTTATGATAATTATTGTGATGATACATATGCTATAAAAAGTGGTGATGATTGTATTTACAAAACTTGTCATGATTATGATTGAACTTTTTCTGAACATTACTCTTTTAATGTGGAAACAATTTATAGTATTCAAGTCTCTTATGATACTCCCACTATTCCGATTGAGAAGAAATTTGCTTATGTGGAGAGTAATAAAATTTCTATGCTTAGAGATCGTGAAAAGAATGCTTTAGGTGCTGGTTATATTGTTGAATTCATTCATGATGCTACTGAAAATTATTATGAGGGAGGAACATATGCTTGTAGGAATTGCAATAATATCAAGTTTCCTCTCTATGTGCTTAAAATTTTGAAGTTATACTTGTTTTACCTTCCTATGCAAGATGATTCTTGTTCCCACAAGTTGTTTGCTCACAAAATCCCTACGCATAGGAAGTGGGTTATACTTAAATGTGCTAGTCATATTCTTCATGATGCTCTCTCTATGTTACAATTCTTATCTTTTATGTGAGCATCATTGAAATCATCATGCCTAGCTAGGGGCGTCAAACGATAGCGCTTGTTGGGAGGCAACCCAATTTTATTTTTATTCCATGCTTTTTGTTCCTGTTTAGTAATAAATAATTCATCTATCATCTGTTTAGATGTGTTTTTATGCATTTAATTAGTGTTTGTGCCAAGTAGAACCTTTGGGAAGACTCGGGGAAAGTCTTGTTGATCTTGCTGTAAAAAACAGAAACTTTAGCGCTCACGAGAATTGCTGACATTTTTATTTGGAGAGTTCTATTTAGTTAATTCGTTTTGCAGATGATTAATGTATAAATTCCTCAGGTCCAGCAATTTATTTTAGAATTTTATGAGTTCCAGAAGTATATGTTTGATCCAGATTACTACAGACTGTTCTGTTTTTGACAGATTCTGTTTTTTATGTGTTGTTTACTTATTTTGATGAATCTATGGCTAGTAAAATAGTTTATAAACCATAGAGAAGTTGGAATACAGTAGGTTTAACACCAATATAAATAAAGAATGAGTTCATTACAGTAACTTGAAGTGGTGTTTTGTTTTCTTTCGCTAACGGAGCTTACGAGTTTTCTGCTAAGTTTTGTGTTGTGAAGTTTTCAAGTTTTGGGTAAAGATTCGATGGACTATGGAATAAGGAGTGGCAAGAGCCTAAGCTTGGGGATGCCCAAGGCACCCCAAGGTAATATTCAAGGATAGCCAAGAGCCTAAGCTTGGGGATGCCCCGGAAGGCATCCCCTCTCTCGTCTTCGTTCATCGGTAACTTTACTTGGAGCTATATTTTTATTCGCCACATGATATGTGTTTTGCTTGGAGCGTCAATTTATTTTGTTAGGATATGCTTCCTGTTATTTAGAACAATGTTTTGCATCTTTTATTTCAATAAAAGTGGCATTGATAGCCTTTACTATGCCTATTTTAGAAGTCCACATGTTGCTGTTTGAAAACAGAAAGTTTACCGATGTTGCAATAATTCCCTAGAAAAGTCAGAATGTGATAAAATGTTGAAACCTTTTGCATATTAATCTCTTATAAATTTACTACAGTGGGAATTTTCTTTCATAATTTTTGGAGCTAGGTAAGTATGGATGTTGCTGCATTCTTTACAGACTATCCTGTTTAGGCAGATTGCTGTTATGTTTGCATTGTTTGCATATGTTTGATTCTTTAATGATTCTATTTGAGGATAGGACTATTAAATATGCAGAGGCATTTAGTATGCAATGTTGAATAATATTTTTAGTTATTTTCTACAGTAGAGTATGATAAGGTTTTGGCAATGGTTTATACTAACTTATCTCACGAGTCCTTGTTGAGTATTGTGTGGATGAAGCTTTCGAGATTTAGGGAGACCGTGATATGAGAGGAATTAAGGAGATACAAAAGCTCAAGCTTCGGGATGCCCAAGTCATCGCAAGATAATATGTCAAGAAGTCTCGAGCATCTAAGCTTGGGGATGCCCCGGTTGGCATCCCACCTTTCTTCTTCAACAACTATCGGTTAGTTTCGGTTGATCCTAAGTTTTTGCTTCTTCACATGATGTTTTCCATTCTTAGAATGCCATTTTATTTAGTTTTGCTTGCTGTTTGAATAAAATACCAAGATCTGAAATTATTAAATGTTAGAGAGTCTTCACATAGTTGCATAATTATTCGACCCCTCATTGATCTTCACTTATATCTTTCAGAGTAGTTTGTTGTTTGCTCTAGTGCGTCACTTATATCTTTTAGAGCATGGTGGTAGTTTTATTTTGAAGAAATAGATGAACTATCATGCTTCACTCATATTATTTTGAGAGTCTTAAATAGCATGGTAATTTCCTTAAAATCCCAATATGCTAGGTATACAAGATTAGTAAAAACTTTCATATAGAGTATTGAATACTAAGAGAAGTTTGATGCTTGATGATTGTTTTGAGATATGGAGATGGTGATATTAGAGTCATGCTAGTTGAGTAGTTGTGAATTTGAGAAATACTTGTGTTAAAGCTTGTGATTCCCGTAGCATGCACGTATGGTGAACCGTTATGTGATGAAGTCAGAGCATGATTTATTTATTGATTGTCCTCCTTATGAGTGGCGGTCGGGGACGAGCGATGGTATTTTACTACCAATCTATCCCCCCAGGAGCATGCGCGTAATACTTTGCTATTATAACTTCTATATTTTTGCAATAAGTATATGAGTTCTTTATGACTAATGTTGAGTCCATGGATTATACACACTTTCCTTCCTTCCACCATTGCTAGCCTCTCTAATACCGCGCACTTTTCGCCGGTATCATACACCCACCAAATACCTTCCTCAAAACAGCCACCATACCAACCTATTATGGAATTTCCATAGCCATTCCGAGATATATTGCCATGCAACTTTCCACCGTTTCGTTTATTACGACACGCTCCATCATTGTCATATTGCTAGCACGATCATGTAGTTGACATCGTATTTGTGGCAAAGCCACCGTTCATAATTCTTTCATACATGTCACTCTTGATTCATTGCATATCCCGGTACACCACCGGAGGCATTCATATAGAGGCATATCTTGTTCTAAGTACCGAGTTGTAATTCTTGAGTTGTAAGTAAATAAAAGTGTGATGATCATCATTATTAGAGCATTGTCCCAGTGAGGAAAGGATGATACAGACTATGATTCCCCCATAAGTCGGGATGAGACTTCGGACGAAAATAAATAAATAAAAGAGGCCAAAGAAGCCCAAATAAAAAAGAGAGAAAAGAGGCCATAAAAAATAAAAGGCCCAAACAAAAAAAATGAGAGAAAAAGAGAGAAGGGACAATGTTACTATCCTTTTACCACACTTGTGCTTCAAAGTAGCACCATGATCTTCATGATAGAGAGTCTCTCATTATGTCACTTTCATATACTAGTGGGAATTTTTCATTATAGAACTTGGCTTGTATATTCCAATGATGGGCTTCCTCAAAATGCCCTAGGTCTTCGTGAGCAAGCGAGTTGGATGCACACCCACTTAGTTTCTTTTGAGCTTTCATATACTTATAGCTCTAGTGCATCCGTTGCATGGAAATCCCTACTCACTCACATTGATATCTATTGATGGCCATCTTCATAGCCCGTTGATACGCCTAGTTGATGTGAGACTATCTTCTCCCTTTTTGTCTTCTCCACAACCACCATTCTATTCCACCTATAGTGCTATATCCATGGCTCACGCTCATGTATTGCGTGAAGATCGAAAAAGTTTTGAAAATGTCAAAAGTATGAAACAATTGCTTGGCTTGTCATCGGGGTTGTGCATGATTTAAATACTTTGTGTGGTGAAGATAGAGCATAGCCAAACTATATGATTTTGTAGGGATAACTTTCTTTGGCCATGTTATTTTGAGAAGACATGATTGCTTTGTTAGTATGCTTGAAGTATTATTATTTCTATGTCAATATTAAACTTTTGTCTTGAATCTTACGGATCTGAATATTCATGCCACAATTAATAAGAATTACATTGAAATTATGCCAAGTAGCACTCCGCATCAAAATTTTTGTTTTTATCATTTCCCTACTCGAGGATGAGCAGGAATTAAGCTTGGGGATGCTGATACGTCTCCAACATATCTATAATTTTTGATTGCTCCATGCTATATTATCTACTGTTTTGAATGTTTATGGGCATTATTATACACTTTTATATCATTTTTGGGACTAACCTATTAACCCAGAGCCCAGTTCCAGTTTCTGTTTTTACCCTATTTTAGGGTTTCGAAGAAAAGGAAAATCAAACGGAGTCCAATTGACCTGAAACTTCATGGAACTCATTTTTGGAAGGAAAGAAGCCCAGAAGACTTGGAGTGCACGTCGGGGGATCTGCCAGGAGGTCACGAGGCAGGGGGCGCCCACCCCCCTGGGCACGCCCTCCACCCTCGTGAGCCCTTCGTGCCCCCCCTGACGTACTTCTTCCGCCTATATATCTCCATATACCCTAAAAACATCAGAACACACAATAGATCGGGAGTTCCGCCGCCAGAAGCCTCCGTAGCCACCGAAAACCAATCTAGACCCGTTCCGGCACCCTGTCGGAGGGGGCAATCCTTCTCCGGTGGCCATCTTCATCATCCTGGTTCTCTCCATGATGAGGAGGGAGTAGTTCTCCCTCGGGGCTGAGGGTATGTACCAGTAGCTATGTGTTTGATCTCTCTCTCTCTCTCTCTCTCTCTCTCTCTCTCTTGTGTTCTTGAGGTGATACGATCTTGATGTATCGCGAGCTTTGCTATTATATTTGGATCCTATGATGTTTCTTCCCTCCTCTACTCTCTTGTAATGAATTGAGTTTCCCCTTTGAATTTATCTTATCAGATTGAGTCTTTAAAGATTTGAGAACACTTGACGTATGTCTTGCCGTGCGTATCTGTGGTGACAATGGGATACCACATGATTCACTTGATGTATGTTTTGGTGATCAACTTGCGGGTTCCGCCCATGAACCTATGCATAGGGGTTGGCACACGTTTTTGTCGTGATTCTCCGGTAGAAACTTTGGGGCACTCTTTGAGGTCCTATGTGTTGGTTGAATAGATGAATATGAGATTGTGTGACGCATATCGTATAATCATACCCACGGATACTTCAGGTGACATTGGAGTATCTAGGTGACATTAGGGTTTTGGTTGATTTGTGTCTTAAGGTGTTATTCTAGTACGAACTCTAGGGCTGTTTGTGACACTTATAGGAATAGCCCAACGGATTGGTTGGAAAGAATAACTTTGAGGTGGTTTCGTACCCTACTATAATCTCTTCGTTCGTTCTCCGCTATTAGTGACTTTGGAGTGACTCTTTGTTGCATGTTGAGGGATAGTTATGTCATCCAATTATGTTAGTATTGTTGAGGGAACTTACACTAGCAAAAGTATGAACCCTAGGCCTTGTTTCAATACACTGCAATACCGTTTACGCTAACTTTTATCATTCGTTACCTTGTTGTTTTTATATTTTTAGATTACAAAAACCATTATCTACTATCCATATTGCACTTGTATCACCATCTCTTCGCCGAACTAGTGCACCTATACAATTTACCATTGTATTGGGTGTGTTCGGGACACAAGATACTCTTTGTTATTTGGTTGCAGGGTTGCTTGAGAGAGACCATCTTCATCCTACGCCTCCTACGGATTGATAAACCTTGGGTCATCCACTTGAGGGAAATTTGCTACTGTCCTACACACCTCTGCACTTGGAGGCCCAACAACGTCTACAAGAAGAAGGTTGTGTAGTAGACATCAGAGGGTTGCACTGGCATCATAAGAAGCTTGACTTTTCTCGTGCACTGTCTTCACCCGCTCCATCATCAGGCCCGATTGGCGTATAGCTTCTGCTGCGGCGCTTGCCTGGTCCTCCGGGACGTGATGGGTGGTGAAGAACGGAGTCGTCGGTTCAGTCGCAGCAGCCTGAGAATCCGAGGCGTGACGTTGAACAGATGAAGCAGGGATGGATACGGTCGACGATGAAGGGCGTTCACTCGACACTCGAACAACAAAATTGACAGAGGTCCGGTTCGCATCTTCAGGCTGATGAACCACTGGCTCCGTCACCGGCACCGACTAAGACGTTTGGCCAGCGGATGCCTTCTTTCTTGAAGCCTTGCCCCTCCTTCCCATGGTCCTATGCGGCATGTCTTCATCATCATCCGGAAGCTCAATGACATTGGGCGGAGCTGTGATACGTCCATTTTGCATCATGCTTTTATATCGATATTTATTACATTATGGATTGTTATTTCACTTTATGTCACAATACTTATGGCTATTCTCTCTTATTTTGCAAGGTTTACAAAAGGAGGGAGAATGCCGGCAGCTGGAATTCTGGGCTGGAAAAGGAGCAAATATTATAGACCTATTCTGCGCAACTCCAAAAGTCCTGAAACTCCACGACACGTCTTAAAATAAATAAAGAAAAATCCTCGCCAAAGATGAAGGCCAGGGGGCCCACACCCTGCTCACGAGGGTGAAGGGCGTGCCCCCCCTAGGGCGCGCCCCCCTACCTCATGGGCCCCCTGGTGGCTCTCCGACGTCCATCTTCTCCTATATGAGGTCTTTCGATGAGAAAAAAATAGGAAGGAACTTTTCGGGACGAGACTCCACCGCCACGAGGCGGAACCTTGGCGGATCCAACCTAGAGCTCCGGCAGAGCTGTTCTGCCGGGGAAACTTCCCTCCGGGAGGGGGAAATCATCACCATCGTCATCACCAACACTCCTCTCATCGAGAGAGGGAAATCTCCATCGACATCTTCACCAGCACCATCTCATCTCCAAACCCTAGTTCATCTCTTGTATCCAATTCTTGTCTCAAAGCCCGGGATTGGTGCTAGTAGGTTGCTATTGCTAGTAGTGTTGATTACTCCTTGTAGTTGATGCTAGTTGGTTTAATTGGTGGAAGATCATATGTTCAGATCCTATATGCATATTATTACCCCTCTGATTATGAACATGAATATGCTTTGTGAGTAATTACGTTCGTTCCTGAGGACAAGGGAGAAGTCTTGCTATGAGTAGTCATGTGAATTTGGTATTCGTTTGATATTTTGATAAGATGTATGTTGTCTAGCCTCTAGTGGTGTTATGTGAACGTCGACTACATAACACTTCACCATTATTTGGGCCTAGAGGAAGGCATTGGGAAGTAATAAGTAGATGATGGGTTGCTAGAGTGACAGAAGCTTAAACCCTAGTTTATGCGTTGCTTCGTAAGGGGCTGATTTGGATCCATATGTTTCATGCTATGGTTAGGTTTACCTTAATACTTTTGTTGTAGTTGCGGATGCTTGCAATAGAGGTTAATCATAAGTGGGATGCTTGTTCAAGTAAGAACAGCACCCAAGCACCGGTCCACCCACATATCAAATTATCAAAGTATCGAACGCGAATCATATGAACGTGATGAAAACTAGCTTGACGATATTCCCATGTGTCCTCGGGAGCGCTTTTCCTATTATAAGAGTTTGTTCCGGCTTGTCCTTTGCTACAAAAGGATTGGGCCACCTTGCTGCACTTTATTTACTTTTGTTACTTGTTGCTCGTTACAATCTATCTTATCACAAAACTATCTGTTACCACTTATTTCAGTACTTGCAGAGAATACCTTGCTGAAAACCGCTTATCATTTCCTTCTGCTCCTCGTTGGGTTCGACACTCTTACTTATCGAAAGGACTACGATAGATCCCCTATACTTGTGGGTCATCAAGACTCTTTTCTGGCGCCGTTGCCGGGGAGTGTAGCGCCTTTGGTAGGTGGAATTTGGTAAGGAAAAATTTATATAGTGTGCTGCAATTTACTGTCACTTGTTACTATGGAAAGTAATTCTCTGAGGGGCTTGTTCGGGGTATCTTCACCCCGTCCAGTAGAGCAAAGAGTTGCTCCTCAACCTACTGAACCTATTGAAAATGAAACTCCTTTTGAATTTCCTTCGGGTATGATGGAAAAACTGCTAGCTAACCCTTTTACAGGAGATGGAACAAAGCATCCTGATGAGCACTTAATATATGTGGATGAAGTTTGTGGATTATTTAAGCTTGCAGGTATACCCGATGATGTTGCTAAGAAGAAGGTCTTCCTTTATCTTTGAAGGGAGACACATTGATATGGTATAGGCTATGTGATGATATGAGATCATGGGACTATAAAAGATTGAAGTTGGAATTTCATCAAAAGTATTACCCTATGCATCTTGTTCATCGTGATCACAATTATATATATAATTTATGGCCTCGCGAAGGAGAAAGCATCACTCAAGCTTGGGGGAGGCTTAAATCAATGTTATATTCATGATCCAATCATGGGCTCTCAAGAGAAATGATTATTCAAAATTTATATGCTCGGCTTTCTGATAACAATCGCACCATGCTCGATACTTCTTGTGCTGGCTCTTTTATGATGAAGACTATTGAATTCAGATGGAATTTATTGGATAGAATTAAACGCAACTCTGAAGATTGGGACCTCGACGAAGGTAAGGAGTCAGGTATGACACCTAAGTTTGATTGTGTTAAATCTTTTATGGATACCGATATTTTCCGTAAGTTTAGCACTAAATATGGACTTGACTCTGAGATAGTAGCTTCTTTCTGTGAATCTTTTGCTACTTATGTTGATCTCCCTAAGGAGAAGTGGTTTAAATATCATCCTCCCATAGAAGTAAAAGTAGCTACACCTATTAAAGTTGAAGAAAAGACTGAGACTTATAATGATCCTATTGTTCCTACTTCTTATATTGAGAAACCACCTTTCCCTGTTAGAATAAAGGATCATGCTAAAGCTTCAACTGTTGTTCGTAAAAGCAATATTAGAACGTATACGCCTCCTGAGCAAGTTAAAGTAGAACCTAATATTGTTATTGTTAAAGATCTCTTGTCTGATAATATAGATGGGCATGTTATTCAGTTCGAAGGTGAAACTGCTAGAATTGCTAAACCTTGTGCTAAAGATAAACATAGACCTGTGGTAGGCGTGCCTGTTATTTCTGTTAAAATAGGAGATCATTGTTATCATGGCTTATGTGATATGGGTGCAAGTGCTAGTGTTATACCGCATACTTTATACGAAGAAATTAAGAATGAAATTGCACCTGCTAAGTTAGAAGGTATTGATGTCACAATTAAACTTGCTAATAGAGATACTTTTTCACCAATTGGAATTGTTAGAGAAGTTGAAGTCTTGTGTGGGAAAACTAAATATCCTGCTGATTTTCTTGTTCTTACTTCTCCGCAAGATAGCTTTTGTCCCATTATATTTGGTAGACCCTTCTTAAATACTGTCAATGCTACCATAGATTGCACAAAGAATGTTGTTACTATTGTCTTGGATGATATGGTTCATGAGTTTAATTTCTCTAAATTTAGTAAACAACATCATGAGGAAGAATTACCTAGTAAGTATGAAATTATTGGTCTTGCTTCTATTGCCGTACCTCCTAGTGATCCTTTAGAACACTATTTGCTAGACCATGAAAGTGATATGTTCATGAATGAAAGAAGAGAAATAGATGAAGTATTCTTTAAACAAGAACCTATTCTGCAACATAATTTGCCTGTTGAAATTTTAGGGGATCCTCCTCCACCCAAGGGCGATCCCGTGTTTGAGCTTAAACCGTCGCCTGATAATCTTAAATATGCTTATCTTGATGAAAAGAAGATATATCCTGTTATTATTAGTGCTAACCTTTCAGAGCATGAAGAAGAAAGATTATTGAAAACTCTGAAGAAGCACCGCGCTGCTATTGGATATACTCTTGATGATCTTAAGGGCATTAGTCCCACTCTATGTCAACATAAAATAAATTTGGAAGTAGATGCCAAACCAGTTCGTGATCCTTAACGACGTCTGAATCCTAAAATGAAAAAGTGGTAAGAAAAGAAATACTAAAGCTTCTGGAGGCAGGTATAATCTATCCCGTTGCTGATAGTGAGTGGGTAAGTCCTGTCCATTGTGTCCCTAAGAAGGGAGGTATTACTGTTGTTCCTAATGATAAAGATGAATTGATTCCACAAAGAATTATCACAGGTTATAGGATGGTAATTGATTTCCGCAAATTAAATAAAGCTACTAAGAAAGATCATTACCCCTTACCTTTTATTGATCAAATGCTAGAAAGATTATGCAAACATACACACTATTGCTTTCTAGATGGTTATTCTGGTTTCTCTCAAATACCTGTGTCGACTAGAGATCAATCAAAGACTACTTTTACATGCCCTTTTGGTACTTTTGCTTATAGACGTATGCCTTTTGGTTTATGTAATGCACCTGCTACCTTTCAAAGATGCATGATGGCTATATTCTCTGACTTTTGTGAAAAGATTTGTGAGGTTTTCATGGACGACTTTTCCGTCTATGGTTCCTCTTTTGATGATTGCTTGAGCAATCTTGATCGAGTTTTGCAGAGATGTGAAGAAACTAATCTTGTCTTGAATTGGGAAAAGTGCCACTTTATGGTTAATGAAGGTATTGTCTTGGGGCACAAAGTTTCTCAAAGAGGTATTAAAGTTGATAAAGCCAAGGTTGATGCTATTGAAAAGATGCCATGTCCCAAGGACATCAAAGGTATAAGAAGTTTCCTTGGTCACGCCGGATTTTACAGGAGGTTCATTAAGGACTTCTCAAAAATTTCTCGGCCTCTGACTAATTTATTGCAAAAAGATATACCATTTGTCTTTGATGATGATTGTGTAGAAGCATTTGAAATACTTAAGAAAGCATTAGTCACTGCACCTATTGTTCAGCCACCTGATTGGAACCTACCCTTTGAAATTATGTGTGATGCTAGTGATTATGATGTAGGTGTTGTTCTAGGGCAAAGAGTTGATAAGAAATTAAATGTTACTCATTATGCTAGTAAGACTCTAGACAATGCTCAAAGAAATTATGCTACTACTGAAAAAGAGCTTTTAGCAGTTGTATTTGCTTGTGATAAGTTCAGATCTTATATTGTTGATTCTAAAGTAACTATTCAAACTGATCATGCTGCTATTAAATACCTTATGGAAAAGAAAGATGCTAAGCCTAGACTTATTAGATGGGTTCTCTTGCTACAAGAATTTGATTTGCATATTGTTGATAGAAAGGGAGCTGAGAACCCCCGTTGCAGACAACTTGTCTAGGTTAGAAAATATTCTTGATGACCCACTACCTATTAATGATAGCTTTCCTAACGAACAATTAAATGTTATAAGTACTTCTCATAGTACTCCATGGTATGCTGATTATGCTAATTATATTGTTGCTAAGTTTATACCACCTAGCTTCACATACCAACAAAAGAAAAAGTTCTTCTATGATTTGAGACATTACTTTTGGGATGACCCACATCTTTATAAATAAGGAGTAGATGGTGTTATTAGACGTTGTGTACCTGAGCATAAACAGGAACAGATCCTACGCAAGTGCCATTCCGAGTCTTATGGAGGACACCACGCTGGAGATAGAACTGCACATAAGGTATTGCAATCTGGTTTTTATTGGCCTACTCTCTTCAAGGATGCCCGTAAGTTTGTCTTGTCTTGTGATGAATGTCAAAGAATTGGTAATATTAGTAGACGTCAAGAAATGCCTATGAATTATTCACTTCTTATTGAACCATTTGATGTTTGGGGCTTTGATTATAAGGGACCTTTTCCTGCCTCTAATGGATACACACATATTTTAGTTGCTGTTGATTATGTTACTAAGTGGGTAGAAGCTATTCCAACCAGTAGTGCTGATCATAACACTTCTATTAAAATGCTGAAGGTAGTTATTTTCCTGAGGTTTGGAGTCCCTAGATATTTAATGACTGATGGTGGTTCACACTTTATTCATGGTGCTTTCCGTAAAATGCTTGCTAAATATGATGTTAATCATAGAATTGCATCTCCTTATCACCCACAGTCTAGTGGTCAAGTAGAGTTGAGCAATAGAGAGCTCAAATTAATTTTGCAAAAGACTGTTAATAGGTCTAGAAAGAATTGGTCCAAAAAACTTGATGATGCATTATGGCTTATAGAACTGCATACAAAAATCCTATGGGTATGTCTCCATATAAAATGGTTTATGGAAAAGCATGTCACTTACCTCTCGAACTAGAACATAAGGCATATTGGGCTATTAAAGATCTTAATTATGATTTTAAACTTGCCGGTGAGAAGAGGTTATTTTATATTAGCTCACTTGATGAATGGAGAACCCAAGCTTATGAAAATGCCAAGTTGTTTAAAGAAAAAGTTAAAAGATGGCATGACAAAAGGATACAAAAGCGTGAATTTAATGTAGGTGATTATGTATTGCTATAAAACTCTCGTTTAAGATTTTTTGCAGGAAAAAATTCTCTCTAAATGGGAAGGCCCCTATGTTATCGAAGAGGTCTATCGTTCCGGTGCCATAAAAATCAACAACTTCGAGGGCACAAATCCGAAGGTGGTAAATGGTCAAAGAATTAAACACTATATCTCAGGTAATCCCATAAATGTTGAAACCAATATTATTGAAACCGTAACCCCGGAGGAATACATAAGAGACACTTTCCGAAACGTTTCAGACTCCGAAAAGGAATATGTATGTGGTACGGTAAGTAAACCGACTCCAAAACAATTTTTAAGGCAATATTTCTCTCCGTTTTGGAATATTTAGAAAAATAGAAAAATAAGTAGCAGTCCGGGAAGGACACGAGGGCCCCACGAGGGTGGTGGGCGCGCCCCCTACCTCATGAGCACCTCGTGTGCCTTTCGGACTCCGTTTTCTTGCACATTACGTATTTTGGTCGGTAAAAATTCATTATATAATCTCCCAGGGGTTTTGACTCCCGTATCACGCAAAAATCCCCTGTCTTTGTTTCGAGCTGTTTTTCTGACAGATCTAGATTATCATGACGTCCCCAAGTGCTTCCAAGGACAAGTTCTTCGAGAAGGTCATCAACCCTTACCTCGCGGAGGTGCTGCGACACCCTCAAACCATTGAGATGCGTGATGGGTTGTTGCACATCCGTGATTTTGAGGGACTAAAGGGAACCAGAAGCATGGAGACAAGGCTCAAAGCAATGGAGCAACAAATTTTCAAGTGCCAGGGGATGGTGGAGCGTGGAATCAACGCTAGCCACACGATGCTCGCGGAGTTCACTAACAACTACAAGCCGGATGCCAAGAACACCGAGGAGGCCATCTTCAAGCTATATGAGAAGATCGAGCACCTCCAAGCCCAAATCTATGACCTGCAAAACCAAAACTGTGAATATGAATATAGATTCAAAAGAATGAGTTTGGCTGCAGATTCGAGGATTCCGGAGACTCGATCATCCTTCTATGATGGTGAACATATGCCTTGGAAGATGGATGACAAGCCCGCATCATCAACAACACCTCCACCTTCTTCACCAACCAAGGAGATATAATCACATGGGTATGGGCACTCCCCTTGGCAACTGCCAAGCTTGGAGGAGGTGCCCCGGATCGTATCACAATCACAACTCCTATCTTTACCGTTTTTCTTAATTCGATCCTATTAGTAGTATCTTGATCTAGTAGAATAAAGTTTATGGCATGATCTAGTTTTGAGTTTTGCTTTATGATCTCTCTATGTAATCGAGTTAGTGAGCTATATATAATAAAGATTAGTGTTGAGTCAAGGGCTTGATTATTTCGCCATGATCTTGGGTGAATAAAAGAAAATAGAAAAAGAATAAAAAGAAACAAAGAGTTCATATTGATCTTATTGAGAGTAATGACTTCACATAGAAAGAGTATGATGATTAAAAGTCGTTGGGAGTTGGCAGACATAGCTTTGGTCATTGTTGCAATTAATAGGAAGTAATAAGGAAAGAGAGGTTTTCACATATAGATATATTACCGTTGACATCTTTTATGATTGGGAGCACTCATTAAAATATGACATGCTAAAGAGTTGATGTTGGACAAGGAAGAAAACGTAATGAGTTATGCCTTTCTTATATCTGAGATAAAGTATGTTGTCATGGATCCTCTAACTTGGTGAGCTTGCCTTTACCCCTCATGCTAGCCAAATTCTCAGCACCAAGTAGAAATACTACTTGTGCTTCCAAATACCCTTAAACTAGTTTTGCCATGAGAGTCCACCATATCTACCTATGGATTGAGTAAGATCCTTCAAGTAAGTTTTCATCGGTGCAAAGCAATAAAAATTGCTCTAAATATGTATGATTGATTGGTGTGGGAGAAATAAGCTTTATACGATCTTGTGATTTGGAAGTAATAAAAGCGACGGACTGCATAATAAAGGTTCATATCACAAGGGGCAATATAAAGTGACGTTCTTTCGCATTCAGATTTTATATATCCAACCATAAAAGCGCATGGCAACCTCTGCTTCCCTCTGCGAGGGGCCTATACTTTATTATTATCTTCTACCTTATGCAAGAGTCATGGTGATCTTCACCTTTTCTTTTTCATTTTATCCTTTGGCAAGCTCAGCATGTTGGAAAGAACATGATATATATATCTAATTGGATGTAGGGGAGCATGAACCATTATTGTTGACATTACCCTTGAGGTAAAAGGTTGTGGGGCAAAACTATAAGCCCCTATATTTCTCTGTGTCCGATTAAAACTCCGTAACCACAAGTATTGCGTGAGTGTTAGCGATTATGGAGGACTAAATGATAGTTGAGTATGTGGACTTGCTTTTTAGCTCTAACATAGACTCTTTCCGATGTTATGATAAATTGCAATTGCTTCAATGACTGAGATTATAGTTTGTTGGAGCCCAATAAGGTTTATGATTTATACTTTTGCATTGTGAATAGATCATCACTTAAACATAAGTAATCATATGACAAAATCTATATATGTTGCTGTTATGAGAATAATCATGATGCTTTCATGTACGTATTTTATTTTTATCGACGCCTCTACCTCTAAACATGCGGACATATTTATTTTTATCGGCTTTTCGCTTGAGGACAAGCGAGGTATAAGCTTGGTGGAGTTGATACGTCCATTTTGCATCATGCTTTTATATCGATATTTATTACATTATGGACTGTTATTTCACTTTATGTCACAATACTTATGGCTATTCTCTCTTATTTTACAAGGTTTACATAAGGAGGGAGAATACCGGCAGCTGGAATTCTGGGCTGGAAAAGGAGCAAATATTAGAGACCTATTCTGCGCAACTCCAAAAGTCCTGAAACTCCACGGCACGTCTTAAAATAAATAAAGAAAAATCCTCGCCAAAGATGAAGGCCAGGGGGCCCACACCCTGCTCACGAGGGTGGGGGCGTGCCCCCCCCCTAGGGCGCGCCCCCTACCTCGTGGGCCCCCTGGTGGCTCTCCGACGTCCATCTTATCCTATATGAGGTCTTTCGATGAGCAAAATAGGAAGGAACTTTTCGGGACGAGACTCCGCCACCACGAGGCGGAACCTTGGCGGATCTAATCTAGAGCTCCGGCAGAGCTGTTCTGTCGGGGAAACTTCCCTCCGGGAGAGGGAAATCATCACCATCGTCATCACCAACGCTCCTCTCATCGGGAGAGGGCAATCTCCATCAACATCTTCACCAGCACCATCTCATCTCCAAACCCTAGTTCATCTCTTGTATCCAATTCTTGTCTCAAATTTTGGGATTGGTGCTAGTAGGTTGCTAGTAGTGTTGATTACTCCTTGTAGTTGATGCTAGTTGGTTTAATTGGTGGAAGATCATATGTTCAGATCCTATATGCATATTATTTCCCCTCTGATTATGAACATGAATGTGCTTTGTGAGTAATTACGTTCGTTCCTGAGGACAAGGGAGAAGTCTTGCTATGAGTAGTCATGTGAATTTGGTATTCGTTTGATATTTTGATAAGATGTATGTTGTCTAGCCTCTAGTGGTGTTATGTGAACGTCGACTACATAACACTTCACCATTATTTGGGCCTAGAGGAAGGCATTGGGAAGTAATAAGTAGATGATGGGTTGCTATAGTGACAGAAGTTTAAACCCTAGTTTATGCGTTGCTTCGTAAGGGGCTGATTTGGATCCATATGTTTCATGCTATGGTTAGGTTTACCTTAATACTTTTGTTGTAGTTGTGGATGCTTGCAATAGAGGTTAATCATAAGTGGGATTCTTGTTCAAGTAAGAACAGCACCCAAGCACCGGTCCACCCACATATCAAATTATCAAAGTATCGAACGCGAATCATATGAACGTGATGAAAACTAGCTTGACGATATTCCCATGTGTCCTCGGGAGCGCTTTTCCTATTATAAGAGTTTGTTCTGGCTTATCCTTTGCTACAAAAGGATTGGGCCACCTTGCTGCACTTTATTTACTATTGTTACTTGTTGCTCGTTACAATCTATCTTATCACAAAACTATCTGTTACCACTTATTTCAGTACTTGCAGAGAATACCTTGCTGAAAACCGCTTATCATTTCCTTCTGCTCCTCATTGGTTTTGACACTCTTACTTATCGAAAGGACTACGATAGATCACCTATACTTGTGGGTCATCAAGCTGCAAAGCAATCGTTTACAGGAGTTCACTCGACCGTCAAAAGAGCAGATTAAATAATGACAAAATGGCAAAGAGTTTTACTTGCATGAGAGGTGACCGCGTCTTCCATCTCTTCATCTTTGTCATCTTGGTAAATAGAAGTCCCAGAGGCAGCACTACAAAATTCATAATTCACTCGGTCAAAACAAGAAAGTGAGTCGACCAAAGTTGGGATCAGTAATTACCCAGAAGCGATGGGGACAGACACTTTAATCTTTGGCAGAGCCTTCTGGGGTTTTGACGTCACGTCTTTGGGCTGCTTAGGAGCTTTTTCGGTCGGCACAGGAGAAGATGTCCGAGTACGCTTTAAAGGTTGTCCAGTCGGAGGAGTCGTTTTTCCTCGAATGCTTATTGGATCCTGCCTCTGTTCGAAGCGCTTCTCTGTGCGAGGCGGAGAGTCGACCTCCTTGCCACTGCTCGAGTCCTCGCTCTCCTTGTCTCCTACCCCGTCAGAGTGCCAGTCGCTGCTATCACCCCCGCTCGCCTCTCCCTCCTACTCTTGCTCTCCGTTCGGCATCGAGTACAATTCAGTAAAGGTCTGCAAAGGATAGAGTCGAGTGGATATTAACCAGTTTCAAGAGTTAACATATATCAAAGCAAAATACACTCAGAAGGAAAGAATTGAACCTTGTCGGGTTCAGTAGTGTTGTCGAGTGGAGGAACCCTTCTGGACCCCCAAGGGTTTTCCTTATTCCCAGTGATGCCTTGTAACCACAGCGCTCCCGTCTCCTCGTTGACTTCTTCCGGGTGGATTCGAGTGTTGTCCTCAACGCTCGAGTACATCCACATTGGATGGTCACGAGCTTGGAGCGGCTAGATGCGTCGACTCAGAAATGCTTCTAACAAATCCATGACAGTCACGCCATCGCAGACAAGCTACACCACTCGCTCAACCAGCATAGCAACCTCTTCTTTCTCCGTTGGAGTCACTCTCAACAAAGAAAGCTTCTCGACCCGCTCGGTGGAAATGGAGGAAGACCAGTCGACTGACCTGGGGTCGGTTCATCCTTACAATAGAACCAGGTCGACTGCCACCCCCTGACTGACTCGGGAAGAATCATGGTAGGGAAAGTGCTTTTGCTTCGCATCTGGATCCCTAAACCCCCACACATCTAGATCACGTGCGTCCTCTCGTCACTCGGATTGGCCTTTTTTACCGACCGAGAGCGTCAGGTGAAAATGTGTTTAAGAGGCCCCAGTGCGGTCGACAACCCAAAAAGTTCTCGCACATGGACACATAGGCAGCGACGTATGTGATAGTATTGGGGGAAAAGTGATGAAGTTGGGCTCCGAAGAAATTCAGAAAACCCCGGAAGAAAGGATGGGGGCAAAGAAAACCCGCGGTCGACATGGGTCGCAAGAAGGACGCACTCACCCTCTTGCGGTCGCGGCTCGGTCTCGTCCCCTAGAAGCCGGCAAGACTCATGGGCAATCAAACCCCGTCAACTAGATCCTCCATGTCTTCCTTCAAGATGGTCGACCGGATCCAGTCGCCTTGGATCCAGCCGCGCGGCAGAGCGGATCTCGACGACGACCCGCCTCGGTTCGTCTTCTTCCCCTTCGCCTTTGTCGTTGCTTTCTTCGCGCGCTCCAGAGCGGCGGTCTTGTCCTTCCCCATTGTGGTGGAACGGGCTCGAGTTGGGCGGCGGCGCCGAGAGCGGAGCCGGAAGCAAGGGGGGCGGAGGAAGGAGGACAAAAGTGGGATGCACAGTGCGAAGGCACCGGCCTTGGCGCCTTATATGGCCCCATTCCCCGAGTGACTGACTGGTGGACCCAGACGATTGATAACCCACAAGTATAGGGGATCGCAACATTTTTCGAGGGTAGAGTATTCAACCCAAATTTATTGATTCGACACAAGGGGAGCCAAAGAATATTCTCAAGTATTAGCAGCTGAGTTGTCAATTCAACCACACCTGGAAACTTAACATCTGCAGCAAAGTATTTAGTAGCCAAGTAATATGATAGTAGTGGTAACTATAGCAAAAGGTAATGATAACAAAAGTAATGTTTTTGGTGTTTTGTAGTGATTATAGCAATAGCAACGGAAAAGTAAATAAGCGAAGAACAATATATGGAAAGCTCATAGGCAATGGATCGGTGATAAAGAATTATGCCGGATGCGGTTCATCATGTAACAGTCATAACCTAGGGTGACACAGAACTAGCTCCAATTCATCAATGTAATGTAGGCATGTATTTCGAATATAGTCATGCGTGCTTATGGAAAAGAACTTGCACAACATCTTTTGTCATACCCTCCCGTGGCAGCGGGGTCCTACTGGAAACTAAGGGATATTAAGGCCTCCTTTTAATAGAGTACCAGACCAAAGCATTAACATATAGTGAATACATGAACTCCTCAAACTACGGTCATCACCAGGAGTGGTCCCGATTATTGTCACTTCGGGGTTGCCGGATCATAACACATAGTAGGTGACTAAAGACTTGCAAGATAGGATCAAGAACTCTCATATATTGATGAAAACATAATAGGTTCAGATCTGAAATCATGGCACTCGGGCCCTAGTGACAAGCATTAAGCATAGCAAAGTCATAGCAACATCAATCTCAGAACATAGTGGATACTAGGGATCAAACCCTAACAAAACTAACTCGATTACATGATAAATCTCATCCAACCCATCACCGTCCAGCAAGCCTACGATGGAATTACTCACGCACTGCGGTGAGCATCATGAAATCGATGATGGAGGATGGTTGATGATGATGATAGCGACGGATTCCCCTCTCCGGAGTCCCGAACGGACTACAGATCAGCCCTCCCGAGAGGTTTTACGGCTTGGCGGTGGCTCTGTATCGTAAAACGCGATGAATCCTTCTCCTTGATTTTTTTTCTCCCCGAAAGTGAATATATAGAGTTGGAGTTGAGGTCGGAGGAGCTCCAGGGGGCCCACGAGGTAGGGGGCGCGCCCAGGGGGGCAGGCGCGCCCGCCACCCTCGTGGCTAGGGTCTGGGCCCCCTGGTCTTGATCTTTTGCCAGTATTTTTTATTATTTCGAAAAAGACGCTCTGTGGAGTTTCAGGTCATTCCGAGAACTTTTGTTTCTGCACATAAATAACACCATGGCAATTCTGCTGAAAACAGCGTCAGTCCGGGTTAGTTCCATTCAAATCATGCAAGTTAGAATCCAAAACAAGGGCAAAAGTGTTTGGAAAAGTAGATACGACGGAGACGTATCAACTCCCCCAAGCTTAAACCTTTGCTTGTCCTCAAGCAATTCAGTTGACAAACTGAAAGTGATAAAGAAAAACTTTTACAAACTCTGTTTGCTCTTGTTGTTGTAAATATGTAAAGCCAGGATTCAATTTTTCAACAAAGATTATGAACTAACCATATTCACAATAACGCTTAGGTCTCATGTTTACTCATATCAGTGGCATAATCAACTAGCGAGCAATAATAATAAATCTCGGATGACAACACTTTCTCAAAACAATCATAATATGTTATAACAAGATGGTATCTCGCTAGCCCTTTCTGAGGCCGCGAAACATAAATGCAGAGCACCTTTAAAGATCAAGGACTGACTAGACATTGTAATTCATGGTAAAAGATCTCTAGTCAAGTCATACTCAATGTAAACTAACAGTAATGAATGCAAATGACAGCGGTGCTCTCCAACTGGTGCTTTTTAATAAGTGGATGATGACTCAACATAAAAGTAAATAGATAGGCCCTTCGCAGAGGGAAGCAGGGATTTGTAGAGGTGCCAGAGCTTGGTTTTGAAATAGAGCTGAATAATATTTTGAGCGGTATACTTTCATTGTAAACATAACAACCAAGAGATGGCGATATCTTCCATGCTACACACATTATAGGCGGTTCTCAAACAGAATGGTAAAGTTTATACTCCCCCGTCCACCAACAAGTATCAATCCATGGCTTGCTCGAAACAACGAGTGCCTCCAACTAACAAGAGTCCCAGGGGGAGTTTTGTTTGCAATTATTTTGATTTAGTTTGCATAAAGTATGGGACTGGGCATCCCGGTGACCAGCCATTTTCTCATGAGTGAGGAGCGGAGTGTTGGGGAACGTAGCATAAATTCAAAAATTTTCTACGTGTCACCAAGATCAATCTATGGATTCATCTAGCAACGAGGGAGGAGTGGATCTACATACCCTTGTAGATCGCGCGCGGAAGCATTCAAGAGAACGGGGTTGATGGAGTCGTACTCGTCGTGATCCAAATCACCGATGATCCTAGCGCCGAACGGACGGCACCTCCGCGTTCAACACACGTACGGAGCAGCGACGTCTCCTCCTTCTTGATCCAGCAAGGGGGGAGGAGAGGTTGATGGAGATCCAACAACACGACGGCGTGGTGGTAGTAGCGGGATTCCAACAGGGCTTCGCCAAGCGCTGCGGGAGGAGGAGATGTGTCATGGGAGGGAGAGGGAGGCGCCAAGGCTTAGGTATGGTTGCCCTCCCTTCCCCCCACTATATATAGGGCCAAGGTAGAGGGGGAGGGTGCAGCCTTGCCCCTTCCTCCAAGGAAGGGTGCGGCCAAGGGGGGGAAGGAGTCCATCCTCCCCAAGGCACCTCGGAGGTGCCTTCCCCTTTTAGGACTCTCCCCTCCTCTTGTCCCTTTGGCGCATGGGCCTCTAGGGGCTGGTGCCCTTGGCCCATGTAGGCCAAGGCGCACCCCCTACAGCCCATGTGGCCCCCCGGGGCAGGTGGCCCCACCCGGTGGACCCCCGGGACCCTTCCGGTGGTCCCGGTACAATACCGGTGACCCCGAAACTTGTCCCGATGGCCGAAATAGCACTTCCTATATATAATTCTTTACCTCCGGACCATTCCGGAACTCCTCGTGACGTCCGGGATCTCATCCGGGACTCCGAACAACTTTCGGGTTACCGCATACTAATATCTCTATAACCCTAGCGTCACCGAACCTTAAGTGTGTAGACCCTACGGGTTCGGGAACCATGCAGACATGACCGAGACGTTCTCCGGTCAATAACCAACAGCGGGATCTGGATACCCATGTTGGCTCCCACATGCTCCATGATGATCTCATCGGATGAACCACAATGTCAAGGACTTAATCAATCCCGTATACAATTCCCTTTGTCTATCGGTACGATACTTGCCCGAGATTCGATCGTCGGTATCCCGATACCTTGTTCAATCTCGTTACCGGCAAGTCTCTTTACTCGTTCCGTAACACATCATCCTGTGATCAACTCCTTGATCACCTTGTGCACATTATGATGATGTCCTACCGAGTGGGCCCAGAGATACCTCTCCGTTTACACGGAGTGACAAATCCCAGTCTTGATTCGTGCCAACCCAACAGACACTTTCGGAGATACCTGTAGTGTACCTTTATAGCCACCCAGTTACGTTGGGACGTTTGGTACACCCAAAGCACTCCTACGGTATCCAGGAGTTGCACAATCTCATGGTCTAAGGAAATGATACTTGACATTAGAAAAGCTTTAGCATACGAACTGCATGATCTTGTGCTAGGCTTAGGATTGGGTCTTGTCCATCACATCATTCTCCTAATGATGTGATCCCGTTATCAACGACATCCAATGTCCATGGTCAGGAAACCGTAACCATCTATTGATCAACGAGCTAGTCAACTAGAGGCTTACTAGGGACATGGTGTTGTCTATGTATCCACACATGTATCTGAGTTTCCTATCAATACAATTCTAGCATGGATAATAAACGATTATCATGAACAAGGAAATATAATAATCAATTTATTATTGCCTCTAGGGCATATTTCCAACAGTCTCCCACTTGCACTAGAGTCAATAACCTAGTTCACATCGATATGTGATTAACACTCAAGGTCACATCCCCATGTGACTAACACCCAAAGAGTTTACTAGAGTCAATAATCTAGTTCACATTACTATGTGATTAACACTCAATGAGTTCTGGGTTTGATCATGTTGCTTGTGAGAGAGGTTTTAGTCAATGGGTCTGAACCTTTTAGATCTTTGTGTGCTTTAAAAATCTTTATCTCATCTCCTAGATGCAGCTACCACGCTCTATTTGGAGCCATTTCAAATAATGGTTCTACTATACGAATCCAGTTTACTACTCAGAATAATCTGGATTAGTGTCAAAGCTTGCATTGGCGTAACCCTTTACGACGAACTCTTTTACCACCTCCATAATCGGGAAAATTCCTTAGTCCACTAGTTACTAAGGATAACTTTGACCGCTGTCCTGTGATCCATTCTTGGATCACTCTTGTACCCCTTGACTGACTCATGGCAAGGCACACTTCAGGTGCGGTACACAGCATAGCATACTGTAGAGCCTATGTCTTAAGCATAGGGGACGACCTTCGTCCTTTCTCTCTATTCTGCCGTGGTCGAGCTTTAAGTCTTAACTTCATACCTTACAACTCAGGCAAGAACTCCTTCTTTGACTGGTCCATCTTGAACACCTTCAAGATCATGTCAAGGTATGTGCTCATTTGAAAGTACCATTAAGCGTTTTGATCTATCCTTATAGATCTTGATGCTCAATGTTCAAGTAGCTTAATCCAGGCTTTCCATTGAAAAACACTTTCCAAATAACCCTAAATGCTTTCCAGAAATTCTACGTCATTTCTGATCATCAATATGTCAACAACATATACTCATCAGAAATTCTATAGTGCTCCCACTCACCTTTTTGGAAATACAAGTTTCTCATAAACTTTGTATACACCCAAAATCTTTGATCATCTCATCAAAGCATACATTCCAACTCCGAGATGCTTACTCCAGTCCTCAGAAGGATAGCTGGAGCTTTGCTTACTTATTAGCATCTTTCAGGATTGACAAAACCTTCCGGTTGTATCACATATAACCTTTCCTCAAAAATCGTCGAGGAAGCAATGTTTTTGCATCCTATCTGCAAGATTTCATAAATAATGTAGTAATCGCTAACATAATTCCTACAGACTCTTAGCATCGCTACGAGTGAGAAAGTCTCATTGTAGTCAACTCCTTAAACTTGTCGGGAAACATCTTAACGACAAGTCGAGCTTTCTTAATGGTGACATTTACCATCATTGCCGTCTTCCTTTTAAAATCCATATGTACTCAACAGCCTTACGACCATCGAGATGTTCTGCCAAAGTCTACACTTTGTTTTCATACATGGATCCTCTCTCGGATTTTATGGCCTCGAGCCATTTATCGGAATCTGGGCCCACCATTGCTTCTCCATAGCTTGTAGGTTCATTGTTGTCTAGCAACATGACTTCCAAGACAGGGTTACGCAGCACTCTGAAGTAGTACACATCCTTGTCATCCCACGAGGTTTGTTAGTGACTTGATCTGAAGTTTCATGATCACTATCATAAGCTTCCACTTCAATTGGTGTAGGTGCCATAGGAACAACTCCCTATGCCCTGTCACACACTAGTTTGAAGAGACGGTTCAATAACCTCATCAAGTCTCCTCCCACTCAATTCTTTCGAGAGAAACTTTTCCTCGAGAAAGGACCCGATTCAAGAAACAATCCCTTATTGCTTTCGGATCTGAGACAGGAGGTATACCCAACTGTTTTGGGTGTCCTATGAAGATGCAATTATCCGCTTTGGGTTCGAGCTTATCAGCCTGAAACTTTTTAACATAAGCGCCGCAGCCCCAAACTTTTAAGAAATGACAGCTTAGGTTTCTCTAAACCATAGTTCATACGGTGTCATCTCATCGGAATTACGTGGTGCCCTATTTAATAGTGAATGTGGTTGTCTTTAATGCCTAACCCATAAACTATCGTGGTAATTCGATAAGAGACATCATGGTATGCATCATATCCAATAGGGTGCAGTTATGATGTTCAGACACACCATCACACTATGGTGTTCCAGGCTGTATTAGTTGTGAAACAATTTCCACAATGTCTTAATTCTGTGCCAAACTCGTAATTTAGATATTCATCTCTATGATCATATCATAGATATTTTATCCTCTTGTCACGACGATCTTTCAACTTCACCCTGAAATTACTTGAACCTTTCAATAATTCAGACTCGTGATTCATCAAGTAAATATACTCAACATCTACTCAAATCATCTATGAAGTAAGAACATAACGATATCCACTACATGCCTCAACACTCATTGGACTGCACACATCAAAATGTATTACTTCCAACAAGTTGCTTTCTAGTTCCATTTTACTGAAAACGAGGCTTTTAGTCATCTTGCGCATGTGGTATGATTTTCATGTCTCAAGTGATTCAAGATCAAGTGAGTCCAAACGGTCCATTTGCATGGAGTTTCTTCATGTGTTTTATACCGATATGACTTAAGTGGCAGTGCCACAAGTAGGTGGTACTATCATTACTATCTTTTGGCATGAACATGTGTATCACTACGATCGAGATTCAATAAACCATTCATTTTAGGTGCAAGACCATTGAAGATAGTATTCAAATAAATAGAGTAACCATTATTCTCTTTAAATGAATAACCATATTGCGATAGACATAATCCAATCATGTCTATGCTCAACGCAAACACCAATCTCGATGGTAGAGGGAGCGTGCGATGCTTGATCATATAAACATTGGAAACACTTCCAACACATATCGTCAGCTCACCTTTAGCTAGTCTCCGTTTATTCCGTAGCTTTTATTTCGAGTTACTAACACTTAGCAACCGAACCGGTATCTAATACCCTGGTGCTACTAGGAGTACTAGTAAAGTACACATTAACATAATGTATATCCAATATACTTCTATCGACCTTGCCAGCCTTCTTATCTACCAAGTATCTAGCGTAATTCTGCTCCAGTGGCTGTTCCCTTTATTACAGAAGCACTTAGTCTCGGGTTTGGGTTCAACCTTGGGTTTCTTCACTAGAGCAGCAGCTGAATTGCCGTTTCATGAAGTATCCCTTCGTGCCCTTGCCCTTCTTGAAACTAGTGGTTTCACCAACCATCAACAATTGATGCTCCTTCTTGATCTCTACTTTTGTGGTGTCAAACATCGCGAATATCTCAAGGATCATCATATATGTCCCTCATATATTATAGTTCATCACGAAGCTCAAGCAACTTGGTGGTAATGACTTCGGAGAAACATCACTATCTTATCTGGAAGATCAACTCCCACTTGATTCAAATGATTGTTGTTCTTAGACAATCTTAGCACAAGCTCAACAATTGAGCTTTTCTCCTTAGTTTGCAGGCTAAGAAAATCGTCGGAGGTCTTATACCTCTTGACGTGGGCACGAGCCTGAAATCCCAATTTCAGCCCTCGAAACATCTCATATGTTTCTCGACGTTTCAAAACGTCTTCGGTGCCTCAACTCTAAACCGTTTAACTGAACTATCACGTAGTTATCAAAATGTGTATGTCAGGTGTTCGCAACATCCACAGACAACGTTCGAGGTTCAGCACACTGAGCGGTGCATTAAGGACATAAGCCTTCTATGAAGCAATGAGGACAATCCTCAGTTTATGGACCTAGTCCGCATAATTGCTACTATCAACTAAATTTTCTCTAGGAACATATCTAAACAGTAGAACTGAAGCGCGAGCTACGACATAATTTGCGAAGACCTTTTGACTATGTTCAGGATAATTAAGTTCATCTTATGAACTCCCACTCAGATAGACATCTCTCTAGTCATCTAAGTGATTACATGATCTGAGTCAACTAGGCCGTGTCCGATCATCACGTGAGACGGACTAGTCATCATCGGTGAACATCTTCATGTTGATCGAATCTACCATATGACTCATGCTCAACCTTTCGGTCTCTTGTGTTCCGAGGCCATGTCTGTACATGCTAGGCTCGTCAAGTTAACCCTAAGTGCTTTGCATGTGTAAAACTGTCTTACACCCGTTGTATGTGAACGTAAGGATCTATCACACCCGATCATCACGTGGTGCTTCGAAACGACGAACTTTAGCAACGGTGCACAGTTAGGGGAGAACACATTCTTGAAATTTTAATGAGGGATCATCTTATTTACTACCGTCGTTCTAAGTAAACAAGATGTATAAACATGATAAACATCACATGCAATCAAATAATAGTGACATGATATGGCCAATATCATATAGCTCCTTTGATCTCCATCTTGGGGCTCCATGATCATCTTGTCACCGGCATGACACCATGATCTCCATCATCATGATCTCCATCATCATGATCTCTATCATCGTATCTTCATGAAGTTGTCACGTCATCTATTACTTCTACTACTACAGCTAACGGTTAGCAATAAAGTAAAGTAATTACATGACGTTTATGTTGACACGCAGGTCATAAATAAATTAAGACAACTCCTATGGCTCCTGCCGGTTGTCATACTCATCGACATGCAAGTAGTGATTCCTATTACAAGAACATGATCAATCTCATACATCACATATATCATTCATCACATCCTTTTGGCCATATCACATCACATAGCATACCCTGCAAAAACAAGTTAGACGTCCTCTAATTGTTGTTTGCATGTTTTACGTGGCTGCTATGGGTTTCTAGCAAGAACGTTTCTTACCTACGCAAAGACCACAACGTGATATGCCAATTTCTATTTACCCTTCATAAGGACCCTTTTCATCAAATCCGATCCGACTAAAGTGGGAGAGACAGACACCCGCTAGCCACCTTATGCAACTAGTGCATGTCAGTCGGTGGAACCAGTCTCACGTAAGAGTACGTGTAAGGTCGGTCCGGGCCGCTTCATCCCACGATGCCGCCGAATCAAGATAAGACTAGTAACGGCAAGCATATTGAACAAAATCAACGCCCACAACTACTTTGTGTTCTACTCGTGCATAGAAACTACGCATAGACCTAGCTCATGATGCCACTGTTGGGGAACGTAGCATAAATTCAAAATTTTCCTACGTGTCACCAAGATCAATCTATGGAGTCATCTAGCAACGAGGGAGGAGTGGATCTACATACCCTTGTAGATCGCGCGCGGAAGCATTCAAGAGAACGGGGTTGATGGAGTCGTACTCGTCGTGATCCAAATCACCGATGATCCTAGCACCGAACGGACGGCACCTCCGTGTTCAACACACGTACGGAGCAGCGACGTCTCCTCCTTCTTGATCCAGCAAGGGGGGAGGAGAGGTTGATGGAGATCCAACAACACGACGGCGTGGTGGTAGTAGCGGGATTCCAACAGGGCTTCGCCAAGCGCTGCGGGAGGAGGAGATGTGTCATGGGATGGAGAGGGAGGCGCCAAGGCTTAGGTATGGTTGCCCTCCCTTCCCCCCACTATATATAGGGCCAAGGGAGAGGGGGAGGGTGCAGCCTTGCCCCTTCCTCCAAGGAAGGGTGCGGCCAAGGGGGGGAAGGAGTCCATCCTCCCCAAGGCACCTCGGAGGTGCCTTCCCCTTTTAGGACTCTCCCCTCCTCTTGTCCCTTTGGCGCATGGGCCTCTAGGGGCTGGTGCCCTTGGCCCATGTAGGCCAAGGCGCACCCCCTACAGCCCATGTGGCCCACCGGGGCAGGTGGCCCACCCGGTGGACCCCCGGGACCCTTCCGGTGGTCCCGGTACAATACCGGTGACCCCGAAACTTGTCCCGATGGCCGAAATAGCACTTCCTATATATAATTCTTTACCTCCGGACCATTCCGGAACTCCTCGTGACATCCGGGATCTCATCCGGGACTCCGAACAACTTTCGGGTTACCGCATACTAATATCTCTATAACCCTAGCGTCACCGAACCTTAAGTGTGTAGACCCTACGGGTTCGGGAACCATGCAGACATGACCGAGACGTTCTCCGGTCAATAACCAACAGCGGGATATGGATACCCATGTTGGCTCCCACATGCTCCATGATGATCTCATCGGATGAACCACGATGTCAAGGACTTAATCAATCCCGTATACAATTCCCTTTGTCTATCGGTACGATACTTGCCCAAGATTCGATCGTCGGTATCCCGATACCTTGTTCGATCTCATTACCGGCAAGTCTCTTTACTCGTTCCGTAACACATCATCCTGTGATCAACTCCTTGATCACCTTGTGCACATTATGATGATGTCCTACCGAGTGGGCCCAGAGATACCTCTCCGTTTACACGGAGTGACAAATCCCAGTCTCGATTCGTGCCAACCCAACAGACACTTTCGGAGATACCTGTAGTGTACCTTTATAGCCACCCAGTTACGTTGTGACGTTTGGTACACCCAAAGCACTCCTACGGTATCCGGGAGTTGCACAATCTCATGGTCTAAGGAAATGATACTTGACATTAGAAAAGCTTTAGCATACGAACTACATGATCTTGTGCTAGGCTTAGGATTGGGTCTTGTCCATCACATCATTCTCCTAATGATGTGATCCCGTTATCAACGACATCCAATGTCCATGGTCAGGAAACCGTAACCATCTATTGATCAACGAGCTAGTCAACTAGAGGCTTACTAGGGACATGGTGTTGTCTATGTATCCACACATGTATCTGAGTTTCCTATCAATACAATTCTAGCATGGATAATAAACGATTATCATGAACAAGGAAATATAATAATAATCAATTTATTATTACCTCTAGGGCATATTTCCAACACGGAGTTCACTCCTCTTGAGAATAACCCGCCTAACATGGAAGATACGGACAGCCCTAATTGATAAATGAGCTATTCGAGCATACAAAACAAGATATTTATTTGAAGGTTTAGAGTTTGGCACATACAAATTTACTTGGAACGGTAGGTAGATACCGTATATAGGTAGGTATGGTGGACTCATATGGAAGAACTTTGGGGTATATGGGATTGGATGCACAAGCAGTATTCCAGCTTAGTACAGGTGAAGGCTAAAAAGAGACTGGGAAGCGACCAACTAGAGAGCAACAACAGTCATGAACATGCATTAAAATTAATCGACACCGAATGCAAGCATGAGTAGGATATAATGCACCATGAACATAAATATCATAGAGGCTATGTTGATTTTGTTTCAACTACATGCGTGAACATGTGCCAAGTTAAGCCACTCGAATCGTTCAAAAGAGGATACCACCCTATCATACCACATCACAACCATTTTAATAGCATATTGGCATGCAAGGTAAACCATTATAAGCTCCTAGATAATTAAGCATGGCATAAGAAACTATGATCTCTAGTTGTCATTGCAAACATGTTTATTCATAATAGGCTGAATCAGGAACGATGAACTAATCATATTTACAAAAACAAGAGAGGTTGAGTTCATACCAACTTTTCTTATCTCAGTCAGTCCATCATATATCGTCATAATTGCCTTTCACTTGCACGACCGAATGATGTGGATAATAATAATAGTGCACGTGCATTGGACTAAGCTGGAATCTGCAAGCATTCAATAAACAGGAGAAGACAAGGCAATATGGGCTCTTTTGTCAGATCAACAATAATGCATATAAGAGCCACTTCAACAATTTAATCATGGTCTTCTCCTATCGACCCCCAAAGAAAAGAAAAGAAATAAAACTATTTACACGGGAAAACTCCCAACAAGCAAAAGAAGAACATGAAATCTTTTTGGGTTTCTTTTTAATTACTACTACAAGCAAAATTAAAACTAGCTAAAAGCTACAGATATTTTTTTTGGTTTTTTCTTAAGGTTTATTAAGCACACAAGAAGAAAGCATAAAAAGAGAAAATAAACTAGCATGGATATTACAATGAAAAAGTATGAGCACCCACATCTAGCAATGAGTGTGTGAATATGAATGTAATGTCAGTGAGAAATACATACTCCCCAAGCTTAGGTTTTTGGCATAAATTGGTCTATGGCCACGGTTGTCCTGGCGGATATCCATAGTAATAGTTGGGGTTGTACTACGAAGAAGAAGACTCTGATTGCCACTGGTTGGCAATCATCTCCGGATCCCACTGGTAATTAGACTCTCATGGAGGATCAACTTGTGGTTCCGACTCTAGCTCTGTGGCTGATGTAGGATTCCGGTAAGCGTGAATGTCCTCCGGTGTGTAGATAAATCAAACAAGGAAGGAGCAGGCAAGGTGATAGTCTTAGGATGACGTTTATCAAAGAACAATTTGTATTTAAGCTCCCCTTCCCTATTCTTTATAATAAAATCATGCGCTACCATACTCTTATAATCTAAATAAACAGTAGGCAGCAATTTTTCTTCTTTTTCATAGTGCCTAATGGGTATGTTATAATATGCAGCAAGGCGTGAAGCATAGATACCACCAAAGATGGGGCCCTTTGTACGGTTCAAACTTAACCGTTTAGCAATAATACCGCCCATACTAACAGAGTTGTCTCGGAATAAACCATGGAACAAAATAAAAATATCAGGAACACTAAGGTTTCCACAGTTTCCGCGACCAATTAAGCAACGACTAGCAAATATTGCAAAGTAGCGTAAAACAGGAAAATGTATGCTAGTGATTCTTGCATCGGAAACCTTCCTAGTTTCCCCTACAGTGATAGTGTCAATAAACTCATCCACGTCTTTACGATGTGGTTCCTCTAAGATACCCTCGAAAGTTATTTTGCAAACCCTGCAAAATTCATATAATGACATCTTCTTAACCACATCATATAAATGAAACTCTACCGAAGGAGGTGATTCCCTAGGATAATAGTAGAAGTTTTGCACAAAAGTATTGGTGAGTAAGAGATACTGTTCGCGTTGGTCGCGGAGGAAGTCGGTGAGGCCTGCATTCTTAGCCAATTCATAAAAATTCTCATAAATCCCGGTTGCTCTCAAGAAATCATCGGAGGGCCATTCACACGGCCTAACCTCCGTGGTGCGAGGTAGATTATATTTGGGCTTCTTTGCTTCTTCATTTTGCTTTTCCTTCGAGCTTCGGCTCGATGAGCCCCTCAAAAATCTCTTCATTATTTTCTGAAAAAATCTAAAAAAATTAGTAACTCCAAACTAAAAGTGAACCAAACTCAACAAAATTGATAGGAACTACTCCTACAAGTGCCTAGAGCCCATGTCATGCATTAGAACTACTTGGAACCCTATAAATTTGACATGCAAGCTCAATAACAAGGTCACCTAAGCAGCAAAAATATGCAATGAATAAAGCACTAGAAAAAAAACTAATTGGACTAATGGAGGAGTCACATACCAAGGAACAATCCCCCCCAAGCAGTTTTGTGAGAGGTGCTTTGACCAAGGAGATCGAAAATGGCAGCAAAATGAGATTGGACTCGGGTTTGAGATGGATAATGGTGTTTGTGAGAGGAAGAAGGAGTGTGTGGGTGCAGGAATAAGTGGAGGAGGGCCACCGTGGGCCCACGAGGTAGGGGGTGCGCCCAGGGGGGTAGGGCGCGCCCTCCACCCTCGTGGCCAGGTGGATGCCCCCCTACTGTGTTCTCAGTGCCAAATATTCTCAAATATTCCAGAAAAAATCATATTTAAATTTTAGGGCATTTGCAGAACTTTTATTTTCGTATTTTTATATTGCATGGATAATTCAGATAACAGACAGAAAATATTATTTTTATTTTATTTAATATAAATAACAGAAATTAAAAGGAGGGTACAAAGAGTTGTGTTTTCTAAATTCATCCATCTCATGATCATCAAAAGGAATCCATTAACAAGGTTGATCAAGTCTTGTTAACAAACTCATTCCGAATAACATGGAATCGGAGAATTTTCGAATAACACTAGGTTACCTCAACGGGGATATGCACATCCCCAATAATAAGACTATCATATTTCTTCTTGACAGTAGGAAGAGGAAATTCAAAACCTCCAAAAATAATTGATGAAATTTTTCCAATAGAATTAATAATGTGGACTTGAGGTTGTTTCCTCGGAAAGTGTACCATATGCTCATTACCATTAACATGAAAAGTGACATTCCCTTTGTTGCGATCAATAACAGCCCCTGCAGTATTCAAAAAGGGTCTTCCAAGAATAATGGACATACTATCATCCCCGGGAATATCAAGAATAACAAAGTCCGTTAAAATAGTAACGTTTGCAACCACAACAGGCACATCCTCACAAATACCGACAGGTATAGCAGTTGATTTATCAGCCATTTGCAAAGATATTTCAGTAGGTGTCAAATTATTTAAATCAAGTCTACGATATAAAGATAGAGGCATAACACTAACAACGGCTCCAAGATCACATAAAGCAGTTTTAACATAGTTTCTTTTAATGGAGAATGGTATAGTGGGTACTCCTGGATCTCCAAGTTTCTTTGGTATTCCACCTTTAAAAGTATAATTAGCAAGCATGGTCGAAATTTCAGCTTCTGGTATCTTTCTTTTATTAGTAACAATATCTTTCATGTACTTAGCATAAGGATTCATTTTAAGCATATCAGTTAATCGCATACGCAAAAAGATAGGTCTAATCATTTCAGCAAAGCGCTCAAAATCCTCATCATCCTTTTTCTTGGATGGTTTGGGAGGAAAAGGCATGGGTTTCTGAACCCATGGTTCTCATTCTTTACCATGTTTCCTAGCAACAAAGTCTCTCTTATCATAACATTGATTCTTTGATTGTGGGTTATCAAGATCAACAGCAGGTTCAATTTCTATATCATTATCATTGCTAGGTTGAGCATCAACATGAACATTATCATTAACATTATTACTAGTTTCAGGTTCATTACCAGATTGTGTTTCAGCATCAGAAATAGAAATATCATTTGGATTCTCAGGTGTTTCAGTAATAGGTTCACTAGAAGCATGCAAAGTCCTATCATTCTTCTTTTTCTTCCTTTTAGAGGGACTAGGTGCATCTATATTATTTCTCTGAGAATCTTGCTCAATTCTCTTAGGGTGTCCTTCAGGATACAAAGGTTCCTGAGTCATTTTACCAGTTCTAGTAGCCACTCTAACGGCAAAATCATTATTCTTACTATTCAATTCATTGAGCAAATCATTTTGAGCTTTAAGTACTTGTTCTACTTGAGTGGTGACCATAGAAGCATGTTTACTAATAAGTTTAAGTTCACCTTTGACGTTAGCCATATAATCACCCAAGTGTTCAAGCATATCAGCACTGCGTTTTAATTCTCTACCAAAATAAGCATTGAAGTCTTCTTACGTAACCATAAATTTATCAAACTCATCTAAGCATGGGCTAGCAAACTTAGTAAATTGGATTTCAAATTTATCACATCTATAGAGATAATTTACCTTTACTACCTGTGTTGGGTTATCAAGACCACGTGTTTCTTCAATAGGAGATGGATTAAAATGATGCATTTCTTTGACAGGCGGTAAATTATGACCATGTATTTCTTCAATTGGAGGTAAATTCTTAACATCTTCAGCTTTAATACCCTTTTCTTTCATGGATTTCTTTGCCTCTTGCATATCTTCAGGACTGAGAAATAGAACACCTCTCTTCTTCAGAGTTGGTTTAGGAATAGGCTCAGGAAGTGTCCAATTATTTTCATTAGTCAACATATTATTTAATAGAATTTCAGCTTCATCCGGTGTTCTTTCCCTGAAAACAGAACCAACACAACTATCCAGGTAATCTCTGGAAACATCGGTTAGTCCATTATAAAAGATATCAAGTATTTCATTTTTCTTAAGAGGATGATCAGGCAAAGCATTAAGTAATTGGAGGAGCCTCCCCCAAGCTTGTGGGAGACTCTCTTCTTCAATTTGCACAAAATTATATATATCCCTTAAAGCAGCTTGTTTCTTATGAGCAGGGAAATATTTAGCAGAGAAGTAGTAAATCATATCCTGGGGACTACGCACACAACCAGGATCAAGAGAATTAAACCATATCTTAGCATCACCCTTTATTCAGAACGGAAATATTCTAAGGATATAAAAGTAGCGAGTTCTCTCATCGTTAGTGAACAGGGTAGCTATATTATTTAATTTAGTAAGATGTGCCACAACAGTTTCAGATTCATAGCCATAAAAAGGATCATATTCAACCAAAGTAATTATATCAGGATTAACTAACAATTCATAATCCTTATCAGTAACACAGATAGGTGAAGTAGCAAAAGCAGGGTCAGGTTTCATTCTAGCATTAAGGGATTGCTGCTTCCATTTAGCTAATAACCTCTTTAGATCATATCTATCATTGCAAGCTAAAATAGCTCTAGTAGCTTCTTCATCCATAACATAACCCTCAGGAACAACAGGCAATTCACACTTATTAGGGGGAGAGTCTTCATCATCACTTTCATCAATATTATCAGTTTCAATAATTTCATTCTCTCTAGCCCTAGCAAGTTTTTCATCAAGAAATTCACCAAGTGGCATAGTAGTAAGAAGCTTACTCAAAACAGAAG
Source organism: Triticum aestivum (assembly GCF_018294505.1). Taxonomy (NCBI): domain Eukaryota; kingdom Viridiplantae; phylum Streptophyta; class Magnoliopsida; order Poales; family Poaceae; genus Triticum; species Triticum aestivum. Next base: position 610,262,262 of record NC_057800.1, read on the forward strand.
GTGAATCAAGTGCAGAGCTAGATGGCAGTTCCTTACCGCCCCTCGTAGTTGAGGGATAAATCTTGGTTCTTGGATCTTTCAAGTTCTTCATAATGATAAGCAGATATAAATCCCAAGTGACTCAAAGAATAGAGCTATGCTCCCCGGCAACGGTGCCAGAAAATAGTCTTGATAACCCACAAGTATAGGGGATCGCAACAGTTTTCGAGGTTAGAGTATTCAACCCAAATTTATTGATTCGACAAAAGGGGAGCCAAAGAATATTCTCAAGTATTAGCAGCTGAGTTGTCAATTCAACCACACCTGGAAACTTAATATCTGCATCAAAGTATTTAGTAGCCAAGTAATATGATAGTAGTGGTAACGATAGCAAAAGGTAATGATAAAAAAAGTAATGTTTTTGATGTTTTGTAGTGATTATAGCAATAGCAACGCAAAAGTAAATAAGCGAAGAACAATATATGGAAAACTCATAGGCAATGGACCAGTGATAGAGAATTATGCCGGATGCGGTTCATCATGTAATAGTCATAACCTAGGGTGACACAGAACTAGCTCCAATTCATCAATGTAATGTAGGCATCTATTCCGAATATAGTCATACGTGCTTATGAAAAAGAACTTGCATGACATCTTTTGTCCTACCCTCCTGTGGCAGCGGGGTCCTATTGGAAACTAAGGGATATTAAGGCCTCCTTTTAATAGCGTACCAGACCAAAGCATTAACACATAGTGAATACATGAACTCCTCAAAATATGGTCATCACCGGGAGTGGTCCCGATTATTTTCACTTCTGGGTTGCCGGATCATAACACATAGTAGGTGACTAAAGACTTGCAAGATAGGATCAAGAACTCTCATATATTGATGAAAACATAATAGGTTCAGATCTGAAATCATGGCACTTGGGCCCTAGTGACAAGCATTAAGCATAGCAAAGTCATAGCAACATCGATCTCAGAACATAGTGGATACTAGGGATCAAACCCTAACAAAACTAACTCGATTACATGATAAATCTCATCCAATCCATCACCGTCCAGCAAGCCTACGATGGAATTACTCACGCACGGCGGTGAGCATCATGAAATTGGTGACAGAGGATGGTTGATGATGACGATGGCGACGGATTCCCCTCTCCTGAGCCCCGAACGGACTCCAGATCAGCCCTCCCGAGAGGTTTTAGGGCTTGGCGGCAGCTCTGTATCGTAAAACGTGATGAATCCTTCTCCTTGATTTTTTCTCTCCAGAAGTGAATATATAGAGTTGGAGTTGAGGTGGGAGGAGCTCCAGGGGGCGCGCCCCCACCCTCATGGCTAGGGTGTGGGGCCCCTGGTCTTGATCTTTTGCCAGTATTTTTTATTATTTCCAAAAAGACGCTCCGTGGAGTTTCAGGTCATTCCGAGAAACTTGACTAACCTGGAAGAGTGAGCATTATCATCTACATTCACATTCACATTGTCGTAAGCATGGTCGAGTGATGAAACTATAAGTTATATCAAAGATTTTCGAAAGTCATCTTGTCTAGCTTTATCATCTACATTCACATTTATCCATACATCCGGTGAAGAAATTACGAATAACAAAAATTGCAGAAACTTGACAAACCTGGAAGATCTAAAGATCTGCATGAGCCATCCACCCCAGTAGATGGGAAACTACACTTGTTGGACAGATTGCGAGGTGAGATGTCGAACCATTGCTCCGCCATGTACTATCATGGAAGAATATTAGGAACAGAAAAGGTGAAAAGGAACCATTGACCAAATAAAATTGACACCACAACCGTTGTCACCACCGTCTAGACAGGTCGAAGTGTTGGATGGCATGGTTTCCCTACCTTTCGATGTTGAATTAATGGGTTGAGGTGAGGGGAAGTGACATCCAAGCTCATGGACGGCCAACCTTTTCTTCCACATGCACTCAATATTTCCCCCTGCATTTTGAATTTTAATTTTTGTGATATAGCAAAAAATGGATGATTCCACTCGGTCATATTTATATTTTCATCATTTCATGGCCTTTTCGTTGTGCTCTCGTGGTTTGAATCACTAGGTATGTTTCGATAAGATCTCGATGAAATGTGAAGTTTTTGCATATTTGGTCTAATATTTGGATCTATCACTAAGGAAGGCCAAACATTTTTGTGTGATTGTACATCTAACTCCCAAACACAGTCCTGTTTGCAAGCCTTATTTGGAACTTCGATGTTCTTGTCCCTTCCAAAATTTATTCGTTTCTTTAGTAGTATTACATTCATACCTTTTATAAGCTGCATTTTTTTAAGTCAATATTTCCTGTCTTTGATCAAGTTTATAGAACAAACTATTAATATCTGCAATACTAAATACATAAAATATGCAAAACTATATTTTATGATGGGCCTATGATACTTATTTGCTGCCTTTTTTAAGATAATTTTTATCCCCCCCCCCCCCCCCCCCCCTATGAGCTGACTAAAAATAGAAAATAAAATGTTTAGAAAAATTAACACAGCATACAGAAAAGAACAGAGTTAGTATGGAAGTAAAATTTAAGTTGGACCCGGAAAGAGAAGGGTGCTACTACTCTACTAGTGGCTGCCAGCGCTCTTTTGGTGCATTCACCGGCAGTACAATCCCATCTACCGTCCGGATCAAGCCAACTAGAAGGAAATTGGATCTCAACCTTCACACGTCGCGAGTTACAGTGTACCAAGTACGTGCACCGAAAGGGTTGCTGTGAATGCGACGCCTGCTGCCGTCCGTTCGAGGAGCAGTCGAGGTGACAACGCATTGAAGCTACGTAACTAAAATGAGTACCGCAACACGTAAAGGCCCATCCATTCAAGCCCTCCGCGTTTCGGCTCAGAGCATTCATGGGCAAGAAGACGGCCTCTCTTTCTATCTTCCCGCCGGCCGGCGCTGCCCCTGCACGGCATGGTCGGTGAACGGGCACGCCGGCCACGCGGCCGCCGTCCTAGCCGGTTAGCTAGATGCGATTAGGTGGTGTATATACTCCTTGGTTAGCTAGGTAGCTTTGCTGGTGATGGTACTCATGGTACGAGTACGACGCTTGGCGCTTTAAGTCGCCACGTACTGCTGCCTTTCAGTGTTTCACCCTTGCAGAATACTCCAAGCTATACCCGTCAGGGGACTCTCGTACGCCGTCTGCGTCGTCCTTGCAGACCACTCTAGGTATACCATTAGTCCATTAGGCGTTAGTGCATGCATGCACAGCCTGCCATCAATTTTCCATTATTCTAGCTAGTGGAGGAGGAGTACCACTCTACTCTAGTGAAGTGCTAGCAGTAAAGCAAGACAGTGATATTTTTATTGAGGTAAACATAGTGATATATGTTCGTGCACCAAGGTGTTATGGCCTGAGCGCGGGGGAAATATTCAAAGTCCGAACCGTGTGCTGCTGGTACACACAGGGTGCGGTCTGCGGGGCACCTCGACCTCGAAGGTTTGCTCTGCTGTCCCCCACTGCAGGCTTTGGCCGCCGTAAACAAGCATGCATGCGTGCGTACGTCGGTACGTGCGGCCTCGGACAAAGCGTGTGTCCCCACGCAAGAGAGACGCCGCTGTCACGGGGGAGCAGCGCCAGCGTACACGAGCAACCCCGGCATCGCCAACTCCACCGCGTGACTCATACGGACGTCCATTTTTGTCCGTTTGAAGTGCGATTTGGCGGACATCCTGAAGACGGACAAACGTATGGGGCCATCTGCACTTAACGCGCAAAAGGCCTCTGAGACCCCAAATTGTCCACCCCGCTTCGCTCCGAGCTCGTCATGCCGCGCCGTGCACACCCCGGAGCCCCGCCGCGAGCTCGCCATGCCGCCTCGCCATGAGCTCGCCGCGGCCCTGCCTCGCCCCCGCTGTCCCAGCCTCGCCCTCGCCGCGAGCTCGCCATGCCGCCTCGCCATGAGCTCGCCGCCGCCCTGCCTCACCCCCGCCGCCCCAGCCTCGCCCTCGCCGCGGCCTGCAGGCCGGCGCGCGCCGCGCCCACGCCAGCGCCCCCCGCGCCGCGACACGGCCGCGCCTCGCTGCGCCCGCGCCCGCACGCACCGCTCCCCGGCCGCGCCCGCCTGCGCCCGCGCCTGCCTCGTCGCCGCCTGCGCCGCACCCCGCCGGCCGCGCCCCGCCCCGCCCGCTCTGGTGCAGCCTCGGCCGCGCCCTCGCCGCGGCGCCGCCCCGCCCCAGCCTCTCGGTCTCACTGATTTGTGGGCCAGAGAAAAGACACGGGCGGATAGGAGCGGATGAGAGGGACGAGGAGAGTGTCCGCTTTCTGTCCGTTCGAAAGCATTTTTGGACCAAGTTTGCTCCAGATTTGGTTGGGTGGGACAAAAAAAGTGTCCAAAAGACAACTCTGTCCGTTTGAATATTACTGCTGGGTCGTATTTTACCCCTAAACAGATAAATTTGGACCGGATGGGTCACGGATGGGTCACGCGGTGGAGTTGGCCTCAGCACTCGTTTGGAGTTTTGTCAACCATAGGGAGGCGGATAGGCCCGTAGCCACTTGATACGGCGTGCTCCAGTGCCGCCCATAGCTCGTCTCGGAGTAGCTGGAAACCAGCAAGGCGCGGCAAAGTGGGCGATGTGCGTCAGCCACTTTCCTCGGACACGTTTGGCCTGCGGCGCAGAAGCGCATCTGCGTCATGTTTGCTTCCGTCGCCCTAGAGCATAAAGCTGCCGAAACTCACTCATCGTTTTGATCAAAGGATGCCGCTCCTTGACAGCAGTAGAGATTGGTTTGGCCGTCGGGATGCTGCCCAGGTTGGTCTGGGACTGACTGAGTAGTCTCCTCGTCCCGGCAGCCCCACCATACGCTGACGCTGTTGAACTCATCAGCCATCAGTTGATGTACGGACGAAGACAACAGTTTGCAGCATGGATCGCATCAAATGGCACCCGTACAGCCACTATAATCGGCTAACCGGACGCGTTTCCTACGCCGCTCGCGCTCACCGTCACCATCCTCGTGGTAGGTGGAGAAATCGAAGACGTCAGATGCCACCGGCCAGACCAGATCACCAGAGCCCCCTGCAACCCCACTGAAGCGAAGACACATGGATCGTCTTCCTGCAAACCGGCCCCAAAAAACGCAACCACCTGATCCACGAGCACCCGCATTCATCACGAAAATCAATCAATGAAGACGAACCACCAGCACAGTAAAGGTCGGCTGGGCTGGGTGGATCTTGGCTTGCCCACCGGCATGCGATCCATTCCATGCGCTGTTCGCTCGCTCAGGATTGATCAAATCAAAGGTTTCCCAGGCTTGGTAGGTGGGCAGAGTAGTGGCGCTGCTCGTGCTGCATGCTAGGACCCATGTCCATGGACCTCCGTCATCAGATCAGATCAGAGGACGAGGATGGGTGCACCGTGCAGGCAGCTCGGGGTCGTCCTGCCCCCGGAGGATCTCGTCCAATTATTGAGCGTTGGTTGCATGTAGCTGTCGAGCTAGGCGGCCATGTTCATCTTCTTCAGCCTGTGCGCGCGGAGCTGCGAACTGAGATCGTCCGGATTGCTGCCCGCTGTGGACCTTTCGCCGTTATGATGGCCCGCCGCAGCCGGAACGGCAATGATCGACCATGATGATGGATGGTTTGGGCAGCAGCCAGCAGGGGAGTCATCCGACAAATCATGTTATGGGCGGCCCATGCCAGTTGCACAAGTCAAGTCGCTCTTTGCCACGGCTACACAAGTAAGCCGGCCCAGCGAAGAACCGAGCACCGGCTCGCTCCCCCCTCGCTCGCTTTTATGGATTGATCGCTCGACCATTGACTTGCTAAAATTAATAAATTCTGGAAAGGTTCAAAAAGTGAAAACTTTCATAAGATTTGCAAAAAGTTCATGGATATTAAAAAAAATCAAAATTTGAAAAATGAAATCACGGATATTAAAAAAAGTTCAACGTTTTGAAACATGTTTAGTAATTTGAAAAAATAAATAAAAAAACTAAAAAAACACGAATTTGATAAAAGATAACCAAAAATATGGAAAGAAATCACGAATTTGAGAAAAACTTCACAAATTTGGAAAATATTCGTTGGAATCAATATTTTCATGAATTTGAGAAAAGTTCACAGAAAATGGAAAAGGTTCATTAATTAGAGCAAAGTTCAATAATTTGAAGAAAAAAATGAATTTCAAAAAAGTTAATTCATTTGAAAAAATAAAAACAAAAAAGAATAAAAAGAAAAAGGAAAAGAAAAACGAATAAAGCAGAAAAAACCGGTCTAGAAAAACTACAAACAAAAAAGAAAGAAAAAATACCAGAAACTTCGAGAAGCTTCCCAAAACCGGCATGGAAGCTACCAAAAAATGGGACGAGATTGCTTGTTCATGCTTAGATGGGCCGGCCCATTCGGATCGAAGGGTGTGCGCCAGATGAAAAAAATATATTAAGAGGCGCTTAAGGCGCCGAATAGGATATAGCGAGGTCTTGTTTGATGTGTTTAAAAACGTCTCCAATCTAAGGCTATTAGGCTACCCATTCTGATTTCAGAGGAATGGATAGTTTTATATCACAGATAATGTTTTTGTTGCTTAACGTGTATATGCCATCAGGACTAGAAAGCAAAGAAAACCTCTTTGTACGGTAAAGTTGAATATGATGAAGGCTTGTTAGTAAGTGGAGTTGAATATGATGAAGGCTTGTTATCACACTGGCATGCCCATCCTCGCGCCCCGACAGCCGACAGCCGCGTACCACGCTGCTCCCTCCTCTGCGCCACCGATCTATAACACCAGTCCTTATGTATCCTATGGCGCTTCATCGCTCCCCTACATGTAGCAGTACAATGATGGTGTCTCTCTCTTTACGCCGATGCCGGCCCTACTACCAATGCCACCACCTCGCAAGCTCCCATGACTACACCAGCCTCTACTTCGACTCTGAGCTGGGACGAAGCTGCTTTTCTACAAACCATGAACAACTTTGCTGCACAAGGGAACTCAGGTACAGATTGGATTTTCGATTCTGGTGCTTCTCGTCATATGTCTGCATCGAGTAATTTGCTCTCTTCTTGCACATCTTCGTATTTCCCCTCTATTACTCTCGGTGATGGATCTTCTATTCCTATTTACTATGTCGGTCAGGCTCAAATCCAATCCTCAATTAAGTCTTTGCTTCTTCGTCATGTTTTTGTAGCTCCGGCCCTTACTAAAAATTTGATTTCTGTTCGCCAAATCATCACTGATAATCTTGTTTCTGTTGAGTTTGATCCCTTTGGTTTGTCTGTGAAAGACTACCATACCAAGGCCGAGATCGCTCGATTCAATAGCTCCGGCGATTTATATTCTCTCCATGGTGTTTCGGCCGCTGCTCCTCCGACATCTATGGTGGCCTCTATTGATCTATGGTACCAACGTCTCGGCCATCCCAATAAAAAAGTGTTATCCACACTTCTTAGTGAATTTTCAATACCTCGTAATAGAGACTCTCATAATTCTTCTATGTGTCAGTCATATCAATTGAGCAAACATGTTCGCCTTCCCTTTAGTTCCTCTCAATCCTCAAGTACTTTTCCTTTTGAATTACTTCATTGTAATCTCTGGACATTACCAATAGAAAATGTATCTGGTTTTAAGTATTATCTCGTGATTCTTGATGATTTTACTCATTATGTTTGGACTTTTCCTTTACGCAACAAATCTGACATTCATAATATATTCCATAACTTTTAGCGCTATGTCTCGATCCATTTTTTCCTCCCTATAAGATTCATGCAATGTGATAATGGTAGTGAATTTGACAACTTTAAAAATTGAAATTTCTTTCTACAATATGAAATTCTCTTGCGTTTCTCTTGTCCTTATACCTCCCCTCAAAATGGCAAAGCCGAGCGTTCTCTTCGTACTCTTAATGACATCATTCGCACTCTGCTTGTTCAATCTTCTACGACTTCGATGTTCTGGGCAGAGGCACTCCACATGGCCATATATTTACTCAATATTCGTCCATCTAAAGTTAACCCACAAACTACTTGTCAGGACCCCGACTCGATGTCACATTGATCTAGCCGGTAACACCTCATATCACTTTGCGGCCTCACGCACGGTATCCCCACGGGTGTCGCCTTACCTTTGCCCGGGACCGTTTGCGCCTTTTGGCTCACGTATATGATAGTGTCGCTAGCATCCATATGATAAGGAGCCCGGGCTGACATGACTAGTCGTAAACCCAAAGTGGCACAGACTTACAGGGACAGGCATCCATGACCCAGCTTCGAACGTGTCGGTCATCAGCAAGTGGGTCCGGGCTGTAGCACTGGGCTAGCAGGACTCCGGTAAACCGGGCTGTAGCGGGCTAACAGGACTCCGGTACTCAATGCGTGACATTTCCCCGAAGGGACAGACACAGGAACGAAGAAGGACACATGCCGGCCAGCCTAAGTGTTCCAGAGCAGTAGCAAGCTACCATGGCTCAGCGGTAACACTAGGAGACATTTTCCGGTAAGAGAGGCTACTAAAGATAAACAACTAGATAGTCAGATCCCACACATACCAAGCATTTCAATCATACACACAATATGCTCGATATGTGCAAATACAACGAAGCATCACAACATGACTCTATGACACCAGTACTTTATTTAAGGCTCAGAGAGCCATACATAACATACACAAAGGTACGGGTCTCACGACCCAACATTCAAGTCATACAGTCATACAAACCAGCAGCGGAAGTAACTTGTCTGAGTACAGACAACTAGTAAAATAAAAGAGGCTTGGAAAGCCTAGCTATACTACGTGGTCCTTCACAAGCTCAGGATCACCACCTGGGTCTTAGCCTACTCATTGATGTCAACGTCTACGTAGAACCCATCAGAAGGGGTTGCAGCGTCTTCTGTAAAAATATAAATTATAGCAACATGAGTATAAAGGTACTCAGCAAGACTTACATCAGATCCTACATACATGCATGTTATCAAGAAGGGTTGGTGGAGTTATTGCAGCAAGCCAGCTTTGACTCTTGGCTAGGCTAACCTACGAGACTCCAACTCGAAAAGGTTTTGCGCACACGAGTCCACTACTCACCACTTCAATACACTACCGAGGATCCACCTCCGTCTTCCTACGGAAGAGCCATCCTCGGCACTCACACTTATCTTGAGGCTTTTAGTAGTTTCCATTTACTTGTCTATGAACTGCATAGGCAACCAAGTAGTCCTTTACCGCGGACGCGGCTATTCGAATAGATCATGATAACCCTGCAGGGGTGTACTTCTTCATACATGTTTCCACCACTTAGCGTCTGCACACGACATGTGCTCGGCAGACTTCAAGCGAAAGCCGACGTGGGTGTAGACCACGACCTACCTAAACACTTAAGCCTTTAGTCCAGGTTTATCGCCTATTCAGGTTCCATCCGCAGGGAGTCCGGCCGAGGTTTCCCATACGGCCCCGAACGATGTGAACAGGGTTCCCGAGATACCTAACGGGTATTCGGTACACCGTGCCACTTACCTACCGCATCACAGCCCACCCCTACGGTCAGCGCTGTCCACGGCCTCCAGTAGGCTACAAACACCAGAAACTACTTGCAACTCCTGGACAGAGAGCTAGGGTGAATAAGAAGTCGAGCGGGGTCATATTTCAGGGCCCAATGCATGGTAGTAACTGTATCTTAAATCACACATACAGATCTCAGTGCTTAAGGTCGGCTTCAATGAAACAACCCACCATGTACTCCTACATGGCCTCTCATCGATACCTTTACCAAATCGTGTTCACCACACCACTCTCATTACCGACATAATCATTTCACTCTAGCCCATCACCCAGATGAACCAGACCTGACACGACTCTAAGCATAGCAGGCATAGCAAGGTAGGAACAACACATACATATGGCTCAATCAACTCCTACACATGCTAGTGGGTTTCATCTAGTTACTGTGGCAATGACAGGTCATGCAGAGGAAATGGGTTCAACTACCGTAGCACACAGCAGTTTGAAACGCGTTGTCTTAATGCAGTAAAAGAGAGCAGGAGCGAGAACATGGGATTGTATCGATATGATCAAATGGTTGGTTGCTTGCCTGATGGTTCGATGCACTGATACGGTTCTTCGTTAGGGTAATCACGGTACTCCTCGGAGGCAAAACCTGTCGCAAAGGACACCGATACACAACCATCACCAAACAATGTGCAACAATATGATGCATGCATGGAACATGGCAATATGAGTGTGTTGGGCTAATGCAACTAAAACCAGAAGGGTTTGAACAAATTTGAATCAAAGATTCAAATTTCAAACTCAAACATGGCCTTTTAAAGTGCTTTTCCTTGTTCTGCATTAAACATCAAGTTAACTTGTTTAGTCATGCATGAAAATAGTACAGATGGATAGATTGGATTTTTCTGATCATTTTTCATATATAATTTGTCTGATTTGGAGTTACAGAATAAAAGTTATGAATTTTTGAAGTTTAAATTATATTCTGGAATTTCCTGATTTAAATTAAATCTAGAAATATATATATTGCGCCAGCATGACGTCAGCATGACGTCAGTGGTCAACTGCGGCTGGCTGGGGTCAAACCTGACGTGTGGGGTCCACACGTCAGTGACAGGGGGGGTTAACAGAGGTTAGATTAATCCTAATTAGGAATTAGTGGCGCTGGGGCCCACTGGTCAGTGTCAGGGGGGTTAACTAACAGTTATTAGCGCTAATCTAACCACCTGGCCGACGGGGCCCACGCGTCAGTGACTCTGGGGGGGTCAAACCCCAGGTCAAACAGGTCAAACCCACCGGCGACATGACGCCGGCGAGGCCCGAGACGGCGGCGCGATACGGAAACGCGCTGCAGGGCACGGGCGAGGCCGTGCTTGGGCTCGTTGGAGAGCCCTTGCTCCCGCGCGTCGAACGGTGGTGGTGGCCGTGCCTGTGGTGGCCGGTATCGACGACGGCGAGCTCGTGAGCGGCGGCCGGAGTTCGGGTGCGGTCGGGATCGACGCTGCTGCTCGCAGGCGAGGAAGCTGAGGCGCTGGAGGGGCTCTACGGGTCGCGGCAAGCACAACGGGTGCACGCCCGTGACCAAATGGTCACCGAGGCTTCGCCGGCGACGAGCCCGTGCGGCGGAGCGTCTCGGCTCCGGTAGAGGGGCGGCTAGAGCTCGAAATCGAACATGGGGTTAGGGGAAAACGAATCAGGGGCTCACGGGGATCATGCAGGGAGGGTCAGCGAGCTCGGGGAAGCACGAACGGCGGCGAATCGACGGCGACCATCGGCGGTGGTCGAGGACGAAGACGATGGCGTGGAGGCGATGCCGAGCTTCCCGAGGGGCTTGGCTTGGTGGAGAGGAAGAGGGGGTCGCGGCGGAGCTCCTGAGCTCATCGGAGGGGCGAGGGGTGGCCGGTGGCGGCTGCTATGGCGAACGGCGGCGATGGTGGCGTTCGGACACGGGAGAGAGAGAGCGAGGGAGAGGAGGAGGGCGAGGGGGGAGTGCGAGGGGGTCGGGGTGGCTGCGTGGCGTCGTCCGGGGCATCGAGGGCGACGAGAAGGGCGCCAGGCAGGCAGGGAGGGAGGTGGCGTGGCGCGGTGGCGCGCACGCGCGCCGGGCACACTCCCCTCCCTCTGTCGAGGACGAAGACGACAGAGGAGGGAGGCGGGCTGGGCCGCCTGCTGGCTGGGCCGGACAGGGAGGAGCCCAGGTAAGCTCCTCCTTTTATTTATTTTTGTTTTTCTAATTTCTGACATTTGTTTTGATTTAAATAAAATATTAAATCATTTATTTACCTTATGCCAATTTTTTGCAGGAGCTAGATATATTATTCCAGAGCTCCTTTATAAATGGCATAATATTTGGACATATATTAATATATATAACTAATATATTTCCAAAGCAAATATTTATGCATTAAATCCAAATGCCCAAAATAAATACCTATGAGCTCTTAAAAAAATATTGATTTGATTTTTATCTCTGTCCAATATTTTCAGAGAGCAACATGAGCATTTTCTTGGACCCTTTTGGAGAAATTTTTATTTGGGTCATTTTCAAAAAATGATTCTGAGGGTTTCACAAATCCCCATTTCAAATTAAATGGAATTTTAAACATGATGCACACACTCTGATGCATGACTAGCTAGGGTGTGACAACTCACCCCCACTCAAAAGAATCTCGTCCCGAGATTTGGGTTCCTCCGGGAAGAAGGCGGGATACTCGAGTCGAAGACGATCCTCCCTTTCCCAAGTTGCTTCATCCTCAGAATGGTGCGACCATTAAACTTTGAGAAACTTGATATTATGACGTCGGGTGGTACGTTCGGTTTGATCGAGAATACGAATGGGGTACTCTCGATATGTAAGATTATCTTGGAGATCAAGCGTTTCGTGGTCCACTCCACGGATAGGATCCGAGAAGCAACGCCTGAGTTGAGAAACGTGGAAGACATCGTGGACTCTGGAGAGGTGCGGAGGTAGTTCCAACTGGTAGGCAACTTCTCCTCGTTTGGCGAGAATGCGAAAAGGTCCAATGTAACGAGGAGCCAATTTGCCTTTGATACCGAAAGATGGGTTCCCTTCAGAGGGGTGACCCGAAGATAAGCCTTCTCGTCAACCTCGAAAGTCATAGCCTTATGTTTTCGGTCATATTGACTCTTTTGACGAGATTGGGCTGTTTTCAACTTTTCACGAACGATGCGAACTTGTTCTTCTGCTTCCTGAATCATATCCGGGCCAAAGAATTGTCTTTCCCCGGTTTCTGACCAGTTAAGGGGTGTTCGACACCGTCGTCCATAGAGAACTTCAAAAGGGGCTTTACCCAAGCTAGATTGATAGCTGTTGTTGTAAGCGAATTCGGCAAATGGAAGGCACTTCTCCCAGTCCATTCCGAATGAGATAACAGAGGCTCGAAGCATGTCTTCTAGAATCTGGTTGACGCGTTCCACTTGACCACTCGACTGAGGGTGGAAGGCGGTGCTAAAGGAGAGACGGGTCCCCATAGCATTTTGGAAACTTTCCCAAAATCGAGAGGTGAAAAGACTTCCTCGATCCGAGTTAATTTCCAAAGGAACACCATGGAGGGACACTATTCGGGAGATGTATAAGTCTGCCAGCTGGCTAGCGGTTATACTCTCACGAACAGGTAAGAAATGGGCTACTTTGGAAAGACGATCGACCACGACGAAAATAGCATTATTCCCTCTCTTGGTCCTGGGAAAACCGGTAATGAAATCCATACCAATTTTATCCCATTTCCATTCAGGAATAGCTAAGGGTTGAAGGGTGCCAGCAGGCCGTTGATGCTCTGCTTTTACACGACGACAGACGTCGCAATTAGCAATATACTGAGCAATTTCTCTCTTCATCCTAGTCCACCAGAACCTCTGGCGTAGGTCCTGATACATCTTAGTACTACCGGGATGAATGGTGAGAGGAGATTCATGAGCTCCTTAAGGATCAACTGCCGTAGATGCTGGTTCTTGGGAACCACTAGACGGTTCTCAAAGTACACAACACCATGATCATTTGTGGAGAAACAACTAGCACCTCCGCTAGCAATGTTCTCTTTGATTTTAGATATTCCCTTATCTCGCTTTTGGGCAGCGATGATTTGATCCGTAAGAGTAGGTTTTGCTACCAAGGTGGAAAGAAAACCTTGAGGAACAATGTGAAGGTTAAGCTTCCGAAATTCCTCATGGAGAAGCGGTTGACTTTGTTGTAACATCAGGTTGTTACAATAAGATTTACGACTTAGCGCATCAGCCATGACGTTGGCTTTCCCTGGGGTGTAGGTTATTCCTAAGTCGAAGTCTGTGATCAACTCAACCCAACGTCTTTGCCTGAGATTCAGATCCGGTTGGGTGAAAATGTACTTCAGACTTTGGTGATCAGTGAATATTTCGCAACGGTTACCGAGGAGGTAATGTCGCCAGGTCTTAAGTGCATAGACTACGGCTGCAAGCTCTAGATCATGAGTAGGATAATTCTCCTCATGTGGGTGCAATTGCCGTGAAGCGTAGGCAATTACGTGTCGATCTTGCATGAGAATGCAACCTAGTCCTTGTCGCGAGGCGTCGCAGTAGATAACAAAGTCCTTGGAGAAGTCTGGCGGTACCAGTACGGGAGCAGAGGTCAGGCGTCTTTTCAGTTCCTGAAAGCTGTGCTCACATTGTGGAGTCCATTCGAACTTCTTATCTTTCTTGAGGAGTTCGGTTAGAGGTTTGGCAACTTTGGAGAAGTTCTCGACAAAGCGACGACAATAGCTCGCTAAGCCCAGAAAACTCCGAACTTGCTTGACCGATTCAGGTGGAGTCCAATTAAGGACGGCTTGAACTCGCTCAGGGTTAACAGCAATACCTTTACCAGATATTACATGACCCAGATAGGTCACTTCTGACAACCAGAATTCACATTTAGAAAATTTGGCATAAAGGCGATGCTCTCGAAGTTTCTTCAACACTAGCCTTAGATGTTCGGCATGTTCTTCCTCGTTCTTGGAGTAGATGAGTATATCATCGAGGTAAACCACGACGAATTTATCCAAATACTCCATGAAGATTGAGTTCATTAACCGAGAAAAGGTGGCTGGAGCGTTGGTTAAACCGAAGGACATGACGGTGTACTCGTATTGGCCATAACGAGTAACAAAGGCCGTTTTAGGAATGTCCCCGTTTCTGATTTTGATTTGATGGTAGCCCAACCTCAAATCCATCTTGGAGAAGACTGAGGATCCAGCGAGCTGATCATACAGGTCGTTGATCCTGGGAAGCGGATATTTGTTCTTGATTGTGACCAAATTGACAGGTCGGTAATCTACAACCATCCGGTCCGTACCATCCTTCTTCTTGACGAATAGGACGGGGCAAGCCCACGGAGATGAACTAGGGTGGATGAAACCCTTTTTCAAGGACTCATCGAGTTGTTTCTTAAGCTCGGCTAGTTCTAGGGGTGCCATCTTATAGGGTCTTCTAGCAATCGGAACAGTTCCTGGAATGAGATCTATTACGAACTCAACATCCCTGTCAGGTGGAACACCTGGCAATTCCTCTGGGAAGACATCCGGGAAGTCACGGACTACCAGAACGTCTTCAAGGTCTGGCAAAGGGCTGGCGTTAAGAGAATATAACTGTCGCTTGGCTATTCGGGTTAAGACATTGACTATCTTCCCCGAAGGATGGGTGAGTTGAACAGTCCTAGAGAAGCAATCAATTTTGGCTTGATGAGCTGACATCCAGTCCATACCCAAAATGATATTAATATCTGAAAATTTAAGGGCTATCAAAGACGCGAGGAAAACAAGTCTGTCGACTTGGATTTCATTTCCATGGCTTACTCTAGAAGTTTGCCATTTGGATCCCGGAGTTTGAATTACCATAGAGGTTGGCATATCACCGAATGCGACGTTATGCAAACGAGCATAGTTTTCAGATATAAAAGAATGAGAGGCTCATGTATCGAAAAGAACAGATGTCGGGTGGCAATTAACAAGAAGCGTACCGAGAACGACGTTGGGATCCTCTTGAGCTTCTTCGGCAGAGATACAGTTGACATGGCCACGTGAGGCGGTGACCGGCTTGGCGTGGAACACTTTTCCTGTCGGCTTGCCACGGCCAACAGCTTTAGCAGACTGGTTGGGGTTGGTCTGGGGACACTCACGCATATAGTGGCCAGATTCCCCACACTTGAAACAAGTCACGGAACTGGTACGTGGAGGAGCATTATTGGTTGGACCCCCATAGGGCTTGGCTGGTGCAGACTGTTGAACAGGGCGAGGCGCCTGGAAGGATGGCCTCGGTGCGAACCTGGGTGGCAGGGCGGTGTTGGGCACCCACACGCGGCGCTTCTGAGGACCAGCACCGGATGAGGAACCCATGTCACGGCCATGCTTGCGTGTTGCGTCATAGTCAGTCTGACCAGTTTCAGCACTGATGGCTTTGTTGACAAGTTTCTGAAAGATGTGCACTCATGCAGACGGAGGTCGCGGCGAAGCTCAGGACTAAGGCCCTTACGGAACCTTGCTTGCTTCTTGGCGTTAGTAGACACTTCCTCAGTTGCATATCGTGCGAGGTTACCAAACTCCCTGCTGTAAGCATCCACAGAAAGTCGGCCTTGGGTGAAACTGCAAAATTCCTCACGTTTACGGTCCATGAGACCCTCCGGAATGTGATGTTCACGGAAAGCCTCACTGAATTCAGCCCAAGTAGTGACATGGCCCGCTGGGCGCATAGCTCCATAATTCTCCCACCATAGACTGGCGGGGCCTTCAAGATGATATGCAGCAAAGGTGACCTTGTCAGCCTCCGCTACCAGCGCGGAACGCAGTTTGTGAGAGATACTGCGAAGCCAGTCATCAGCGTCGAGAGGCTCGACGGAGTGGTGGAACGTGGGTGGATGCAATTTGATAAAATCACTGAGTGACACCACGTTAGTCCTCTGATGGTGTGCCGTGTTCTGTTCAATACGCTCCAACAAACGGTTGGTCTCCCGCTTGTTTCTCTCAGCTTCCATCATAACCTCGGCTAGGGAAGGAGGATGAGGCAGATTTGCATCCCTGACTTCACTGCCTTCGGCCTGCTCTTGAGGAGCAGGGTTAGTGCGCGTGTTGACCATCCTAGGTAAACAAGACAATGATTTAGTCAGGATGATAAATTCCGACATAGGATACAAATGTAAGGAATAACTCGAAATGCAAGATGATCATCCGTATGACATGGTAGATACAGAAACTGCTTCTTTATTCCATCATCATACACACCATACAGGGTTTAGTACAAGACCAAACAAAGTACTATTACGGTGAAAAGAGGATTACATCTCATCGGAGGCATTCCAAGCTCCTATACATTATTTTTCTACACCTCCGGAAAGAGTACAAACTAGGTCATATCCCACGAGTCACGCGGGACGATAGACGACACAGCTAGTGCGAACTAGTGATACTACCACTAACTCAGACCGATCCGTAGTAGTCCTCGTAGAAGTCACCTCCATAGCCTGGAAGCTCAACATGATCATCCGGAAACAGACGATCTCGCGGAGCTTGTGGACCATAGGGGCTAGGATGAGGTCTTGGACCAACAGACGGTGGCCTGCGGGGACCGCGAGGTGGGGTGATGCCTCCTACATCACGCCAACCCATCACGTCTGGCAGAGCAGATCTCACAGGATAGAGATCGCGCATATCTGAATATCCAGCTTGCACCGCCGGTGCGAACCGAGTCAAAGTGGCCCAGTGGTCAGCACGGGTATTGAAGAGCTCTAACCTCAAGGCCCGATTTTCACGGTCCTTATCCTCGAGCATCTCAGCAGTGGTGCGAGTCCGTGAATCCTCCTGGGTGGGGTCAGCATAGATAGCCTGGAGATACCCTTGTGCTCCCGGAAGTGATCCTGGCATATACCGGAAATCAGAGTCCCGAAATAGACCAGATCTGACTCGCATGATGGTCATCATAGAGTAGGCGGCGTCCTGCACAGCCATCTCAATAGTAACCCCGAGTCCATAGGAGCAGTGAAGGGGCTCGGTGGATCCAGGATAAGATGGAAATATCCTGACAGTGCAGAGATACTGGCTTTGATTAAAGTCTCGAAATTGCTCTTCGACCGTGTACTCAGGATACCAGCGGTATCCAGCCTCAGTCATTACCCTGACCAACTTGGCAGTATGGCCGGGTACATCTAGGCATCGAGTCAGGCGAACCACTTGATTGAGGTCGCGAGTGGCCATCTGAAAGCACAATCATAATGCAAAGGCATTAGAATTTCTAGCAAAATTTCGGCAGCATAACAGCTGTAAATGCTCAAGAAGGATTTTGAGACATTTGACAAAGGATTTCATACACACTCAACATCATCATATCAAATTCTGAGTCCATCCTAGCAACATAATATGGTAGAAGAACTGAACTAGGCTTGTATCCATCATACCTATAAGGTACTACTGATTAGTAACACGTGATCCTGATAGAGAGAATAGATCCTAATTCCTTAACCCCCGGTGGAAGAATGGACTGACTCAGATCAGAATGTCATAAGATAAAGGAGTAAAAAGAGCCTTACGTTCCAACCCACAAACAATTCCCCTACATATAACTAAAGAATTTCTAGACTCAACATCGACCAGTTTGGCTTGGAGAACCTACAGGCAGTCCGGCTCTGATGCCAACGCTGTCAGGACCCCGACTCGATGTCACATCGATCTAGCCGGTAACACCTCATATCACTTTGCGGCCTCACGCACGGTATCCCCACGGGTGTCGCCTTACCTTTGCCCGGGACCGTTTGCGCCTTTTGGCTCACGTATATGATAGTGTCGCTAGCATCCATATGATAAGGAGCCCGGGCTGACATGACTAGTCGTAAACCCAAAGTGGCACAGACTTACAGGGACAGGCATCCATGACCCAGCTTCGAACGTGTCGGTCATCAGCAAGTGGGTCCGGGCTGTAGCACTGGGCTAGCAGGACTCCGGTAAACCGGGCTGTAGCGGGCTAACAGGACTCCGGTACTCAATGCGTGACATTTCCCCGAAGGGACAGACACAGGAACGAAGAAGGACACATGCCGGCCAGCCTAAGTGTTCCAGAGCAGTAGCAAGCTACCATGGCTCAGCGGTAACACTAGGAGACATTTCCCGGTAAGAGAGGCTACTAAAGATAAACAACTAGATAGTCAGATCCCACACATACCAAGCATTTCAATCATACACACAATATGCTCGATATGTGCAAATACAACGAAGCATCACAACATGACTCTATGACACAAGTACTTTATTTAAGGCTCAGAGAGCCATACATAACATACACAAAGGTACGGGTCTCACGACCCAACATTCAAGTCATACAGTCATACAAACCAGCAGCGGAAGTAACTTGTCTGAGTACAGACAACTAGTAAAATAAAAGAGGCTTGGAAAGCCTAGCTATACTACGTGGTCCTTCACAAGCTCAGGATCACCACCTGGGTCTTAGCCTACTCATTGATGTCAACGTCTACGTAGAACCCATCAGAAGGGGTTGCAGCGTCTTCTGTAAAAATATTATAGCAACATGAGTACAAAGGTACTCAGCAAGACTTACATCAGATCCTACATACATGCATGTTATCAAGAAGGGTTGGTGGAGTTATTGCAGCAAGCCAGCTTTGACTCTTGGCTAGGCTAACCTACGATACTCCAACTCGAAAAGGTTTTGCGCACACGAGTCCACTACTCACCACTTCAATACACTACCGAGGATCCACCTCCGTCTTCCTACGGAAGAGCCATCCTCGGCACTCACACTTATCTTGAGGCTTTTAGTAGTTTCCATTTACTTGTCTATGAACTGCACAGGCAACCAAGTAGTCCTTTACCGCGGACGCGGCTATTCGAATAGATCATGATAACCCTGCAGGGGTGTACTTCTTCATACATGTTTCCACCACTTAGCGTCTGCACACGACATGTGCTCGGCAGACTTCAAGCGAAAGCCGACGTGGGTGTAGACCACGACCTACCTAAACACTTAAGCCTCTAGTCCAGGTTTATCGCCTATTCAGGTTCCATCCGCAGGGAGTCCGGCCGAGGTTTCCCATACGGCCCCGAACGATGTGAACAGGGTTCCCGAGATACCTAACGGGTATTCGGTACACCGTGCCACGTACCTACCGCATCACAGCCCACCCCTACGGTCAGCGCTGTCCATGGCCTCCAGTAGGCTACAAACACCAGAAGTACTTGCAACTCCTGGACAGAGAGCTAGGGTGAATAAGAAGTCGAGCGGGGTCATATTTCAGGGCCCAATGCATGGTAGTAACTGTATCTTAAATCACACATACAGATCTCAGTGCTTAAGGTCGGCTTCAATGAAACAACCCACCATGTACTCCTACATGGCCTCTCATCGATACCTTTACCAAATCGTGTTCACCACACCACTCTCATTACCGACATAATCATTTCACTCTAGCCCATCACCCAGATGAACCAGACCTGACACGACTCTAAGCATAGCAGGCATAGCAAGGTAGGAACAACACATACATATGGCTCAATCAACTCCTACACATGCTAGTGGGTTTCATCTAGTTACTGTGGCAATGACAGGTCATGCAGAGGAAATGGGTTCAACTACCGTAGCACACAGCAGTTTGAAACGCGTTGTCTTAATGCAGTAAAAGAGAGCAGGAGCGAGAACATGGGATTGTATCGATATGATCAAATGGTTGGTTGCTTGCCTGATGGTTCGATGCACCGATACGGTTCTTCGTTAGGGTAATCACGGTACTCCTCGGAGGCAGAACCTGTCGCAAAGGACACCGATACACAACCATCACCAAACAATGTGCAACAATATGATGCATGCATGAAACATGGCAATATGAGTGTGTTGGGCTAATGCAACTAAAACCAGAAGGGTTTGAACAAATTTGAATCAAAGATTCAAATTTCAAACTCAAACATGGCCTTTTAAAGTGCTTTTCCTTGTTCTGCATTAAACATCAAGTTAACTTGTTTAGTCATGCATGAAAATAGTACAGATGGATAGATTGGATTTTTCTGATCATTTTTCATATATAATTTGTCTGATTTGGAGTTACAGAATAAAAGTTATGAATTTTTGAAGTTTAAATTATATTCTGGAATTTCCTGATTTAAATTAAATCTAGAAATATATATATTGCGCCAGCATGACGTCAGCATGACGTCAGTGGTCAACTGCGGCTGGCTGGGGTCAAACCTGACGTGTGGGGTCCACACGTCAGTGACAGGGGGGGTTAACAGAGGTTAGATTAATCCTAATTAGGAATTAGTGGCGCTGGGGCCCACTGGTCAGTGTCAGGGGGGTTAACTAACAGTTATTAGCGCTAATCTAACCACCTGGCCGACGGGGCCCACGCGTCAGTGACTCTGGGGGGGTCAAACCCCAGGTCAAACAGGTCAAACCCACCGGCGACATGACGCCGGCGAGGCCCGAGACGGCGGCGCGATACGGAAACGCGCTGCAGGGCACGGGCGAGGCCGTGCTTGGGCTCGTTGGAGAGCCCTTGCTCCCGCGCGTCGAACGGTGGTGGTGGCCGTGCCTGTGGTGGCCGGTATCGACGACGGCGAGCTCGTGAGCGGCGGCCGGAGTTCGGGTGCGGTCGGGATCGACGCTGCTGCTCGCAGGCGAGGAAGCTGAGGCGCTGGAGGGGCTCTACGGGTCGCGGCAAGCACAACGGGTGCACGCCCGTGACCAAATGGTCACCGGGGCTTCGCCGGCGACGAGCCCGTGCGGCGGAGCGTCTCGGCTCCGGTAGAGGGGCGGCTAGAGCTCGAAATCGAACATGGGGTTAGGGGGAAACGAATCAGGGGCTCACGGGGATCATGCAGGAAGGGTCAGCGAGCTCGGGGAAGCACGAACGGCGGCGAATCGACGGCGACCATCGGCGGCGGTCGAGGACGAAGACGATGGCGTGGAGGCGATGCCGAGCTTCCCGAGGGGCTTGGCTTGGTGGAGAGGAAGAGGGGGTCGCGGCGGAGCTCCTGAGCTCAGCGGAGGGGCGAGGGGTGGCCGGTGGCGGCTGCTATGGCGAACGGCGGCGATGGTGGCGTTCGGACACGGGAGAGAGAGAGCGAGGGAGAGGAGGAGGGCGAGGGGGGAGTGCGAGGGGGTCGGGGTGGCTGCGTGGCGTCGTCCGGGCATCGAGGGCGACGAGAAGGGCGCCAGGCAGGCAGGGAGGGAGGTGGCGTGGCGCGGTGGCGCGCGCGCGCGCCGGGCACACTCCCCTCCCTCTGTCGAGGACGAAGACGACAGAGGAGGGAGGCGGGCTGGGCCGCCTGCTGGCTGGGCCGGACAGGGAGGAGCCCAGGTAAGCTCCTCCTTTTATTTATTTTTGTTTTTCTAATTTCTGACATTTGTTTTGATTTAAATAAAATATTAAATCATTTATTTACCTTATGCCAATTTTTTGCAGGAGCTAGATATATTATTCCAGAGCTCCTTTATAAATGGCATAATATTTGGACATATATTAATATATATAACTAATATATTTCCAAAGCAAATATTTATGCATTAAATTCAAATGCCCTAAATAAATACCTATGAGCTCTTAAAAAAATATTGATTTGATTTTTATCTCTGTCCAATATTTTCAGAGAGCAACATGAGCATTTTCTTGGACCCTTTTGGAGAAATTTTTATTTGGGTCATTTTCAAAAAATGATTCTGAGGGTTTCACAAATCCCCATTTCAAATTAAATGGAATTTTAAACATGATGCACACACTCTGATGCATGACTAGCTAGGGTGTGACACTACTCCTTACTTCTCTTTATTTCTCTCTCATCAAAATTACTCCGACGTTCGCGTCTTCAGTTGTCTTTGTTTCCCAAACTCCTACTCCACTTCTCCTAACAAACTTTCCCCGCGCTCTATGCCGTGTGTCCATCTAGGTTTTTCTGACGAGCACAAGGGTTATCTTGTCTAGATCTTGTTAGTGGTCGTGTTCATGTGTCTCGTCATGTGACATTTGCTGAAAACATTTTTCCCTTTTCCGAGCATCAATAATTAGATCCCAACTCATCCAGGCCGTCCACTAGTCCCTCTCGTCGCAATCATCTTCCCTTCTTTCACCCGCCGACCTATCCAGCGAAACCAGTTTGGTTGCGCCAGTTGCTGTCGGAGCTGCCCCGTCCTATTGAGCAAGCCACCATTGTTTACTGTAATAATATTTCAGCTGTCTACATGTCAGGGAACCCGGTTCAACGCCGTCGCACCAAGCATATTGAGATCGACATTCATTTTGTTCGAGAGAAGGTGGCTCTCGGTCAAGTTCGCGCTCTCGGTCAAGATCGACCGCAGCCACTTGTATCAGCGGTTGTACGAGGTGCAACCGCCTCCATGAAGTCATCCTGAGCATTTTTCATCCGCGTACAAAAATACGCGAATAAAAATAATGACCCTCTTGGATCAGCACGTAGGCGTCGATGTGATGATCAACCCTCTGTTGCTAGTAAATTTCCACGATGAAAAAATCACATATGATACACAAGATATGGCCGCCCAAAACCTGGACGTTTTACTGTCTTATTCATAATTCATCAATAAACTCCAAACTGATCTATCACGTACAAATCCCTTGGCTGTTATATAGCCAGACTCACGCACGCTTGGCCTAAGGCCCACAACACCTATACTAGTACAACTTGTTTCTCACGTTGATAGTTCACGTGAGTACAACTTGGGATTAACAAAAAGTTAAACTAGACCACCTAATAATAGGGAATCTAAACGGACTCGTGACTAGCAAACTAAGTCAAATATTTGGTGGTATATCTCCGGTGCGTATCTGTCGAGGTGGCGTTCTGAACTTTGGCTTCACTTTGACAGGTGCATAATCTTTCTTGATCTCCTTTGTCTTACCAAAGCGTACATGCATTACTTGGCAAGGTTGTTTTCTTTTAAATAAATCAAAAGGATATTGTTCCTTCGTACTGGATCCCAACCTTCCATGGATTCTTGATTCCAAACAATTAGGACGTGCTACACCAGTACATCTTTTGCCACGCCAAATAGCTTTGTGTTGTTGTTTAACTTCAGATATATGTTTTGTAAGAGATATTGAATATTTTGGCACGATACTAATCCCAGGCCCACATAATTCACGTATTAGTCCATCTCTATCTCTGTGTAGTCGTTGTGGCCGTCTAATCTGCTTAACAGATTCCTCTAACATAGCACTATCATTTGAAAACATGCGTCGTGATTTCATGTCCGTATCACATGTGCGGTCGGGAGGAGACGAAGAGAGAAGAGGGGGACCATGTATGTGATTGGTCAAGTGCATATCCAGACTCCAACAAAGCCCTCCGACGTTTGTCTTGGAGATATCGGAATCCGTACGTCCGGACTGCTAAGCGGACATATACAGGTCCTGTTGAATGACAAAAATGATTCAAACACTGTGATCCAAATATATAGTGGAGATTTGAGAATCCACCTTGAAGATGTCCTTAAAGACCTCATCAGCGCTTGTGGCGCCAACTAGCGCCGCAACGTGTGTGCGCCGGCCGAATAGAACTAGAAGCGCTCGCTCAACCGTCCAACTATTCTCTCGCTTTCCCTTAAAAAAATGTTGATTTGCTTTTTCTCTATTGTTACTCTCCCTTCAAAAAATAAAACCGACTACAAGTTTTTAAAATTTAAAAAATGTTCACAGCCATACAAAATGCTTGTGAATTTGGAAAAAAAATCACAATTCAAAAAGTATTTTGCATATTTGAAAAAAATTCACAGATTTGTAAATAAATACCATGATTTTCTAAAGTTCATGGATTTGAAAAAATAATAAAAAATCAAATTTTATTAAATCTTTGTGAATTTAAAGAAAATCACGAATGTGAGAATGTTCATGGCTTTTAAAAATTGTTCACGATTTTATTTTGTGATTATCAAAAATCTCATTAATTTTAAAAAATAAAAAGAAAAGAGAAAAATGAAAAAGAAAAACTAGCAGAAAACACCAAGAAGAAAACCGAGTCGAAAGCTTCACAAAACCGGTTGGAAGAACCACGAACGCGGCCGCTAGATGGGTCGTCCTACTCACCACGAACGTCCTGAAATGGGGTGTACACTGTAACCAGCGCTGAATAAGAATCGGGGCTGGCTTGCCCATTACAGACATGGATATCGGCATGTATAAGAGGCCCATACCTGATCAGTTCTATGTATTAAAAAAAGGAAAAATAATTGCCCACGGATGCAAATCCGAAGGCAAATGAAAAGGTGATTGAAATTTTACAATTTACAAAGTTTCAGTCACAAGAAATACTATTATTTTGAAACAGCAAATCTGCTAGTTGATTTTCATTTAAAAAAACGCCAGCAGTTTTACAAAGTTAATAACCAGAATTAAAAATCGAAAGAAAAATACATCAGCCTGCCGAACCAGAGGCTACCCGGAGCCACCAGCAGGCTAACATCTAAAAGCATCAGTCAGCCAACCTTCAGGGCCTCACTCACTCGCCAGTTCTCAAACAGACAAAATAGATAACAGTATCAATTACAGCACAATACTCAAGCATTCAGACACAAATAATGTATGCTTTCTTATCAGTGTACCGGTAGATCCTGCACCGGTCGTTCACCCCGTGACTCGTGATAGCTGTGGCCCATGAATCGGTATTTCATTCCCCGCAATCGATGTCTCAGATGTATATTATGTGGCGCGTTTCGTATTGATTTTTTTTTCGAGAAAGCTTCCGATCTATTCATCTTTAATTATGTCAGTACAACGAACACCAGAAATAATAAAAATTACATCCAGATCCGTAGACCACCTAGCCACGACTACAAGCACTGAAGCGAGCCGAAGGCGCGCCGCCGTCATCGCCCCTTCCTCACTGGAGTCGGACACAACTTGTTGTAGTAGACAGTCAGGAAATCGCCGAGCTAAGGCCACATAGGACCAGCGCATCAAAACAACATCTGTCCCCGATGAAGAATAACGTAGATCGAACCAACCCGAAGACATACGAACATAGACGAACAATAACCAGATCCGAGCAAATCCACCGAGGATAGATCCGCCGGAGACACACCTCCACACGCCCACCAACGATGCTGAACGCACCATCAGAACTGGGCTAGGCGGGGAGACCTTTATTTCATCTTCAGGGAGCCGTCGCCGTCTCGTCTTCCTGAGCAGGACACACACCTTAACAAAACTAGAAGGAACAACGAAACCCTCCCGCCAGCCCTTGCCAGGATCCACCGCGCCCCCATGGCCCTAAGCCACTAGAGACGAGACGGACCTACGGCGGCGCCGGCGAGAGGCACGAACCCTAGATTTGTTTTGGTGGAGAGAGGAGGCGGCTGGGGTGCGTTGGCCTATTCTACTCGTTGTCCTAGTCCTACCCCCACCATGTCCACTTTGGGAATGAGGATAGTTGCAGTATGATTGATGTTAGATGGCATGTTACCTGCAGCAAAAAATAACTTGACACCAACGATAACTTCCTCCTTTATCATCCCCGGGTTTTTTTTATAAGACCTGTCTATAAACCCATCAGTACCTGGAGCTTTCAAAGGGTCAATCTGGAACAGGGCATTGGATTTTTTTTGTCAAGATTTCTTTACAAAGGGCTTCATTAATATCCTCAGAGACCTTTTTTCTCAAACAAGTTAACGGTGTCACTTGGATTGAAATTAGGATCCTGTGAGAAGAGGTCCTGAAAGAATAGAGTGGCCATCCTTTCCAGCTCGGTATGAGAGGAGACCCAACTTCCATCAGCCTTTTGAAGTTTAATGATTTTGTTCTTGTTTGCAGGCCAAACAACTGCCCAATGGAAGAACTTCATGTTCCGATACCCCTCTTTCAGCCAACTAACTCCGAATCGTTGCAACTATAGCATTTCCTTCTTATATAGGAGTTCATTTGATTTGTCTGAAATCTACCTCAACTCCTTATTGTCCGCCCCATGCAACAATAGATTGTTTAGTTCAGGCGGGAGCGCTTTAAGTTCACGGAGAATGTTGCCAAACTTGCGGCTGCTCCAAGATTGTAAAGACTGCATCACGCTTCCTAAGCAGACCTGGATAGCACCTGGGTCACTCTTGTCGCCCGCTGCTGCCCAGGCCTGTTCAATGATTTCGGCCAGATCAGATGTTCTTTCCCAAAATAGCTCGTATTGCATACATCTCTTCTTATTTTGGTCTAATTATTCTGCTTTGGGACCGACAAGCAACACATAATGGTCTGATCAAGAGGAAACTATGTGCTCAACTGATGCATCTTGAAACATATCCCTCCAGTTATTGTTCGCCACCACGCGATCGTGTCTGACCTTGACATCCCTTCTCCCTCCCCTTTTATTGTCATAAGTGAATGGTACTCTGAATCCTAGGTCGGTCAACTCACACCTATCCAAGGCATCTCTAAATGCCCCCATTTGCCATTCAGCACAACGGTTCAACGAGAAATGTTCGAACTGCCACAATGCTTCATTGAAATCTCCCATCATTGTCCAAGGGAGGGCAGATTTAGCTTTGAGTTGACGGAGAATATACCACATGAGGTGTCTATTTTCTACCTTCGGCTCCCCATATACGCAAGTTAAACTCCATGAAGCGGTACCCAAGCAGAGCCAATAAGTGCATCGATGTATCGTTCATTAAGATCTTGTATTTTGACATGCATCTTCTCATCCCAGAAGAGGGTCAACCCTCCACTGAAACCTTCACTACTGACTCCAGCAAAACCTCTCAGGCCAAGCCGGCTACACAAGCGTATGACCGTCTCCTTGTTTTGTCTGGTTTCGCACAAAAATATGAACCGAGGGCGATGTATTTGATTGAGTGATACAAGGTCACAGATCGTCGTGGAACCCTCGATTCCCATGGAGTTCCATGTCAAACAAACCATTCCTTCTGGCATCCCGGTCTATGCACTAGTGGCAGGAGATTGGTACTAGGATTTTTGACAGGGCTACTAGGATTGAACTGTGTCCCTGTTGGATCGAGAGTGCTACTCCGACCCCCTCCCAAAACCGTTCCTTCTGCAAATCTGCACCATCTGTTTGGGATTCCGGTCTCCCACTCACAAAAGGTTTTTGCGAAGGAATTCCCAAACTCCCAGACATGGCGAGCGATGCCGCCGAGGCGGCCTGGGTCGCACAGGCGGATGGAGCCGCAACATGTCCGCCCTGTGGGTGGATTCCATGAGCGGCACTGGCGTCGTCCTCACCGATGGAGGACGTGCATGGTGGCGGCGGTTGTGCATCGCCTCCTTTTCTGCCAGACCCTAGCAGGAGCTGGACTCATCTGTAATGGCGAATAAAATCAACTCAAGGGTTCAATGACAATGTCCGAGACTTTGAGGCACACGCACAAAAAAATCATGGGTGACATCGACAAGGTCAAGTTGACTTTGTTAGAAAAGCGGCGCCTTGGCTGCTCGTTTCGGCAGTTATGTTTGAAGGATGACGATAACTGCCACACGTGTGGGCGTTAAAGGGGTCTGCCCACATATTTTATATAGTGTCTAAAAGGACCAGCCCACACGCCTATGTGTGGGCAAAACAACCAGCGTCCACACGTCTTTTTTTTCTTGTGGTTCCTCTCACATGCCTACGTGTGGGCAAAATGCATAACGCCCACACGACCCCACACGACCTCTCTCAACCACCTACCTCACGGCCCCGCACGCCCTGCATGACAGTCACCATGCGTCCCCGTAGTTGCCATGGTCCAAACCCTCTCTAATGTCCGTTTAACTGCAGTTGCCATGTCGCTGAACTACAGTTGCCATGTCGGACAACTACAGTTGCCATGGTTGCTCAACTGCAGTTGCCATCTCAGATCAAGTGTCAGATGTCATTTTGGAGAACTGCAGCTGTTGCCATGTATGGTCTGGTTTACTATAGTTGCCATGATTTAAAAACTTTAGAGGTTGTCATCTACTAACACTAAGCAGTTGCTGTATAATGCTACAAAGAGACATGGCAAAACAACATGTTCAGGTAAAAGAAAGAATTGTCATCTCCTTACAAGAACACTAGGGCAGTTGTCGTGTACCCTGCAAAACACATGACAATTGACATGTTCGGGTAAAAAAAAGAGACTTGCCACCTGCTTACAAGTATACTAGGGCAGTTGCCATATACATTGCAAAACGCATGACAACTGATAGCTTGGGTGTGGGAGAGGAGACGGGAGTGCGGGCGAGATGGCAAATGCCCACACACCAGCCCTTGTGCATGAATGAAAATTGGTGTGTGGGCAAACTGCTAAGAGCAACTCCAAAGGGCAGACCCATTTCGTCCGCCTGCGTCCGTTTGGGTCGGCGCAGACAAAAGTGGCGGCCCAACGCGCCGACCCAAACCCAAATCACATCCGCGTCGCGTCCGCGCCGACGCATTTGCGACCCAAATGTGTCGGCGCGGACGCCAAACGGATGCTTCGCGCGCCTTCCTGCTATTCGCTGCGTCCCCACATGGCGGCCGTTCAACTACCCGCTGCCCACGCAGTCAGCTTAATTTATGACGACGGGCCCACGCGTCAGCGACGGCGCTCGTCCTTTTTTAAACCGACCGTGCGGCGGGGTCGTCCTCATCCAAACTCGCCGTCCACATCTGCCATCTTTGCTCCCTCGTCGCCGGCAAACCCTAGCCACCACAACCACAGCGAGATGGGCCTCTTCTCCGGCGCCAGCGGTAGCAAGGACAAGGGCAAGTCCCCTGCCACCCCTTTCCCCTTAGAGTTCCTCCCGCTTCCGCCGGCGCCGGCGCCTTGCCGGCAGAGGCAGCGTGTGAGCATGCCAGTGCACCAGGCGAAGTGACACTGGAAGCACCACCAGCCTCTGCCGTATCCTGACGTGACGCTGTCGCACGACTGGCATCTGGATCCAGATAGGCTCCCAGTGACGGCGGCGCCGCGGTCGGCTTGTGCTCACGCGGAGGAGGTGCGGCACCAGCGGACGCTGCTGACGCCGGAGCAGCGCTGCGAGGCCGCCTACGCAACCGACTCGCCCAACTGGGCGAGGTGGTTCGCCATCGAGCACGAGGAGGCGAGGCGACGGAGCGTGCGTGAGGTCGACCGGAGGTAGCCGCCACCGGCGCTCGTCGTCCGCGAGGAGGACCAGGCGGCGGAAGACGCCTACCAGGCGACACTTGCGGCCATCTTCCGGGAGAGCGAGGAGGACGAGCGGCGCAGGACGGAGGCGGCAGAGGCGGAAGAGGAGGCTCGGTACGAGGCGGCAGAGGCGGAAGAGGAGGCTCGGTACGAGGCGGCAATGGTGCAGGCCCTTGCCCTCTCCGCGGCGGGTGACAACGTGGTGCCGCCGGTGGCCCCGCCGTCCCCCATCAAGCCGGAGCCGGAGCCCGAGCCGTCCCCCATCGAACGCTACTCCTGGACGGGAGTAGTGTGCGAGTGGGTACGCGCACCGCCGGTCTGGATGGGAGCGACACGGGCGCAGGAGCAGGCGTACCTCGAGCACTGGTGCAGGCCGCGGCCTGGCGCGCCTCCTCCTCGGCCTCGTGCTGCACCTCCTCGAGGTACTCACCGTCGCGGCGCTCCTCGGCTACTCTGACTTGCGCCAACCCCCCGCGCCGGCACTGCCTGCGCCGGCACAACCCGACATGACGACGCTCTGGAACACGGCGTTCGCCTGGGCCGGGCCGGCGCCGACGCTCATCGAACTCACGGACCCCGAGGACGACGACGACGACGCCTAGGGCAGCGCACCGCCTCGTAGTTTAGTTTGTTTTTATTTTCTGTAAATGCAAATGTGGACGTGTGGACTCTCGCCGGGCTGGCTTTAATGTTTAATTAATGTTGTTTCTCTTTTTAATATGCATGCGTTCATTTTTTTGCGCCGTCAAAAATGGGTTCATGCTAGCGTTGGGCGGACGCGCCGACCCAAACACGGAAGCGGACATCCGTGTTCGTCTTGCCGACCCAAACAGACAAAAAGCGGACGAAATCGTCGTCCGTTTGGGTCGGCCCGTTGAAGTTGCTCTAAACACCCACACACCGGCCCCTCCATGTGATGAAACGGACGTGTGAATGGCCAGATGAATGCCCACACACCAGCCCAATCCTACGTGACACCACAAACATGTCAAGATTCGTGTACCCATAAACGGACGCGGATCCATGCGTGTGGGCGAGATGCAAACGTCCACACGTGTGGGCGTTAGTGTTTCCGATGTTTGAAATGCTTCATAGTACTTTTATGAACCTTATAATCGGTCCTTTCTGATAAAACCAACAGGAAACAACAGACGATACCTTCACTAGTTGGAAAACTAATCCTGGAAGTCAAGGGCTTATCCGAAATTAGCTCGAGGAATGGAAGCACGTCGCCATTATTTATCTCCAAAGTTACTGTCTATGCTGGTCGCTGTCAGGACCTGAGGTCAGGTCGGAGCCAACTGCTCCAATCCGCCCCATCCATAATAACTGTTCCGCAACTCCGCCGGCGAGTCCGGTCCGAGGTTGCGGAGCGAGGGCGAGCGTCGTAGACGAAGTAGTCGAACACACGAAAGTAAATGACACAGAGAGATATGGAGGAGACCTCTTTATTAATCAATCATCAAGGATTACAATGATATCTCCTCGTTGCTTTATATAGGGACTCCAGGGTCAAGGGATAAGTATCCACTTAACGTAAAGTGGGGGAAACAGGAGGGGCTACCCCGTGCGATACGCACGAGGCTACCGCCACCCCTCGGAGACCCCGGTTTCCCAACACTCCCCCTTGGGTAATTATCCGTATATCCATGCCTCAAACTCCGAAAAACCCAGTGGGAAAAAATATGGAGAAAGAGCACATAGTATACGTTGTTGTATTGCACGAATTGCCTCGTCAAAAACCTCGTGTGAGAAACATCAGGAAAACTCACTCAAGGGAAAAAGAGTATAGTCCACTCAACCATCAAGTTGAGTACTCGATCATCAGGATTGAGATTTTAGCGACGAGTTTGTGAAGTTTCTCCCCCTGAACTTTGCATCTCTCTAAGTCTCATCATACCGATTCCATGCACAGACCTCTCTAAGGTTGATGCCGGTAATGATTTAGTGAACATATCAGCAAGATTGTCACAAGACTTAGTATGCAAAACTCTCACCTCGTTCAACTGTTGCAGCTCATGTGCATAGAGGAACTTGGGACTAATATGCTTTGTAAGATTACTCTTCACATAACCCATCTAGACTTGTGCAACACAAGCAGCATTATCTTCATAGATAATGGTAGGGGTTTGTACGGTGTTCAGCCCACATGTCTGCTGAATGTGGCCGATCATCCGCCGAAGCGATACACACTCTTTTGACGCTTCGAATAGTGCCATGATTTTTGAGCGGTTCGTGGAAGTCGACACAAGCGTTTGCTTGGACGATTTCCAGGAAAACGCAGTTCCACCACAAAGGAAAACATATCCAGTCCGCGATTTGCAATCATGCGGGTCCGATAGGTACCCAGCATCGGTATAGCCTATAATAGATAGGTCGTGATTTCTTTTATAAAACATGCCAAGATATTTGGTCCCTTGCAGGTAACGGAAGACGTCCTTGACACCTTTCCAATGCCTCTTGGTAGGTTCAGAACTGTACCTCGCAAGCAAACTGACGGTGAACGCAATCTCTCGCCGTGTACAGTTTGCGAGATACATGAGTGCTCCAACTGCACTCAGGTAAGAAACCTCTGGTCCTAGAGTTTCCTCCCCCTCTTCCTTTGGCCTGAACGGATCCTTGTCTGGCTGTAAAGATCTTCCGACCATCGGGGTCTTAGAAGGATATGCCTTATCAAATCCAAATCTCTCCAACACCTTCTGGGTGTAGGCCGACTGGTGCACTAGAATCCCATCAGGGGAATGTTCAAGTTGCAGACCTAGACAGAATTTGGTTACCCAAATCCTTCATCTCGAATTCCGACATCAGGTAGGAACTCGCTTCCTCAATATCCTCAGGCGTACCGATTATGTTTAAATCATCCACGTACACCGAGATTATACAGAATCCATCTTGTGTTCGTCGTATAAAAACACATGGGCATTCTTTGTTTCTCGTGTAGCCCTTCTCATGAAGGAAATCACTTAAGCGATTGTACCACATTCTACCAGACTGTCTGAGTCCATACAGTGCCTTTTGAAGTTGAACACTGTATAGACCCCTGTTTGCTCTATCATGGTTCGGAACAGGGATACCCTCTGGAACCTTCATGTATATGTTCGAATCCAAGTTACCATACAGGTAAGCAGTGACAACATCCATTAGTTTCATTTTCAAGCCCATGTTTACTGCCATCGAGATCAAGTATCTAACGGTAACTCCATCCATGACCGGGGAATAAGTCTCCTCAAAATCGACACCTGGTCGTTGAGTGAACCCTTGAGCGACGAGCCTTGCTTTGTACCGTACTACCTTATTATTTTCATCTCTCTTTCGAACAAAAACCCACCTATGGCCAACAGGGCGAATGTGGGGAGGAGTTCGACAAACTGGTCCGAACACCTTCCTTTTGTTGAGAGATAATAATTCGGCAGTAATTCCTGCTGCCAATCTTTCCAATCCGACCTTTTCTTGCAATCAGCGAGCGTGTTAGGCTCAGGGTCAAGATCTATGATTGAGGCAGTTTTCGTAGCAAAGTTAATGTTGACAACCACCGTTGCTCGGTTCAGGGATTCCCCCGTATAAATATAATTTATGGCCATTTCGTCATGGAGCGCATCCGGCGCTAACACTTGCTCTACCAAATTTCCCATTATGGGAGCAAGGTCCTTTAGATTTCCCGCGTCGATGTGTGCGCTCACATCTCCGCTGGGTGTTTCCCCTATGGGAAAGTTTAAGTCCGGAATCCCGTGCACTGAATATTCCGTACTTGTGCCAGGTCTCGACTGGCTCCCCGTTTCACTTTGGGGTACTTTGGCGACAGGCTGTAATAAATCTCTCTTATCCTTTTTCGTCGGGCGTACCCGAGTACTTGGGATTTGAGAAGCCGGATCTCTCGTCCTTTTAGGCCTTTGGACGGGAGCGGGTATACCATCATTTTTGTTCGGTATTTCAACCCTTTCCGGTGCATTGCTTGCGTGCACATGCGATTTTGTCACAGTCTTTAAGTCACTAAAGTGGTCAGGCAGTTGATTTGCTAATGACTGCAAATCTATTATCTTTTGGACTTCTCTCTCAGTCTCAGCAGTGCGCGGTGTTGGGGAACGTAGCAGAAATTCAAAAATTTTCCTACGTAACACCAAGATCTATCTATGGAGAGACCAGCAACGAGTAGAAAGGGGAGGAGAGTTTGCATCTACATACCCTTGTAGATCGCTAAGCGGAAGCGTTCAAGTGAACGGGGTTGATGGAGTCGTACTCGTCGTGATTCAGATCACCGATGATCAAGTGCCGAACGGACGGCACCTCCGCGTTCAACACACGTACAGCCCGGTGACGTCTCCCACGCCTTGATCCAGCAAGGAGAGAGGGAGAGGTTGAGGAAGAATCCATCCAACAGCAGCACAACGGCGTGGTGGTGGTGGAGGAGCGTGGCAATCCCTGCAGGGCTTCGCCGAGCACCTACGGGAGAGGAGATGTGTCACGGGAGGGAGAGGGAGGCAACCAAAGGCCTTCGGTATGATTGCTCCTCCTTTTCCCCACTATATATAGGGCCAAGGGAGAGGGGGAGGGCGCAGCCTTGCCCCCTCCTCCAAGGAAGGGGTGCGGCTAAGGATGGGGAGGAGTCCATCCTCCCCAAGGCACCTCGGAGGTGCCTTCCCCCTTTAGGACTCTCCCCTTTTTCCTTTATCTTGGCGCATGGGCCTCTAGGGGCTGGTGCCCTTGGCCCATGTAGGCCAAGGCGCACCCCCTACAGCCCATGTGGCCCCCCGGGGCAGGTGGCCCCACCCGGTGGGCCCCCGGGACCCTTCCGGTGGTCCCGGTACAATACCGATGACCCCGAAACTTGTCCCGATGGCCGAAACAGGACTTCCTATATATAAATCTTTACCTCCGGACCATTCCGGAACTCCTCGTGACGTCCGGGATCTCATCCGGGACTCCGAACAACATTCGGTAACCACATACAAGCTTCCTTTATAACCCTAGCGTCATCGAACCTTAAGTGTGTAGACCCTACGGGTTCGGGAGACATGTAGACATGACCGAGACGTTCTCCGGTCAATAACCAACAGCGGGATCTGGATACCCATGATGGCTCCCACGTGTTCCACGATGATCTCATCGGATGAACCACGATGTCAAGGACTTAATCAATCCCGTATACAATTCCCTTTGTCTAGCGGTATTTTACTTGCCCGAGATTCGATCGTCGGTATACCGATACCTTGTTCAATCTCGTTACCGGCAAGTCACTTTACTCGTTCCGTAACACATCATCCCGTGATCAAATCCTTGGTCACATTGCGCATATGATGATGTCCTACCGAGTGGGCCCAGAGATACCTCTCCGTTTACACGGAGTGACAAATTCCAGTCTCGATCCGCATAAAACAATAGATACTTTCGGAGATACCTGTAGTGCACCTTTATAGTCACCCAGTTACGTTGTGACGTTTGATACACCCAAAGCACTCCTACGGTATCCAGGAGTTATACGATCTCATGGTCAAAGGAAGAGATACTTGACATTCGCAAAGCTCTAGCAAATGAACTACTCGATCTTTTGTGCTAGTCTTAGGATTGGGTCTTGTCCATCACATCATTCTCCTAATGATGTGATCCCGTTATCAACGACATCCAATGTCCATAGCCAGGAAACCATGACTATCTGTTGATCACAACGAGCTAGTCAACTAGAGGCTCACTAGGGACATATTGTGGTCTATGTATTCACACGTGTATTACGATTTCCGGATAATACAGTTATAGCATGAATAAAAGACAATTATCATGAACAAGGAAATATAATAATAATACTTTTATTATTGCCTCTAGGGCATATTTCCAACAGGTCATGAGCGTGGATCCCCGTGGCTTGCCACATGATTTCTCGACTTTTAGCATCAAGGGGTTGATTCTCTCTCCCTAAAGTCGGGAAAAGATCCTCGTCAAAAATGCAATCAGCAAAACGGGCCGTGTGAGAGTCACCTGTCATGGGGTCCAGATACCTGATTATGGACACAATCTCATAACCAACGTATATCCCCGACTTACGGAGCGGGCCCATCGCCGATCGCTGAGGGGGTGGTATTGGTACATATACCTGGCAACCGAACATGCGAAGGTGGGAAAATTTCGATGCTGACCCTTGCGCAAGCTGAATAGGAGAGTGGATGTTGTAGGCCGACGGTCTAAAGCTGATGAGATTGGCCGCGTGTAAGACTGTGTGGCCCCAACATGTAGTTGGTAAATTACAACCCTGAAGGAGCGGTCGGGCAATGAATTTAATTCTTTTAATTAATGCCTCGGCAAGTCCATTTTGTGCATGAACATGCGGTATCGAGTGCTCAACTTTGATTCCCATTACCATGCAATAATCATCGAACGCCTTTGAAGTAAATTCTCCGGCGTTGTCCATTCGAATAGACTTTATACGATAATCTGGGAAATTATTCCTCATTTCTATAATCTGTGAGATCAATTTTGCAAATGCATGGTTCCATGTTGACAGCAGGCAAACATTGGACCATTTAGAGGAAGCATCAATGAGCACCATGAAGTACCGAAACGGCCCCGTGAGGGGCTGAATTGGACCGCATATGTCCCCCTTGGATACGTTCCAAAAACGCGGGGATTTCATCCCTCACCTTGAGGGGCGATGGCCTAATGACTAACTTCCCCTTAGCGCATGCGAAGCACACGAAATCATCGGGATTCGGGAAGTTCTTCACGTTAACATTATGGCCATGCGAGTTATTAATTATATTTCTCATCATCCTAAGTCCGAGGTGGCCTAACCTATCGTGCCAGAGGCAGAAGAGTTCAGAGCTTCTAAAAACGGTCTTGAGGGTAGTGTACACAGGCGGTGCTACTATTTTAGTGTAGTATAGCCCTGTGTCGAACGAAGGAAGCCTTTCGATAACATGTTTACCATTTGCATCCCGCTTTGTGATAAGTAGGCACTCCTTGCCGTTCTCATCATCGGTCTCAGCATGAAAACCATTGGCGCGAATGTCTCTAAAGCTCAAAAGAGTACGAGTCGACTCCGGGTACAACAATGTATCATTAATGATCAAAGTTGTTCCCATAGGAAGTATAATAGTGGCTCGTCCGGAGCCAACTATGTGCGAACCACAGCCGGCGATTGTCATAATACTTCCCGGAGATTTTTTAATAGACTCAAAGTACTTAGTTTCTCGTAAAATGGTATGTGTAGTTGCGCTATCGGCAAGGTACGTTTCTTCCATTCGGGCGCCACACGCGTTCTAAAATATGACATATAATTAATGTAATGAGGAAGACGCTACATTAATAATAAATGCACACATTCCAGAACATAACATACTATCATGTATAAATAATGAAATAAATGAATAAATGTCATCCAATCGCCGAAGTAAAGAATAAGTTTATGCTCTCATAGAGCTACAACCAAATCAAATTTATTCGAATTTATTGTATCAAATCACGGAATCATGATAACCAAAGGGGTATGCTAAGTAGACTCGGTGAAGAAGCCATTGACCTCAGCCGCAATCTCCATACTAGTGAGCTGATCCTCCTTAGAAATCATCTTGGAGGCAGCATCAACATCTAGTTGCGGCACCGCCGAGGCCACCATGTGGTCAATCTCCATGGCAACGTTGGCGTCACTAGAGACAACCAAAGTCGCCGCGATGGGTACCATGGGGGTTACCGCGATGGGCGCATCAGGGGGCGTAGAGATCATAATGAGTGCCGCCATGGGCGCCAGTGGTGCTCCCTCCTGAACCAAGGCGAGGTGCGTCTCACGCGCCTTCCAGGCCTTATATGCATCAACGACCTCCTGTGGTGCGCGACACTGGCGGGAGAAATGCTCCACCGAGCCACACCGAAAGCAGTCCTGAGGCCTCTGCCCCCCTTGCCTGGCTTTTGCTGCTTAGCCGGGGCGGAGGGCCGAGGGCCCTTCTTCTTGCCCTTGCGGCCCCTCTTCTTCTGTTGAGGCTTGCAAACTTTGAGAGCATTCACCTCCTGGCGAGAACTCCCCCCAAGTGGTTGCGTAGCAAAGTTCTTTTTCAGAACCTCGTCCTGCGCCCCTGCCACCTGGAGGACGTCAATCAACTCTGAATACCTCGTGTAGTTGCCCTGGCGGTAGTTCCGTGCAGACAGGACCGCGTCAGGGTGGAAAGTGGATAGGGTTTTCTCAATCTTTTGAGTGTCGGTAATCTGAGTACCACACATCTGAAGAGTCGTACAAATCCGGTGTAGAGCCAAATTGTACTCCCCAACCGTCTTGAAGTCCGCAAACCTCAGATGGATCCACTCTGCCTCTACACGTGGCTTAACAGTGTACTTCAGCCGCTCAAACCGCTGCTTAAGAGCGGTCCAAAGGCCAGAAGCACTCTGTTCAGCCATATACTCATCTTTCAGAGTAGGTGACAGGTGATGACGGAGAAAATGCAGAGCATGCGCATTCTCAGTTTCAAACTTAGGATCGGTGGGGGCCAGCTGGGTCCCCTTACCGATCGCCCTCAGGAGGGTTCTGCCCTGGAGAAAAATCTCACAGTCCGAAGCCCATGATAGGTAGTTCATCCCCGTCTGGGCCAACTCAGCAAACTCCTTGTGGACAATTCCGGCCATCTACGATTTATGCAAAAATCATGAGATTACAGCAGGTAATCTTTTGCACAAAGCGATATTGATAAACTTATTCAATAAAAGACGTTCCAATATTTAAAACATGCTATTATATGACTTACTAAATGATTAAGAGTGCTAAACAATTAATCTACAACAGTAAAATCATACAATAATATCATGTTACAATGGATAGCATGTTAAGCGCATCTAGTATGTGAAAACTAGCCCAAAAAATGAATTCCCGAGGCATTTTAAAGCCCAAATACGCATATTTCAGCGAAAACAGACAACTCCAAGGGCTTCTACGCGAAATATTACAGCAGGAATAAACTACGCGTAAAAACAGGAAACTATAGGGGCTAAAACGCAAAATTTTCGCGCTGCGCCAGCGCCACTTTTTTTTTATGCCCTGGATCCCCACGGCCCAGTCCACAGAAGCCCGTTGGGCCGGCCTGCTCAGGGTTCGCTAGGGTTTCCTAGCGCCCGAGCGGCGGCGGCCAGGGCATGCACGGCCACGACACGTGGACGGCGACCAAGGCACGCGCGGACGGCGGCCAAGGCACGCGACGGCGGCGGCCAAGCCGACCAGCGGCGCGGCTAGCGGGACGGCGCGACGCGGCCACCGGGGAGGCACGGCCACGGCAGGGACAGCGCGGCCAGCGGGGCGGCGCGACGCGGCCACGACCGGGCCAGCGCGGCCACGACAGAGCGCCAGCCGAATGCGGTGGCCATCGGGGCGCGGCGTTGACCTTGCGCCAGCATTGCGCACACCGGGTCCGGCGCGGATCGCGGCAGGTGCAGCAGGCGGTGCGGCGACCGGGCCGGTCAGCGACGCGCGGCAGTGCGGCGTCAGCAGGATGCGGCGGTGGCGACCATAGTGCGATGCCAGCGACCAGCAGGGTCGCTGATGGAGTACGGGCGTGACGTACGTCTCGGTTCTTCGTCGTGTTCATCCGGAACGTCGACGGCGCACGGCACAGCAGGTGCGTTGCGGCGGTACCGTAACCATCTGGGTCACGTTTTGTACCGACTCCCTACAGTGCAGTCAACAAATCCCTCTTGATCCAAGAACATCGACATTGGTCGGCGACGTGTTCATCCGCTTGGTTCTTGGGAGGAAAATCCACACCATAGGTAGATCAAATCCGAAAAATAATCTAATCACGAAAACGGAATCGCAGTAATGAGAGGAATCCATTTTTGCAAAAAAATGGGATCGGATCTTATACCTCCGCGGGATCGACGAAAGCCTGCGTGATGCAGGCTTGACGGAGAGTTGATGGAGCGAAGCGTGCTGATAACGTGTTCCGCAACTCCGCCGGCGAGTCCGGTCCGAGGTTGCGGAGCGAGGGCGAGCATCGTACACGAAGTAGTCGAACACGCGAAAGTAAATGATACAGAAAGATATGAAGGAGACCAACTTTATTAATCAATGATTAGGGATTACAATGATAGCTTCTCGTTGCTTTATATAGGGACTCTAGAGGATAAGTACCCTAAAGTGGGAGAAACGGGAGGGCCTACCCCGTGCGATACAACAGACGATACCTTCACTAGTTGGAAAACTAATCCTGGAAGTCAAGGGCTTATCCGAAATTAGCTCGAGGAATGGAAGCACGTCGCCATTATTTATCTCCAAAGTTACTGTCTATGCTGGTCGCTGTCAGGACCTGAGGTCAGGTCGGAGCCAACTGCTCCAATCCGCCCCGTCCATAATAACATCTTGCACGAGTGAATCTAGGAGCCGACGCCACCACGTGCCCGGGGCCCACGCCGTGCTTCCTCTACAACGTGGGCCCTTCCCACCACCCTAATCCCAATTTTAAAGAGAAAATTAAGCATTACTCCACACCCATCCCCCCAAAAAACAAACACTCATGGCACAGTGAAAAAAACGTACTACTCTACTATTTACACCTTAACACCTCAACTAAATACAAGTGAGTCCAGCACAGGCTCGGGGCCCGCGGATCAGAGGGAAATAACTCCTGCGCCAGCGCCCGCAATAAAAGTCATAAAACCCTAGAGGGTTCTTGAGGCGGGGAAGATCCCGTCCGCCCATCCACCCGATCGGACGGCTGGGGTGCCGGGGGGAGCTCGTGCTTATCAGTCCGCCGTCTCCTTCCTCGGGCTCCGTTCCTGACTGCTGCTGCAGCTCCTTTACTGTGTGCTCTCTCTCTCCCCCCCACCCCCACTTCTCCAAGCAGCTCGAAGCCTCGGGTCCGGTGCCCCCAAAAATGGCGAAATCGCCGGCCGATCGGAGCCCAATCTGAGCCCGCACGCTCCGCAGCAGCCCGATCTCCCGAATCCCCAAAAGCGCCCCGGCTGGAAATGGCCGCCACTGTCCCGATCGGGCTCGCGGCGCGCGATTCGGTGGCGCTTTGGCCCGGGGGACCCGAGGGCCGCAGGTTTTCTGATTGACCCTGACTGAGCCGTGGTTGCTCTCGCTCTTCGGTGGGGTTCCGGGCGTCCTGCGGAGAGAGCAGCGTCCGCGACGGGTAATCGGCGGCGCGGCTTTTGCACGAGCTTTCCGTTTCGGTTTTGGTGTTTGTTTGCTTTGCGTGATTTGGCGGCTCGTGTTCTGCAGGATTGGAGGAATGCTCAGCGAGAGCCCTTTGGCGATGCGTCAGGAGATGGGCGGCGTGAGAGGGGAGGAAGAGCCGGAGGACGAGCTTGAGGCGCTGCTCCGTGCCGGTGGCGGCGGAGCGCGTCGGCGAGGGGAGGAGGCTGGTGAGAAGGAGCGGCTCAGCATATTCCGAAGCGGGTCGGCGCCACCGACCATTGAGGGTTCGCTAAACGCCATCGGCGGCTTGCTCCGCGGCGGTGGTGAGACGCCCCGGGCTGCTGCCGCCGTTCCTGATGCCGAGGAGTTGAACGGACATGGCGGACTCCTGTCGGAGGAGGAGCTCCGGGCTGACCCAGCCTACCTGTCGTACTACTACTCGCACGCCAATCTTAACCCGAGGTTGCCACCGCCGGTCCTGACAAAGGAGGACTGGCGGTCAACACAGCGGCTGAAGGCAGGGGTAGGGGTGTTGGGAGGGATTGGGGACAGGAGAAAGGCAGTGCAGGAGGAGGCTGGACAGGGGATGGCTGCCGGCATGTCGCTGTTCCCGCAGACTCCTGGTTTCGATCGAGAGGAGGATGGAAACAAGGGTGTGGGCGGTGCTGCAGAGTGGGTGGATAGAGGAGGTGATGGGCTCATTGGGTTATCACTAGGGAGGCAACGCAGCTTTGCTGATATGTTTCAGGTTGGTCTCCTTCGGCACCACAAAGGTTGCTATTTGTTATCATAAACTCTCATAGCTGACTGAGGTTTATCCATTGGGTTATCATATCAAAACTAATGGTTTCTGCTGTAGTATGTCGCTTGCTATTGTTTACTAGATACTTCTGGGATTTAGATCCCCTCCTTTGGATTGAATAAGCAAGCCCTGGCCATTTCCAGCACGCTATCCAGTTAGAAGTTGGACTGTGGGTGCATGGTGTCTGGCTAGAAGTTTTGAATTTCTTTCCTGCCTGAGTTTGGGCACCTGTGAAAGCATGCGCTGGGTGGACCTCACCAGTTATTACAAATCACATAATAGAGTGGTGCGGTTCTGTAGTTTGCACAAACATGCGATATTTGGTTTCTGTGCTGTAGTATGTCTGAAAAATTAAAACAACTGTCTCGTGCAATTCTGTACCCATTATAGCTATATATTTGAGACGTGCACACCTGTAAGGCTGCAACTAATGTGATTTCTTTGTGTTAAGGAGTCATTAACTGATTTTTACTTCCAAGACAACTGCAATCCATTTGCTGTTTAAGCGAGACCCTTTTTCTTCTTGGCAGTTACTACTCCAGCAGCGCAATTTATCCTGGGAACATGAATAACACCTTCTTCTTATTTATGTTTTATTTTTTAGTACCTTAATTTATCGATTTCCTCTGCAGTTTGTTGCTCACTGGACAACTTATTTAGTTTAATTTCTGTTATTTCAGGATAACCTTGGCCGCAGAACACCTACTTCAGAACATTCCTCTCGTGCAGCCAGTCGCAATTCATTTCTTGACAACCAGGAATCAGTCGATCCTTCTGAGAACCAATACTCTTTACATAATGATACTATGGATGCACAGCGCTCTGTTGGAAATGCACAAAGTGTCGGCGGTCTTTCCAGTATTAATGCATCTGCATCTCAAACTTTTGCTTCTGTTCTGGGTTCATCAGCTTCAAGGAGTGCGACACCAGATTCCCATTATATCCCCAGGGTTCCTAGCCCTGGCCTTCCACCTGTTGGTGCTAGGATTAATTCTAATGAGAAGAGATTGAATTGTTCATCGTCATCATTCAACACAATATCATCAAAAGCACTTGAGCCTGATGATATATTAACTGCACTATCTAGCATGAACTTGTCAAAAGGTGGCACTTTGAACGACAACAGCAACATTAGTCAATCAAAGTTTCAGAGAGAGATAAGTGACTACCATAATTTTGCTCTTGGCCCGCAAGCTGCTCAAGTCAGCAGTAGGCAGTATTCTGCGATGTTGGAAGCAGATGCTGAATATGCAGGTGTACCATCAAATTCTTCATTTGCTGATATTAAGAATAGTGTACCTAATCCAGCAGACTTCAGAGGTTCCACAAACACACGGTTTGATGGACATGGGGAGATAAAAAGATCTACTCTTTCTGCTCGTTCATATCAGAAGTCTCCACCATCTTCTAATGCAAGTCCAGGTGGTTCTCCTGCTCAACATCAGAATCTTGATGGAACAAATTCAGCATTTCTGAACTATGGGCTCAGTGGATATCCACTCAATCCGGGTTTCAACTCTATGATGATGAATAACATGGGTTCAGGTAGCATGCCTCCTCTGTTTGAAAGTGGTGCAGCAGCATCTGCTATAGCTTCACTCGGGTCAGATTCAAGGAACCTCGGTAGCAATATTTCATCACCACCTGCCTTAAGTCTATCTGATCTGCATAACCTTGGTAGGTCCAATAATCAAACAGCCACTGGTCTTCAGTCTCCTCTCTCTGATCCTTTTTATGTTCAGTATTTGAAGACAGCTCAATATACAGCGCAGGAAGCAGCCAACTACAGTGATCCTTACTTGGAAAGAGGTTTCATGGGTAGTTCGTATGCTGATTTAACACCAGTTCAGAAAGCTTATGTTGAAGCTTTGCTTCAGCAGAAGCAATATGGAATGCCAGTTGGTAAATCAGTAGCCTCAAATCATGGTTATTTTAGCAATCTGGGTTACGGCATGGGTATGACATACCCTGGAAGCCCTTTGGGAAGTCCTGTTGCTTCCCCATCAGGTCCTGGCAGTCCAATTAGGCTCGGTGAGCGGAATCTGAGGTTTCCTTCTAACACGAGAAGCTTGACTGGTTGGAATGTTGATCCAAGTGGCTATATGAATGGGAACTTTCCATCTTCACTTTTGGATGAATTCAAAAGCAATAAGGCCAGAAGTTTTGACCTTGCTGAGATTGCTGGGAATGTGGTGGAGTTCAGGTATACTTGATCATTTCATACCTTTGCAATACCAGTATGGTTTCACCCCTCCCTCCTTGTTCTTATCTTTTCCTTCCTCTAAGTCTAACCTCTTCTCCACACCCTTGACCATGGCACGACCACACTTGTTCACTGAATACTCGAGCTTGCTCCAATGATGTAGC
Organism: Triticum aestivum; assembly: GCF_018294505.1. NCBI lineage: Eukaryota > Viridiplantae > Streptophyta > Magnoliopsida > Poales > Poaceae > Triticum > Triticum aestivum. Next base: position 610,306,073 of record NC_057800.1, read on the forward strand.
TTCCTGCGCACTCAAGCTTGCTACCATGACGTAGCTTTCTGCACACCCGAGCTTGCTCCTGTGACGTAGCTCCACCTTGGGAGCTTCGTCCCAGGGTGTTGCGCATAGACTCTGCCGCTAGCTGCTAGATACAGCTACGGCGATTGCGCCCCTCCAGCATGGATCCATTGTTTCCAAATGCACAGGGGAGAGGGAGCAGCCTGATGGTACCACTGTTGGCTGGGACCTTGTCATCCTCTTCATGAGATGGATTGACGGTAGCCTGGTGTCAACTCTCTTCATTGTTATCTCACACTCAAATATTTGAAAGATCGCAAAATCTACACTCAACAAGTAGAGCGATACATTCTGGATTACAATTGGCAGGGGCATATTTTCTCTAGCGCCTTTCTTCACAGGGGCATAGTGTGTCATTCTGTCAAAGTGTGTGCCCACTCGATTTTGCCATCTTTTCGAAGGGGAGCCTTGGCGCAGTGGTGAAGCTGCTGCCTTGTGACCATGAGGTCACGGGTTCAAGTCCTGGAAACAGCCTCTTACAGAAATGTAGGGAAAGGCTTCGTACAATAGACCCAAAGTGGTCGGACCCTGCGCAAGTGGGAGCTACATGCACCGGGCTGCCCTTTTTTTTATTTAAGATTTTGCCATCTTTTAAAAAACTGAGACCTTTCCCTGTCTAGTGTTTAGACCCTGCCACATGATGGATTTGCTCCTCCTCCCATTGTTCCTATCTTTGTCTTTCCTCTAACCTCTTCTCACTCTTCACCATGGCGCGGCCACAGCTGGTTCACTGCACACTCAAGCTTGCTCCCCATGATTGAGCTCCACCTCGGGAGCATTGTACCAGGGTGTGTTGTGCATAGACTTGGCCACTAGCTACTAGATGCAGCTAAGGCACTTGCCCCCTCTGACATGGATCCCTCGGTTCCAAAACACATGGGGGAGAGGGAGCTGCTTGATGGTATCGGCATGGGCTGGGACCTCGCCGTCCTCCGCATGAGATGGATTTGATGTCAATTTTCTGAACACTCAAATATCTGAAAGATAACAAAATCTGCACTAGCACAACAAGTAGAGCAGCACATTGTGGATAAAGGCAGGGGCGTATTTTCTCTAGCACCATTCTTTACGTGGGCTTATAATAGATGATCCCTAAATAGTACTCCCTCTGTAACTTAATATAAGACGTTTTTGACACTGTCATAGTTTCACAAAACATCTTATTTTAAGTTACTGGGGGAGTATCTGTCAAAGCAGTCTACCAGCTTATTCTTAACACTTGAATGTTAGAACCGAGTGCTGGCTCGGATGGCTAGAACTTACGGGTGTAAGCTAGCCCACCCACATTTGATCCACACTGAGGTCCGATTTCTACCTAAATAATGTACCGTTAAGGGAGGGAACTCTTCCCACTTAAACCACATTTTTTTTCTTGTTTTCTCAGCAACCCTTTGCAGTAACGATGATCCTGTGATTACTAATATATTTTTTATTGATGCATTCTGAATCCTCATAGGGTGTTTGCTTTGATTATGCAGCGCTGACCAATATGGAAGTCGTTTCATACAGCAAAAACTTGAAACTGCGACAGTTGAGGAAAAAAACATGGTTTTTGAGGAGATCATGCCTCACGCTCTCTCATTGACGACTGATGTATTTGGGAATTATGTAGTGCAGAAGGTATTCGTTACTGAGACACTGGTGCTGCTCACTGACATTGAGAACACTCAGTTTCTTTCTTCAATTCTCATAGCATTTTCTAAATTACATTTTCTTAAGGATGCCTGGACTTGCCTCTATTTTTTTCCAGTTTTTTGAGCATGGGAGCTCCACACAACGCAGGGAGTTGGCTAATAAACTATTTGGACATGTACTAACTCTTAGCATTCAGATGTATGGTTGTCGAGTTATCCAAAAGGTACTACATAATTCATGTAGTTTCATGTTTCATAAATTCTTCTAGGATTAGTGACTCAAGTATATTCATATGCACATTACTGAAGGCAATAGAGGTTGTTGATCTGGACCAGAAGACAAAAATGGTTACTGAGCTTGATGGTCATATCATGCGATGTGTGCGTGATCAAAATGGAAACCATGTTATCCAGAAATGTATTGAGTGTATACCAGAAGATTCCATTCAGTTTATTATCTCGACATTCTATGGTGAAGTCGTTACACTGTCCACTCACCCCTATGGCTGCAGAGTCATACAGGTTGGTCTTTGAATTCTGCGCATTCAATTTTGAAACTCTGAATTTTATGTTCAGAAAGTTAGATCAGTATTATCAGAAAGAGGTATAGACAGAAAATACCATCCCATGTGAAGATGACATGTGGAGTATAGGGGCCACATGTCAGTGACATTCGGTTATATTTCCAACTTGATGATCTTTGTGATGATACTGATCAGCATTACCCTTTTATCTCAGTTAAACTCATGAATTTATTTCCTTTACTCAGAGAGTACTGGAGCATTGCACTGATACAAACACACAGCAAATTGTCATGGATGAGATATTGCAATCTGTATGCATGCTGGCACAAGACCAGTATGGAAATTATGTTATCCAGGTTTGTTATATCTCCTAATTTCTAGCTGCAACATCGGCCTTGATGTGGTATCCTGATCTTTCCTTCAGCAGCTTTGTTTCTTTAGAGAATAGATTCCAGCCCCGCTTTTATAAAGCATTAGTCTCACTGGAGTGACCAGCGTCACATTGAAGAAACAGACCAAAGAAATCACAACAGCCTGCAGGAAATGAAAAGAAAAGGAAGAAACTGGCGCGCACAGGATGCCACACATATCAGCTACTCAACATCACAGCAAAACATATCATCTATCCCACGCTACTGCGCGGCCCCAAAGGCCCAAACAAAGCAACTTTGTTATAGCTACACCTACCTTGTATGAAACTAGAACGATATACCACTTCTGAACCATACTTAAATCATATGTAGTATGCTTTGATGCCAGAAATTGGAATTTCAACCATTAACCATTGGGGAAATAAAGATTATGATATCAAAGCCTTTCCCTGTGATACCGTAATTGTACTAATTCATGGCGAAGTGCAGTTGAGGCCTGCCATTAAAGAATATTGCATCTAATTTTTGCCCAAAATGACTTGTAAAAGCAATTAGACCTGGTTTGATGTCCCAACTTATCCAGAAATAATAATTCTCTAGTAAAATTGGTCATCCTAAGCCCTGGCATCTGCTGACAATTTTGACTGGTCACCTGATAATTAGCCTTTTTGTACCACTATTCCTAGTAAAGCATGCTCTTGATCAAGTTGTGCATAACGTTACATGAGATACATCTGTTCGTGCCTGACCATGTCTCTGTATTTTACATATAAAGTACACGTATTTGTGCCTGATCATGTCACTGTGTTTTCATGAATGAGCATTTATGTGCACTTTTTTGTGATATTCACGTTCATATTTGTAAATATCCTGTATATATGAAAACGCTGCAGTAAGGATTCTGTAATGTTTTTTTTGTCAAAAATTAAATATTCATCTTAATCTAATACCTTCTGGCAACTAGTGAAGCGGTGACATTCAGGATGTGTGTAGCAAAGGAAGTGCATATACACTAATCCACCTTGTTGGACTGAAGTATGATGATATACCATTAATTTTGAGAATAAAATTCACCATTGTTTTTGTTACTGCTGCACGTGATAAAGGCATAAAGCGCATAAAATCTTATGTGTAGGAGTCGATCAGGAACTTCAGTTAAAACTTAAACCAACAAATTCAATCAACTGATATACATTAAAAATATGATGTATGCAGTCTATTCTAGATAGAGTACATACCTAATCCTTGTTACCCCTCCAGCCTAAGAGCTCACTTGAATTTATGATGGGTCACTCCTTTATGGTAGACTAGCCCAGTCCTATGTTCTGTATTTCCTTTGTAATTGTTTTAACGGATATTGTCTATTGATGATGTCTGATTTATTCTCGTGCAGCATGTTATGCAGCATGGGAAGCCTCATGAGCGGTCTTTTATTATTGAAAAGCTAGCTGGACAGATCATCCAGATGAGCCAACAGAAATTTGCCTCAAATGTTGTCGAGAAGTGTCTAACATTTGGAGGACCTTCAGAGCGGGAAGTTATCATAAATGAAATGCTTGGAACTACTGACGAGAATGAGCCTCTCCAGGTATTTTAACTTCGCGCAGATAAACTATTTTGGCCACACCCTTGTACAGTGATGTGATTATAATAGCAGCATGGGAGTCCGACGGGAAGAATTTATTGGGATTAGCAGTTTTCTAGATTTTATATGAGGGGTCACCATGAAAATTCAGATTATTCAAGAAAGCCATAATAAATTGGTACATGTGAAGTTATTAAAGTAGCACAATGAAGAACTCTTTGAAATGGAACTACTATTGAGGATCGTACAATGTCAATTCTCTATGGTATTAATGATTTAACAATGTCACCTCCAAGTCAGAAAATGAGTATTACTAAAGGGTTTGTTTGGATCAGAAGTATTTTTGGTGTTTGTTCAGTAATACCATGGTTTGTTGGAAATATTGTAGTATTCAAAACTTTGAGGTGCTTTCGTGCTACAAAAACTGCGTTACCTCTTTTTTATAACAAAACCTGGTGACCTATACAGTCTAGAGGTGTGCTGGAACTAACTTTGAGATCGTTTACAAAGAGAACACACTGTGATTATGTGATACTATAAACTTACGAGTTTAAGATGTACACATATCTCTATCCATTGAGCTTTAAATATGGTTAACCTTTGTGAGAAGAACTATGCACTTCCCTAGATATTGTTTAATCACACTCAGCGTTGAATGATATAATTGATAAACCTAGATAGGTAATATCATACATGTATTGAGACATGTAAAATGTTGAGTGGGTTTGACATACTTCTGTATTTGCTATATCTGAAGACTTCTCACAGAGAGAAAATAGTCCTACTGAACAGTGGTTTCCGAACGTTTTATTTAAAAATAATGGTTAGTTATTGTAACAGCTATTGTTTAATGAAAATACATTGCAAATGGTAAACATGTTATAGTTGTACCTAATAGGCCACCTATACTGCAAAATATAGCAGTGTTCATAAATGTAGTGTGTCACTGTGGCTTTGAAATACGTTATCATCCAACTGAACAGGCGGTAATTGCTTTTGCTCCTGATCTCTAGTGATCCCTTTATATTGAAGAATTCAGAAGGTGCATTTACAATTTTAAAAAAATCCAGGACAATCACACATGTATACGCGAGAACACGCTAAATCTGCAAAGTTCATGAAAAATTGCTTTCATCTGTGGGCTGCACCAAATCGAAGCTGTCATTCAATGGATACTTGTACACTCATTATTATTGATCACATTATGTTTTGGCTTACAGTCCGCAAATGACACATTGTTTTTTTTATCTGTATATGCACCTTTTGGGCTTTGCAAAATATAGTTTATTTAAAAAATGAGAAATTATATTCTTGTAAAGGGCTGCTCAACTTTCTGACGTCTCTACCTTGATCGCATGCAGGCCATGATGAAGGATCAGTTTGGTAACTATGTTGTACAGAAAGTACTGGAGACTTGTGATGATCAGCAGAGAGAGCTGATTCTTTCACGAATAAAGGTTCATTTAAATGCGCTGAAGAAATATACATATGGGAAGCACATTGTTGCTCGGGTGGAAAAACTTGTTGCTGCTGGTGGTAAGATGCAGTGTTCAATATTTTTACTGATACATCATTGAAATAAATTGGTCTTGGGCATTCTTACTGATCTATCTCTCTTCTGATGAACTGTTCTTTTAACGTGTGTTTATATGTACTTTAAATTCAGAGAGGAGGATTGGGCTTCAGTCGTCGCAGTATCCTTCCTAATGGCATAGGAATGACCATGTACAGCTAACCATGGCCACCGAGATCTACCTTCTGCCGCCTGCTTTTGGGCTGCTGCAAGCCAAGTTAGAAATAAACATGTTGTACTGAGACTTTGTACATTTTGTAGTTTGAGCTTATAGTCGTGTCAGGGTTTGGCTCAGCGAGTTTATTTACCTGATGCCACCGCGGAGAAGATAGGCGTCATGTATAAGTTGTCGTCTAGGTGTAAAAAGGGGAGGAGAGTCGATATTTTGCGAGTGTACAAATCTGCAATCCTGAGAGAGGAAGCTACCGGAGCTGTCTAGAACAAAATTTTATCGCCATCCCGTGTGTATAACTGAGGATTATGAAGTTAGCTGCCGTTCATTTCCTGTAATCCTCTATGATCCTGTCTGGCCTTCAAGGGTCTGTTTTTTTCTCATGAAAATGCGGAAACATGGTAGGCATAGATGTGCAAAATAACCCTAAAAAGTGAAGTGCAAAATATGATTGAAAAAAGAATATTCCTTTTGCAAATTTGGATAAAAGATTGTACTTGTGCCAATAAAGATCAATGTCCAACCAAGGGATCAAATCTGTTTGTACAATTTAAAAGCTTTTCAGAAACTTCGTACCAATTTTTAAATGAAAGGATGCCACCAAAGAAGCATTTTATACTACGAGAAACATCCATTTGCTTGGATGGTGGCTGTTTCATCCACCATGATAACTCAAGTTCGATGTCACGCATTCCTTGTTAAAACTGGTAATTTTTCAGTAGAGTTTGAAACTAAGACAAACTTCTCCTCGCGAGGATAGATGGGGCATTTAAGTGAGATCTCATGTGGATCTAATTTTCTACTCGCCCATGGGATCCAGTGGTGGCAGGCAGGATTCCTTCTCGAGAATCCATAAACCCCTTATCCAATGTATGGAGCTGCACATTTTGAGGTTCATCCTCAATAAAGAAAAATGGAACTCATCACCTAAATTTTCATATCAAGAACTTTGAGATCAAAAATAAGAAAAGTAACCGGAATTCATCACCTAAATTTTCCATGAAGGCCAACGTCGATGCTTCTTTCGACGAGGATAATCTCTAGGGGACTACCAGGGTCATAACCAAGGATAATAGGGCCTGCTTTGTTGCAGCTAGAAACTTCAAATTATCAATGATGTATGATGTTGTTTCAGGAGAAGCTATGGCTCCGAAGGATGGACTGCTGCTTGCTGATTCATTTAGGTGCAATAGACTGATTGTTTGCTCAATAACTGTGAAGTAATTGAAGCCATGAACAATGACATACAGGCAACAAGAAGTGCAGCACCAATACGTAATGAATGTGACTTCATGACTTCAGAATTTGCCAAAGTGGTCTTTGAACACGAGTTTCGTGAGATGAACTCGGTTGCCCAAGAACTGACCCAGCTAGCAAAGTTCAATGAAGCTGGTTCTTGGATTGAAGTTCCACCCCCTCAGTTGTATCTCTTTTAGTTAATGATGTAACGATTTATACCAATGAATAAAGAGATACGTTTTGATGGTAAAAAAAACTTTGAGATTATCCATTTCGGTCTGGGGTGATGTAGGGAACATATTTTTTTTTGAGCATCAGTACAGACACAAGCGCTCATATACACGCGCATACACTCATCCTTATGAACGCACACACGCACACCCTACCCTTATGGGCACCTCCGAAAGACTGAGCCGGCATATCATCGCATCGCCGGAAATCCTGAAATAAATCCAGGAATAATGCGAGCATCAGGATTTGAACCCTGGTGGGTTGGGAATACCACTGTCCACCTAACCATCTCAACCACAGGTTGGTTCGCGATGTAGAGAACATATGATTCAAGCCTTTTTTTTTGAAAAAAAAGGGAACATATGATTCAAGCCTTTTTTTTCAAGCTTTTGCTGGCTATAGCCGCCAACAACAGTGTGGGACTTGTGATTACTTCCAATCTTCAGGATCCAAAATGCTTGTATTTGCATTCACATGTTGTATTTAGCATTTCTTCAAAAAGCGAAACTTCACATTTCTAGATTTTCTCTCTACTTTATATCAAGTAAAAGAGCTAGCCCTTAAACATTGCAACATATTTTACGTTTATTACGTCATAGTAGTTACATGGCAATGTGTTGGATTTTGCACGAACCAAGCAATATCATACCCATGTCCATGCCCACTAGGGTGTCCGCCTTTGCCCTAAAGGTTCCCATGGACAGCCATACCCATCGATTTTTTCAAATTATGTACAAATAACAACTAAAAGTAATTTTTTTTAAAAGTCTACTCATATGCTAGTTTATTCGTATTAAGATAACATAGTTTTTGTTATTCATAAACAACTACTTTAGGGAAAATGTTTTATGTTGTGATACGTGACTACGTGAGGTTAGAGCTGCTGTAAACGGCGGAACCGACACGCGACGAGCAGAGCAAAGGAGAGGGAGGAAGACAACTCACAGTACTCAGGAGGGAAGATGTCGAACATGCGGATGAGATGAGCGGATGGAGGCGCCTCCGCACCGCCGGTGAACTCCCGCGATGACGCGCTGGTGGCTGACGTCATCATCAGCCGATCGCCCGCCCATGAGTTCTTGTCGCTCTCGACAGGACAAAACCTAGGTGTGCCGGACGACACCGAGAGATACTTCAAGTGGGCTGTCTGCGGGTTGAATAGAGAAAATGGTAGGGGAGGTTTTGTGCCACAAGTTTGAGGACGGCAGGGTCACGTTTTATAACTTTTAAACCAAATCATCATAATTCGTGCAAGTTGCAAGACTCAGGGTGCTTTGAACTAAAAAATAAGCCTCGAAAAAACACTAGCGCCACTTGTCGTGGAAAGCATGCACGGGGCCGACTGACTCGCTCCACGTACGTGCCCGGGGCCGAGTGACGAGCGCAGCTCCCCGCGGCTCGCGCCCACGGATCAGCGGGGCATCGCCCACGTCGTCACATATCCAATCCCTTCTTCCCCCGAGAAATATCCCACCCCCTACCTCTTTTTGAGCCACCCCCGCCCCCGCCCCCGCCCCCGCCGGGAAAGAGAAGCGAAGACAAGAGTATATGCCATGTTATCCCCTCGCGTCGTCAGGCCGCAGCCCCACGACGGCGCGGCCTCCGCCGGCTCCTCCTCGTCGCGGCGCCACATGGTGGACCGCGTGTCCGAGTGGGAGCTCGGCCTCCCCTCGCCCGCCGAGCTGACGCCCGTCTCGCAGCCGCTCATCCCGCCGGCCCTCGCCGCGGCCTTCGGGATCGGCCCCGCGGACGCGCTCGCCTCCCCCGCCGACGCCGCCGGCTTCCTCCACGACTCGCCCACCTCCCACCTGGCCCCCAGGTTCGACGAGTACGACGAGGAGGACGAGGAGGAGGGCGAGGGCGAGGACGAGGAGGCCGCCGCCCCCGGGGGCCGGAGGGGCGGCGGGAAGAAGGCGCGGATGGTGTGGACGCCGGAGCTGCACCACCGGTTCGTCGAGGCCGTCGAGCACCTCGGCGAGAAGGGCGCCGTGCCCAAGGCCATCGTGCGCCTCATGAACGTCGACGGCCTCACGCGGGAGAACGTCGCCAGCCACCTCCAGAAGTACCGCCTCTACCTCAAGCGCTCCAGCCCCGGCGCCGCCGCGCCCTCCCCGCCGCCGCCGCCCTTCTTTCCCCGCTTCGACGTCCAGCGACCGCATCAGGGCTCCGCCAACCGGGGCGGCTACTGCGCGTATCCGTACGTTTCCTACCAGAAGCTGGGATGCGATTAAGCGCAGTAAGCTCGATCAATGCTATTTCCCCGCGGGTTCCCCGCACTGGAAATCGTTTTGAATTTTGTCTTCCATAGAAAACAAATGGCAAACACGAACAGTGTATGAGATTCAGACTTTTGAATCCACCCTGTCGTTTGAAAAACGGAGTCTCCTATACATGTACTGCCATCGAAAGACCCTGGCGGCAAACATTTGAGGCACAGGTACAATCCATTTTCATACACCAACTGAACCCAGAACCTAAAGCTGCCAGGCTAAGTTTGCAATTTCTTTACTAGATTATTGTATAGAGTAGCATGTTTTTGCTTCGTTCTTTGGTTGTTTATAAATCAAAAGCTTGTATGTCCGACAGACGTGTGATTCGTTGTTGCTATAATCAAAAGGTTATGTGTGTACATGGCGAAATTTTGTGCCTATTTTCAGTAATGCGGTTGGGAGATACTGGAAGGAACTTGAAGACCACACCAGCTTCTCTTCAGTTCACCGAGGCAACTTCAGCTGCCTAGTTAGTTCCAATAACTAGTTCTGAATGGCTGTTGGAGTTTTCTGCATTCATCTTTGCTGGAGTCGATTTGGATTGGGTACTTGCAGTTGCGACCTTTGCACCAATTTGATCTCGAGATCGATTTATTGTTTTGATGAGGAACTGATGCTTTTTTACGATGTCAATTTTTGTGCAGGCAAAATCGATTTCTCCTTACAAACATACATGTACTGTCACATACTAATTAACAAGCATACAATACAAGGATGTACCATGTCGATTCTGTGGTTTGGAGTTTATGACTAAATCTGAATCTAGTACTGTCTTCCAGATTCATGGAGGTAGCCAGGGCAGAACGTCCGACCTTCCTTCTTATCTTTTGTTCTCGAAGTTCAGTTACTACTAAACTTTTGTCCCGATGTTTTTTTTGGAGCAAAAGAGGGTTTCCCCTCCGATTTCTATTAAAGAAACCACCACAACCAACATATTCGAGTACAACATCAAGCTACAATAACTGCCAGTTTTAGCGACATCTAAGGATTGAACAATGATCAGAACCGGGGAAACTACTGAAGAAACTAGAGGGAGCCATGAAAGTCTAAGCTATTAGTACAATTCAAAAGCAGCATCTAGCACTTTCGCACAATAACCCCAAAAGTGCGTCTTCACTCTTGCAGTCGCAACACTCCGAAGCGCCATCCCTGAGCCGCCTTGTAGATTTCACTTGCTACTTGCTCGATGAGCTGATACGAACACGGATGATGCTACTAATATGGTTGTTCACGATACTTTGTCGCATGTCAATGGAGTAAAGATGAAGGATATTTGTGTTCCAAACTATTTCCAGTCCAGTGAAGATGATGAAGAGGTGCAAGCATTGGTCGATGTTATGTGCATGCATGCTAATGTATTGCACAAGATGGGCGTAAGCCAAGAAAATAAACATTCACTGGCTCAGGACCAGATCAGAATTGTTTCAGGATTTTACATGCATGCAACCATGCAAGAAATAAAGGTAAACAAACGTGCAATGGAAACCGGCCTAGGATGCTATTCCGTTTGTGTTCTAGGAGGCGAGATCCATTCAGTGCATGCAACCAAGAACTATGGATATTTAATTGGGGATATTATAGAAGTTAAAGGAGGGATTAAGGAACGATTCATGCTTTTGTTTCTACCACGCAAGGAGTACCAGGCAATTACAAACATGATGCGCAACGTGTGGAGTTTTCTATGCTTAAAAGAAGTAGGCTGGGGGCCACCGAAACAAGTCAAGAGAGATAGCGCACCATAATTAAAGGTTAGGAATAGTTATTAGATATAAAATCCAATCTGAGATGTAAAAGGATTGGACTCTTTTATTTTAAGGTTTATTTTCCTTTTTGAAGTTGTGTGCGTGCGTGAGGGGCCTTAGGCCAGGATCCAGTCAGGTTATTATAAATAGTCATGGTGCATACAATGTAGGGGAGGTTATTTTTATATGAAATAGGCACTATGTGTTTTTCAGGGTAGACACCCGTATCAAGTTTTGGAGGGATCTTTAGAAAACCTCTGTGTTGCGATTTCTTTTTATGAAAATTGTTTTGCGCGTGAGTACCTTCGTCGAGATTGGTTTTCTCGTGCTGGGCCGCAAGGTTCAAATCCTCTACTTCGTGTACATCGCGTGTGCGGGCGAGAGGTTGCTTCTATTGGTGGCGGAGTGTCGTGAAAGATCGGACCGCAACAACGGATCGGATCTCGCCACGAGGTTCGGTCTACATCATGAGCCTTGCCCTCAGCATCAGTATTTTTTCCTCTGGTTTCTTTTTCTGCAAAACAGCCCATTTAGAAATCCAACCATACATCATTTTCACTATACCCATTGGGCCGGTTATCTTTTTCCTGTCAAAAATAATGTCATTCCTACATTTTCAAATAGCCTAGAGTAAGGCAGAGCTACCAACTAGGATCAGCCTCTTGTTATTTGTTTGAAGTTTACTAAGCCAGTTTCCCAAACAATCATTTAAATCCTTGGGGATTTGTTTTAAATCAAAAGCACACCCCACCAAATTCCAGATCAATCTAGAAGAAGGAAATGTAAAGTAAGCAAGACACAGAGCTGAGGGAAATGATGCATCTTTAATCATGAAAATAAACCCCTTGTTCTTTGAACTATTCTGGGGATCACTCGAAGTGTCTCCCATGGACATTTTGTACTGAAGTCTTAAGAAAGAAAGAGTTAATGTTAAACTTTATGGCCCATTTATCTCAATATGGATCTGTAATGTATTCTTTTTTAAGAGGCTGGACACCCTCGGTATCTGAATCGATGGACGCACACAACCCTCAGTTACTTATTGCAGAGTTTACAAGTATCCAAATAGGCAAATAGTATAAGTTTGATAAAAAAGCCACAAGTGCAAACCAAGGAACAAATTACATCCAACTACTATGTTCAATTGGTTAGAGCAAAGCCTAGGCAAGGCAGAAGCTGCGGGTTCGAGGCGGCGCAGAAATTCCTTGAAGGAAGGGGATACCTGCAACCAGTGCCTAAATAAAGGCATATGTCGAAATATTCCATTACTAATAGATTCAATAAAGGAAGGTCCGGAGCAAACAAGAAATATGAAGCTCCATGCATCACATATCCTATTATTAGGCTACCACCTAAATCAGTTGAATAGGCTCCGAATGATCATCTCCAATTGATTGCATGCAGAGACCATGTATGCACGGTCCTCCTCTCGATGAAGAAAGAACTATGGATCTAACAATTGTCTATGTAATGACCTGTAAAAAATTGGCAACTTCCGTTTAAAACAATCGTCGTGACAATTCCAAACAGCTCAAAGTAAAACACAAACTCTCACAAAGATCCAAGCCTTAATATTAGGGTGCACCCTGCCAACTAATTACCGAACAAATTTGTAATACCCGCGGGGGTGGTAGGTTGAAAGCAATATGAATAGAGCGCCACAATATCTTAGCAAATGCGCAATGTAGGAACAAATATTGAATAAATTCCTTATTTGCACAAAAACATCATTTTGTGCAATCTTGCCATCTGTGCTTTTTGAGGTTGTCTACGGTTACGACACTTCCCCATTGAAGTGCCACAAGAGGATATTATCATCAAAGGGATTTCAAGTTTAAAATAAATTTGTGGTTGTATAGGTCTGGCCATCATTGATGAGATAGAAATACATTGATTTAACAGTAAAAATGGCCCGAGGCATTTAGTTTTCCATCGATAAGTGTCTGATTCATGTGTTAGATTGATCATCATCAATCTATCAACCGAAGGCAACCACCACGCCCACTTCACACTGGTGAGTACCTGGCGGAAAGCAATATTTAGAGGGACTTGTCATAGAACAGAAGCAACGAGAACTCCTTTCCGTTGAATAATGTTGTAGAGATGATGACACTGCAAGGCCAGGGGCGCATCCCCTAACCAAATGTTCTCGTAGGATCTAGTTGTTTGCACATCTCTTGGGTCAAAAACACATCTATGAAGAAACTGCTCTTGACTCATCAATCATTTTGAAAAGGGTTAATTGGCCGGCTTGGCAGTTATTTGTGATAGGTTGTGGAGTGAAGATACTTGCTTCTAAGTAGCGCTTCCAAACCCCATCCCCCATAAGTAGCTTGTACAATCATTTGCCGAGAAAGCACTTATTCTTGATCTCAAGATCTTCCACCCGAGGTCACCTTGATCCTTAGGTTTGCAAATAACATCTCACCTAGTTAAACGGCAATATGTTTGTGTTCATTAGATTGCCAAAACAATCTGGATCCTTAATAGTCTAGTCTCTTCCATACCCATTTGGTTATCTCAAATGAAGACAACATGAACATAGGTATGGTAGTGAGGAGCACGTTGATTTGAACATGATGTGCCCCAAAATGCATGAGCTTCTCCATCCAAACTGTCGAGCTTGTTTTCAAAATGGTCAGGAATACACTTCCATTCCTTACTTAGGAGTTTATGAAAGTGCATCATAACACCAAGGGTACCGAAAGGGAAGAGCTCCAGATTCGCAGCCGAACAACAACTTTTAGTGATTCTCCTCTGCTCTGTCCTTTCCAAAACAAAAAGTTCACTCTTATTGAAGTTTATTTAAAGGCCAGATAACAGCTTACTATAGAGCGGTGATCCCACCATCTGCAAGGTGCGGAATTTTTCTACCCACTCGACCAACTTCCTTAGCCCTCCCAATGAGTAATGCCATCCTATCTACAAAAATGTTGAAGAAGATGGGTGAAAAGGGTCACCTTGTTGCAACCCCTTACTAGTGAAAAGAATTACCAATGCCATCGTTATGATGCCCACGCTACCATCTCGGAAGAAGGTGTCAATCCATTGACACTACTTTGTCATGAAAGAATTCATGGAGATAGCATGTTGGAGAAAAGGCCACTTGACCTTGTCATACCCTCAAAAGTCCACCTTGAAGATTGTTCATCAAGTTTCTTCAAATGCAACTCATTAATGGTCTCATGTAGGAAAACAAACCCCTCTAAGATATGCCGTCCTAGCATGAAAGCTAACTGAGTCGGTCAGACCACTTTGTCTGTTGTTGCTATAACACAATTAATGGCAACCTTGGTGAAAATCTTAAAGAAAACATTTTGGAGGAAATTGGACGATACTATTGTATTCTGACTACATCCTATTTCCTAGGTAATAGGGTGATCATATAAAAATATAACTTGAACAGGGGTAAAGTCCCACTGGACAGCTCCACAAATAGTGGTGTCAGGTCCCTTTTTATTATCCCCCCTGAAAATGTTGGTAGAACTCCACATAGAACTCATCTGGTCATGACGCTTGTTGAGAAATTTTACACCTACTTTTATCTTGTTAAACAAACTGGATATTTTGAGGTATTTTTATGTTTATCCCTCCAACTTGCCCTCTAATCACTAACAAATGCAAAGGTGTGCAAATATCTTTGTTTATTTCATTCCTTGTAGATATGGACGTTTAAGGTGAAAATCAACTCATATGTGGGATGTACTCGAGAAGAAGATCATTTCCATATAATTTGCCGCGCACCCAAGGAAACAAAAGAGAAGATGATGCAGGGTACAAGCGTGACCCGCTCGTACCAGTGATCGTATTGCCTCGCGCCACCTCCGTGACATTTTCCTAAAGAAACTTCAAAGGGTATAAGCCTAAATCACATCCGAGGAGCCCTGAAATCTTATTCCGTCATCTGATCTATATAAACGAGAAGGAAGACGATGTCGAGAGAAACAAATCACCCATCCATCGAAGCACCCACACAACCGTCATTAACCTCGCCTCACATCTCATTTCCATAGCCATAGCCACCATCACTATTAGTTCAATTACTAGTAATCGAGATACCATCATGATCAACGACATTGTAAGACTATCGAGCATTACTCCTATAAAGGATGTTGGAGCCACCACACGTGAGAGTGCTATCTGCATCATCTGTTTCGTGTAGGCCTCGTGCGGCCGGCTCCCTAGGGCTCTCTGGGTCATCCTATTTGCGCGTCTGCATCGCGCCCAGACGACTTCCGTCAAGGGTCAGTGACAGGTGGGCCATGGTCGGGGCCACCGCCATGTGTTATTTTTTGTCGCGCCTACGTACGCCCACTCGCGTGCTGCCCCGCGAGACGGGCCAACCGGGTCCACCTGGTCGACCTCGCCCGGAACTATAACAGGTGCATACGCCTTGTAGGTAGGATCCAAACACATACATATTCATGAAACAAAAATAGTTCACATTTGAAGCCATATCAGTCGGACCCTAGTGACAAGTGAAGTAAGGTCATAGCAACACCAATCTCAAAACATAATGGCACTAGCCATCAAACCCTAACAAATTTGATAATTATTATATGATGGATCTCAACCAATTTCCATCCATCCCATGTGCCTATAGAGAATTACTCATACGTAGATGAAGGAAGCAGGATGGTGATGATGAAGAAGAAGTTGGTGGTGTCAGAGACGAAAAATCCCACTCTTTAGAGGCCAGATCAGCCTCAAGAGAGCCCCCGGGAGAAGATTAGAGATGGCGGAGACTTTGCCTGGAAAAATTAGGCAAAATTATGTTTTGCATTTGAAGGTCATGAGTGGTTGTATGGGCAAAGAGGCAACACATGGGCTACTTGGCCCGGCCAAGGGGCGGCCCCTGGCGTGTCTCTGTGGTTCTTTTTCCTTGTTGTTTGAGGGTATTTTCGAGGATGTTTTCTACATAAAAACAACACCAATGAAAATGAAAACAACACGATTTCAGTTATTTTATTCAAATTGTGCAAGTTAGCGAGAAAAACATAACAAAATTATTTACAAACGTACTATCTATTGGATTATGGATGGGCTTAGGCCCATATAAGACACTAATTCCTGGTTAATCTTGAGGCCCATGTATGAGATGGCAGGTGGTGAGAAGTTTAGTCCCACCTTGCTAGTTGAGGAGAGTTGAGACCCCTTTATAAGGGCTGCTCTACCACTTGCCATTGGGAGCTTGGGAAGAGGAGTGGTACACGCGCGCTCCTCCTCTTTCGCCACCCGCCTTGCCATGGGAATGAGCCGAGCCGAAGCTTATTTTTGCCGCTCAGGAACGAATTAATTAATTAGGGATTAATTAACGAGTTGCTAACATGTGGGCCACTGTCCAAGACATTGATGGGCTGACTTGCGTTGCCGGGATTCGTCGACTCCCTTGCCGGGGGTGCGACCCTTGCCGGGACCCGCGCTGCCAGGATTCGTCGACTCCCTTGCCGGGAGTGCGACCCTTGCCGGGAACAATGACTCCCTTGCCGGGAGTGGGTCGACTCGGTCGTGGGCCTCGGCAAGGCCCACGACTTTCTCCCTTACGGACTATATAAGAAGGCTCTGGCCAGTGAAGTAACCTAGTTCGGTTCACTCACTCCCTCTCGCGTGACCTAGCCGTCATCTACTTTTCCTCACTCTATGCTGCCTTAGGCGATCCCATCCCGACGACCGCGTGCACGGCTGGTCGGGAGAGCAGGTACCTCCGGAACCTTGTCGTTCGAGATCCTGCCCGGGAGAACGACAATAAGGTTTTTGGGGAGCGTCTCGACGCGACTGCTCCCGATCCGTCCTCAACTCCGTTCGCCTCTGCTTTCACTACTTCCTCTGCATCGATACCATGGCCAACGCCGCCGCCGCTAAGAAGAAGGCCACGGACGACGCCAAGGCTGCTGCCGCCGCCACCGCGTTGGCCTGGCCAACCGGAGGGTATGATCTGTTCATCCCTCGTTTACTCGTACTTATGCTAGCCGTATATGTGCGGCTCATAAAAGGTTCGATTCTATGTTCTATACGTGCTAGTATGCTTAGGCATCGCTGTGAGATGCATACCTTTTATGCCATGCTTATTGTTTACTCGTGGATAAGTCTAATCGGAAAAGTGCTAATATTTCCAACAATCCAAAAACCTTATTTTAGGCACTTTTCGATTCAAGGCTTTGCTGCTACTCTGAAACTGGAAAAGTTTATCGGGACACATTTTAAGCGTTGGCAGACTAGGACCACCTTGTGGCTCATAGCGATGAACGTGTTCTGGGTTGGTGGTGTGTCCATCACAGAAACGATTGCTCCTGAACAGGAGAAGGCGTTTAGGAAGGCAACCACAATATTTCTGGGAGCAGTTCTGAGTGTGATTGGAGATAAGTTGGTTGACGCCTACATTCATATGGGGGTTGCCAAAAACTTGTGGGATGCACTCGAAGTCAAATTCGGCGCAACTGATGCTGGCAGTGAGCTGTATGCCATGGAGCAGTTCCATGATTACAGGATGGTTGATAACCGTTCTGTATTGGACCAGGCTCATGAGATACACTGCATTGCTAAGGAGGTAGAGCTCCTAAAGTGTGAGTTACCAGACAAGTTTGTCGTGGGTTGCATTATTGCAAAACTCCCTCCTAGTTGGAGGAACTTTGCTACTTCTCTCAAGCACTTGAGACGTGAATTCTCTATTGAGGATGTCATTGGTCATCTCAGTGTTGAGCAGAACTCGAGAGCAAATGACTCACATGTGAAAGGGGCAGCGGGTTCTTCTAGCGCCAATGTGGTGCAGAAGAACTTCCACAAGTTCAAGGGAAAGAACTCTGTCCAGCAGAATACTACCTTTAAGAAGAATGGTAAGAAGAAAGACAAAAAGAGAGATGGCTGCTTTACTTGTGGTTCAGATGAACATTGGGTAAACAAGTGCCCAAACAAGTACAAGAAGCCAACACAGGACTCCAAGTCTGTGAATGTCACTCTAAGTAACAATGATGCGACATCTGGGTATGGTAATCTGTTTACTATACTTCTAGTTTGTCAGTCCACCGATTGGTGGGTTGACACTGGGGCTAATATTCATGTGTGTGCTGACGTGTCTTTGTTTTCTTCCTACCAGGTCGTATGAGATTGTTCCGTCCTGATGGGGAATGACTCGCATGCTTCTGTTCATGGTGTTGGCATGGTAGATCTGAAGTTTACTTCGGGAAAGATCGTGCAACTGAAGAACGTGTAGCATGTCCCCGCCATAAAGAAGAATC
This sequence comes from Triticum aestivum, assembly GCF_018294505.1. NCBI lineage: Eukaryota > Viridiplantae > Streptophyta > Magnoliopsida > Poales > Poaceae > Triticum > Triticum aestivum. The sequence continues at coordinate 610,324,706 of NC_057800.1, forward strand.
TCGTTAGTGGCTCCCTTCTATGTAAAGAAGGGTTTAAGTTAGTATTTGAGTCTAACAAAGCAGCCGTATCTCGGTATGGACTATTTGTTGGAAAAGGATATGATTGTGGTGGTTTGTTCCGCCTTTCCCTGGAGGTTTCTGTAATAAAGTCGTGAACCAAATTCATTCTAATGTGAACGAATCTGAGGTTTGGCATTCACGTCTTTGTCACATAAATTTCGGTTGTATGACGTGACTAGCTAAGATGGATTTAATCCCGAGTTTCACTTTAGCCAAAGGCTCTGAGTGCCATGCATGTGTGCAAGCTAAGCAACCTCGTAAGCCTCACAAGCCTGCGAAGGAGAGACACCTGGCACCTCTAGAGCTCATACATTCAGATCTCTATGGGATGAATGGTGTGTTGACTAAAGGTGGAAAGAAATACTTCATGACTCTGATTGATGATTCCACTAGATTCTGCTATGTGTATTTGTTAAATACTAAGGATGAGGCTCTACACTACTTTAAAGACTATAAGGCTGAAGTTGAGAACCAACTTGAGAAGAAAATAAAACGAGTCCGGTCTGATCGTGGTGGAGAGTACTTTTCTAATGAGTTTGATTTATTCTATGCGGAACATGGTATTATTCACGAGAGGACACCTTCCTACTCACCCCAGTCAAATGGGGTTGCCGAACGGAAAAACTGTACTCTAACTGATTTGGTTAACGCCATGTTAGATACATCGGGTTTATCCAAGGCATGGTAGGGGGAGGCTGTATTGACATCTTGTCATGTCCTGAATAAAGTTCCCACAAAGGATAATGCGACTACTCCCTATGAGCAATGGGAAAAAAAGAACTACACTCTCTTACTTGCGCTCTTGGGGCTGTTTGACGAAAGTCAACGTGCCGATAATCAAAAAGCGCAAGTTGGGACCAAAGATCGTGGACTGTGTTTTTCTTGGCTATGCCAAGCATAGCGTTGGCTATAGATTTCTAGTGGTGAAATCTGAGGTACCTGACCAGAAGGTCGGTACAATCATAGAGTCTAGGGATGCTACATTCTTTGAGGATATTTTCCCCATGAGAGATATGCAAAGCAATTCTAGACTGGAATCTGATGAGACTCCTGAACCTGCTATTTCGATGGAATATTATGAACATAAAAGTGATAAGAGTTCCACGGAGGATGACGAGGAAGCTCCTGTTAGGAGCAAGAGACAGAGGACTGCAAAATCCTTTGGTGATGATTTCCTCGCGTATCTCGTGGATGATGATACTCCCAGCTCCATTTCAGAAGCTTATGCATCTCCGGATGCTGACTACTGGAAGGATGCGGTCCGTAGTGAGATGGATTCCATCTTGGCTAACGGGACATGGGAGATCACTGATCGTCCTTATGATTGTAGACCATCCTAGGTGTTCAAAAGAAGCTTAGGCCCGATGGTACTGTTGAGAAGTACAAGGCTAGGCTTGTGGCCAAGGGTTATACCCAGAAAGAAGAAGAGGATTTCTTTGACACTTATTCACCAGTGGCTAGACTGACAACCATTCGAGTATTACTCGCTTTGGCTGCCTCGCATGGTCTTCTCGTTTATCAGATGGACGTTAAGACGGCTTTCCTTAACGGAGAGCTAGACGAGGAAATTTACATGCAACAGCCGGATGGCTTTGTAGTAAATGGCCAGGAAAGAAAGGTGTGTAAGCTAGTGAAATCTTTGTATGGCCTGAAACAAGCGCCTAAGCAATGGCATGAGAAGTTCAACACTACTCTAACATCTGCTGGCTTTGTTGTGAACGAAGCTGACAAATGTGTATACTATCGCTATGGTGGGGGCGAAGGAGTTATACTGTATCTGTATATCGATGACATACTGATATTGGGGACCTACCTCAAGGTCATTGAGGAGGTCAAGTCTTTTCTATCTCACAACTTTGAGATGAAGGACCTGGGTGTGGCTGATGTTATCCTGAACATCAAGCTACTGAGAAATTGTGAGGGTGAAATTACACTTTTGCAATCCCACTACGCTGAGAAGATTTTGAGCCTCTTTGAATATTCGGACTGCAAACCTTCTGCAACACCATATGATCCTAGCGTGCGTATTCAAAAGTTCGAAGACACGACTGTAAATCAATTGAGATATTCTCAAGTTGTTGGTTCACTGATGTACCTAGCATGTGCTACTCGTCCTGACATCTCATTTTCTGTGTGCAAACTGAGCCGGTTTGTTTCCAATCCGGGAGATGTGCATTGGCATGCTGTTGAGCGAGTGATGAGTTATTTGCAAGGTACTGCGAACTATGGAATTCACTATTCTGGGTACACGACAGTACTTGAGGGATATAGTGATTCGAATTGGATATCTGATGCTGATGAGATGAAAGCCACAAGTGGACATGTCTTCACACTTGGTGGTGGTGATGTTTCCTGGAAGTCTTACAAGCAGACGATCTTAACCAGATCGACTATGGAAGCAGAACTCACAACATTAGACACATCATGCGTCGAAGCAGAATGGCTTCGAGAGCTTTTGATGGATTTGCCGGTGGTTGATAAACCAGTGCCGGATGTCCTTATGAACTGTGACAATCAAACAGTGATTGCCAAGGCTAAGAGTTCAAAGGACAACATGAAATCCACAAAGCACATAAGAAGAAGATTGAAATCTGTCAAAAAATCAAGAAACTCCGGAGTAATAGCGTTGGATTATATCCAGACGGCTAAGAATCTGGCAGACCCTTTTACGAAAGGGCTATCGCGGATTGTGATAGAAAATGCATCGAGGGAGATGGGTATGAGACCCACGTAAGTTGCCATGGGGGTAACCCAACCTATGTGATCGGAGATCCCGTGAATTAGGACTTGGGAAAACAATCCAGTGGTGAACTGAGGAGAGTATCCTTAATAAACCCACTCCATTGGAGATGCAGTAATACTCTCAATTCTGTAAGGCAGGCTGACTTTTGTCTTAATGTGTTCCAAAGCTTATGTAAGCAAGATGCTAACCTACAGAGCATTCTTTGGAGGAACACACCTATGTGAGCCCGACTGCTGGTCACAGTCTATGAGATTGGGTAATCTCTAGTAAGCTCATGAGAAGGTACGAAGTATGACTAATAAGCTTCACCCGTGGGGTTTAGCCTACGACAACCATGTTGGGGAACGTTGCAGAAAACAAAAATTTTCCTACTCGTTTCACCAAGATCATCTAGGAGTTCATCTAGCAACGAGTGATCAGATGCATCTACATACCTTTGTAGATCGCGCACGGAAGCGTTCAAAAGAACGGTGATGATGTAGTCGTACTCGACGTGATCCAAATCACCGATGACCAGCGCCGAACGGACGGCACCTCCGCGTTCAACACACGTACGGAACAGCCACGTCTCCTCTTCTTGATCCAGCAAGGGAGGGAGGAGAGGTTGAGGGAGATGGCACCAGCAGCAGCACGACGGCGTGGTGTTGATGGAGCTGCAGTACTCCGGCAGAGCTTCGCTAAGCACTATGGAGGTGGAGGAGGTGTTGAGGAGGGAGAAGGAGGCAACCAAAGGCCAGTGCGTTCAGGTATGAAGTCCCTCCTCTCCCCCACTATATATAGGGGTGCCAAGGGGATGGTGGTGCGCAGCCTAGGAGATCCAATCTCCTATGGCCGGCGGCCAAGGGGAGGTTTCCCTCCCCCCCAAGGCACCTAGGAGGTGCCTTACCCTCCTAGGACTCTTGTCCCCTTAAACCCTAGGCGCATGGGCCTATGTGGGGCTGGTGCCCTTGGCCCATTAGGCCAAGGCGCACCCCCTTACAGCCCATGTGGCCCCCCGGGGCAGGTGGACCCACCCGGTGGACCCCCGGGACCCTTCCGGTGGTCCCGGTACAATACCGATAACCCCGAAACTTGTCCCGATGCCCGAAACAGGACTTCCCATATATAAATCTTTACCTCCGGACCATTCCGGAACTCCTCGTGACGTCCGGGATCTCATCCGGGACTCCGAACAACATTCGGGTTACTGCATATACATATCCCTACAACCCTAGCGTAACCGAACCTTAAGTGTGTAGACCCTACGGGTTCGGGAGACAAGCAGACATGACCGAGACGACTCTTCGGTCAATAACCAACAGCGGGATCTGGATACCCATGTTGGCTCCCACATGCTCCACGATGATCTCATCGGATGAACCACGATGTCGAGGATTCAATCAACCCCGTACGCTATTCCCTTTGTCTATCGATATGTTACTTGCCCGAGATTCGATCGTCGGTATCCCAATACCTCGTTCAATCTCGTTACCGGCAAGTCACTTTACTCGTACCGTAATGCATGATCCCGTGACCAGACACTTGGTCACTCTGAGCTCATTATGATGATGCATTACCGAGTGGGCCCAGTGATACCTCTCCGTCATACGGAGTGACAAATCCCAGTCTTGATCCATGTCACCCAACAGACACTTTCGGAGATACCCGCAGTATACCTTTATAGTCACCCAGTTACGTTGTGACGTTTGGCATACCCAAAGCACTCCTACAGTATCCGGGAGTTACACGATCTCATGGTCTAAGGAAAAGATACTTGACATTAGAAAACTCTAGCAAACGAACTATACGATCTTGTGCTATGTTTAGGATTGGGTCTTGTCCATCACATCATTCTCCTAATGATGTGATCTCGTTATCAATGACATCCAGTGTCCATAGTCAGGAAACCATGACTATCTGTTGATCAACGAGCTAGTCAACTAGAGGCTCACTAGGGACACGTTGATGTCTGTTATTCACACATGTATTACGATTTCCAGATAACACAATTATAGCATGAATAAAGACAATTATCATGAACAAAGAAATATAATAATAATGCTTTTATTATTGCCTCTAGGGCATATTTCCAATAGTCTCCCACTTGCACTAGAGTCAATAATCTAGTTACATTGTGATGAATCGAACACCCATGGAATTCTGGTGTTGATCATGTTTTGCTCTAGGGAGAGGTTTAGTCAACGGATCTGCTACATTCAGGTCCGTATGTACTTTACAAATCTCTATGTCTCCATCTTGAACATTTTCACGAATGGAGTTGAAGCGACGCTTGATGTGCCTTGTCTTCTTGTGAAACCTGGGCTCCTTGGCAATTGCAATAGCTCCAGTGTTGTCACAGAAGAGCTTGATCGGCCCCGACGCATTGGGTATGACTCCTAGGTCGGTGATGAACTCCTTCACCCATATTGCTTCATGTGCTGCCTCCGAGGCTGCCATGTACTCCGCTTCACATGTAGATCCCGCCACGACGCTTTGCTTGCAACTGCACCAGCTTACTGCCCCACCATTCAAAATATACACGTATCCGGTTTGTGACTTAGAGTCATCCAGATCTGTGTCGAAGCTAGCGTCGACGTAACCCTTTACGACGAGCTCTTCGTCACCTCCATAAACGAGAAACATTTCCTTAGTCCTTTTCAGGTACTTCAGGACATTCTTGACCGCTGTCCAGTGTTCCTTGCCGGGATTACTTTGGTACCTTCCTACCAAACTGACGGCAAGGTTAACATCAAGTCTGGTACACAGCATGGCATACATAATAGAACCTATGGCTGAGGCATAGGGGATGACGCTCATCTCTTCTATATCTTCTGCCGTGGTCGGACATTGAGCTGAGCTCAATTTCACACCTTGTAACACAGGCAAGAACCCTTTCTTGGATTGATCCATATTGAACTTCTTCAATATCTTATCAAGGTATGTGCTTTGTGAAAGACCTATGAGGCGTCTTGATCTATCTCTATAGATTTTGATGCCTAATATATAAGCAGCTTCTCCAAGGTCCTTCATTGAAAAACTTTTATTCAAGTAGGCCTTGATGCTGTCCAAGAGTTCTATATCATTTCCCATCAAAAGTATGTCATCTACATATAATATGAGAAATGCTACAGAGCTCCCACTCACTTTCTTGTAAACGCAGGCTTCTCCATAAGTCTGTGTAAACCCAAACGCTTTGATCATCTCATCAAAGCGAATGTTCCAACTCCGAGGTGCTTGCACCAGCCCATAAATCGAGCGTTGGAGCTTGCACACTTTGTCAGCATTCTTAGGATCGACAAAACCTTCCGGCTGCATCATATACAATTCTTCCTTAAGGAAACCATTAAGGAATGCCGTTTTGACGTCCATTTGCCATATTTCGTAATCATAGAATGCGGCAATTGCTAACATGATTCGGACGGACTTCAGCTTCGCTACCGGTGAGAAAGTCTCATCGTAGTCAACCCCTTGAACTTGTCGATAACCCTTAGCGACAAGCCGAGCTTTATAGATGGTCACATTACCATCCGCGTCTGTCTTCTTCTTAAAGATCCATTTATTTTCTATGGCTCGCCGTTCAACGGGCAAGTCAGTCAAAGTCCATACTTCGTTCTCATACATGGATCCTATCTCGGATTTCATGGCTTCTAGCCATTTGTCGGAATCTGGTCCCGCCATCGCTTCTTCATAGTTCGAAGGTTCACCGTTGTCTAACAACATGATTTCCAAGACAGGGTTGCCGTACCACTCTGGTGCGGAACGTGTCCTTGTGGACCTTCGAATTTCAGTAGGAGCTTGATCAGAACTATCTTGATCATTATCATTAACTTCCTCTCTAGTCGGTGCTGGCACCTCAGGAACATTTTCTTGAGTTGCGCCATTTTCCGGTTCAAGAGGCAATACTTCATCAAGCTCTACTTTCCTCCCACTTACTTCTTTCGAGAGAAACTCTTTCTCCAGAAAGGACCCATTCTTGGCAACAAAGATCTTGCCTTCGGATCTGAGGTAGAAGGTGTACCCAATAGTTTCTTTTGGGTACCCTATGAAGACGCATTTTTCCGATTTGGGTTCGAGCTTTTCAGGTTGAAGTTTCTTGACATAAGCATCGCATCCCCAAACTTTTAGAAACGACAGCTTAGGTTTCTTCCCAAACCATAATTCATACGGTGTCGTCTCAACGGATTTCGACGGAGCCCTATTTAAAGTGAATGCGGTAGTCTCTAAAGCATAGCCCCAAAAAGAAAGCGGTAAATCGGTAAGAGACATCATAGATCGCACCATATCTAACAGAGTGCGATTACGACGTTCGGACACACCATTACGCTGAGGTGTTCCAGGCGGCGTGAGTTGTGAAACTATTCCACATTTTCTTAAGTGTGCCCCAAACTCGTGACTCAAGTATTCTCCTCCACGATCTGATCGTAGAAACTTGATTTTCCTGTCACGTTGATTTTCAACCTCACTCTGAAATTCCTTGAACTTTTCAAAGGTTTCGGACTTGTGTTTCATTAAGTAGATATACCCATACCTACTTAAATCATCAGTGAGGGTGAGAACATAACGATAGCCACCGCGAGCCTCAACACTCATTGGACCGCACACATCAGTATGTATGATTTCCAATAAGTCGGTTGCTCGCTCCATTGTTCCTGAGAACGGAGTCTTGGTCATTTTACCCATAAGGCATGGTTCGCATGTGTCAAATGATTCATAATCAAGAGACTCTAAAAGTCCATCAGCATGGAGCTTCTTCATGCGTTTGACACCTATGTGACCAAGGCGGCAGTGCCACAGGTATGTGGGACTATCATTATCAACCTTACTTCTTTTGGCACTCATATTATGAACATGTGTAGCATCACGTTCGAGATTCATAAAGAATAAACCATTCACCATAGGAGCATGACCATAAAACATATCTCTCATAAAAATGGAACAACCATTATTCTCAGATTTAAAAGAGTAGCCATCTCGAATTAAACGAGATCCTGATACAATGTTCATGCTCAAAGCTGGCACTAAATAACAATTATTAAGGTTTAAAACTAATCCCGAAGGGAGATGCAGAGGTAGCGTGGCGACGGCGATCACATCGACCTTGGAACCATTCCCGACGCGCATCGTCACCTCGTCCTTTGCCAGTTTCCGCTTATTCCGCAGCCCCTGCTTTGAGTTACAAATGTGAGCAACTGCACCGGTATCAAATACCCAGGAGCTACTACGGGCACTAGTAAGGTACACATCAATTATATGTATATCACATATACCTTTTGTTTTGCCGGCCTTCTTATCCGCTAAGTACTTAGGGCAGTTCCGCTTCCAGTGACCGCTTCCCTTAGAATAAAAGCACTCAGTCTCGGGCTTGGGTCCATTCTTTGGCTTCTTCCCGGCAGCTTGCTTGCCGGGCGCGGCAACCTCCTTGCCGTCCTTCTTGAAGTTCTTTTTACCCTTGCCTTTCTTGAACTTAGTGGTTTTATTGACCATCAACACTTGATGTTCCTTTCTGACTTCTACCTCTGCTGATTTCAGCATAGCAAATACTTCAGGAATGGTCTTTTCCATCCCCTGCATATTGAAGTTCATCACAAAGCTCTTGTAGCTTGGTGGAAGCGACTGGAGGATTTTGTCAATGACCGCATCATCCGGGAGATTAACTCCCAGCTGAGTCAAGCGGTTATGCAACCCAGACATAGTGAGTATGTGCTCACTGACAGAACTGTTTTCCTCCATCTTACAGCTGAAGAATTTGTCGGAGACTTCATATCTCTCGACCCGGGCATGAGCTTGGAAAACCATTTTCAGCTCTTCGAACATCTCATATGCTCCATGTCTCTCAAAACGCTTTTGGAGCCCGGGCTCTAGGTTGTAAAGCATGCCGCACTGAACGAGGGAGTAGTCATCGAAACGTGCCTGCCAAGCGTTCATAACATCTTGTTCTGCAGGGAGAACGGGTGCGTCACCAAGTGGTGCTTGTAGGACATAATCTTTCTTGGCAGCTATGAGGATGATCCTCAGGTTCCGGACCCAGTCCGTATAGTTGCTGCCATCGTCTTTCAGCTTGGTTTTCTCTAGGAACGCGTTGAAGTTGAGGACTACGTTGGCCATTTAATCTACAAGACATATTGTAAAATATTTAGACTAAGTTCATGATAATTAAGTTCAACTAATCAAATTATTAATGAACTCCCACTTAGATTAGACATCCCTCTAGTCATCTAAGTATTACATGATCCGAGTTAAACTAGACCGTGTCCGATCATCACGTGAGATGGACTAGTCAACATCGGTGAACATCTTCATGTTGATCGTATCTTCTATACGACTCATGCTCGACCTTTCGGTCTTCTGTGTTCCGAGGCCATGTCTGTACATGCTAGGCTCGTCAAGTCAACCTAAGTGTTTGCATGTGTAAATCTGTCTTACACCCGTTGTATGTGAACGTCTGAATAAAACACCCGATCATCACGTGGTGTTTTGAAACAGCAAACTGTCGCAACGGTGCACAGTTAGGGGGAACACTTCTTGAATTTTATTGTGAGGGATCATCTTATTTACTACCGTCGTTCTAAGTAAACAAGATGCAAAACATGATAAACATCACATGCAATCAAATAATAAACGTGACATGATATGGCCATTTTCACATAGCTCCTTTGATCTCCATCTTGGGGCTCCGTGATCATCTTGTCACCGGCTTGACACCATGATCTCCATCATCATGATCTCCATCGTCGTGTCTCCATGAAGTTGCTTGCCAACTATTACTTCTACTACTATGGCTAACGTGTTTAGCAATAAAGTAAAGTAATTTACATGGCGTTTCTCGATGACACGCAGGTCATTAAAAGAATAAAGACAACTCCTATGGCTCCTGCCGGTTGTCATACTCATCGACATGCAAGTCGTGAATCCTATTACAATAGCATGAACATCTCATACATCACATATAGATCATTCATCATTCATCACAACTTTGGCCATATCATATCACAAACCACTTGCTGCAAAAACAAGTTAGACGTCCTCTAATTGTTGTTGCAAGTTTTACGTGGCTGAATTAGGGTTCTAGCAAGAACGTTTTCTTACCTACGTTAAAGCCACAACGTGATTTGTCAACTTCTATTTACCCTTCATAAGGACCCTGTTCATCGATTCCGCTCCAACTAAAGTGGGAGAGACAGACACCCGCCAGCCACCTTATGCAACTAGTGCATGTTAGTCGGTGGAACCGGTCTCACGTAAGCGTACGTGTAAGGTTGGTCCGGGCCGCTTCATCCCACAATACCGCTGAAGCAAGAAAGGACTAGTAACGGCAAGAAAGTTGACAAATCTACGCCCACAACAAATTGTGTTCTACTCGCGCAAGAAGAACTACGCATAGACCTAGCTCATGATGCCACTGTTGGGGAACGTTGCAGAAAACAAAAATTTTCCTACTCGTTTCACCAAGATCATCTAGGAGTTCATCTAGCAACGAGTGATCAGATGCATCTACATACCTTTGTAGATCACGCACGGAAGCGTTCAAAAGAACGGTGATGATGTAGTCGTACTCGACGTGATCCAAATCACCGATGACCAGCGCCGAACGGACGGCACCTCCGCGTTCAACACACGTACGGAACAGCCACGTCTCCTCTTCTTGATCCAGCAAGGGAGGGAGGAGAGGTTGAGGGAGATGGCACCAACAGCAGCACGACGGCGTGGTGTTGATGGAGCTGCAGTACTCCGGCAGAGCTTCGCTAAGCACTATGGAGGTGGAGGAGGTGTTGAGGAGGGAGAAGGAGGCAACCAAAGGCCAGTGCGTTCAGGTATGAAGTCCCTCCTCTCCCCCACTATATATAGGGGTGCCAAGGGGGGGTGGTGCGCAGCCTAGGAGATCCAATCTCCTATGGCCGGCGGCCAAGGGGAGGTTTCCCTCCCCCCCAAGGCACCTAGGAGGTGCCTTACCCTCCTAGGACTCTTGTCCCCTTAAACCCTAGGCGCATGGGCTATGTGGGGCTGGTGCCCTTGGCCCATTAGGCCAAGGCGCACCCCCTTACAGCCCATGTGCCCCCCCGGGGCAGGTGGACCCACCCGGTGGACCCCCGGGACCCTTCCGGTGGTCCCGGTACAATACCGATAACCCCGAAACTTGTCCCGATACCCGAAACAGGACTTCCCATATATAAATCTTTACCTCCGGACCATTCCGGAACTCCTCGTGACGTCCGGGATCTCATCCGGGACTCCGAACAACATTCGGGTTACTGCATATACATATCCCTACAACCCTAGCGTAACCGAACCTTAAGTGTGTAGACCCTACGGGTTCGGGAGACAAGCAGACATGACCGAGACGACTCTTCGGTCAATAACCAACAGCGGGATCTGGATACCCATGTTGGCTCCCACATGCTCCACGATGATCTCATCGGATGAACCACGATGTCGAGGATTCAATCAACCCCGTACGCTATTCCCTTTGTCTATCGATATGTTACTTGCCCGAGATTCGATCGTCGGTATCCCAATACCTCGTTCAATCTCGTTACCGGCAAGTCACTTTACTCGTACCGTAATGCATGATCCCGTGACCAGACACTTGGTCACTCTGAGCTCATTATGATGATGCATTACCGAGTGGGCCCAGTGATACCTCTCCGTCATACGGAGTGACAAATCCCAGTCTTGATCCATGTCACCCAACAGACACTTTCGGAGATACCCGCAGTCTACCTTTATAGTCACCCAGTTACGTTGTGACGTTTGGCATACCCAAAGCACTCCTATAGTATCCGGGAGTTACACGATCTCATGGTCTAAGGAAAAGATACTTGACATTAGAAAACTCTAGCAAATGAACTATACGATCTTGTGCTATGTTTAGGATTGGGTCTTGTCCATCACATCATTCTCCTAATGATGTGATCTCGTTATCAATGACATCCAGTGTCCATAGTCAGGAAACCATGACTATCTGTTGATCAACGAGCTAGTCAACTAGAGGCTCACTAGGGACACGTTGATGTCTGTTATTCACACATGTATTACGATTTCCAGATAACACAATTATAGCATGAATAAAGACAATTATCATGAACAAAGAAATATAATAATAATGCTTTTATTATTGCCTCTAGGGCATATTTCCAACAAACCATGTATCAGCTGACAATAGGCGAAACTTCTGCACGCCAAGTTGACAATTCAAGGCATAGTCCATTGTTCAGTTGTGAAGAAGTCTAATCCTGTTGCTCTAGGTGGACGTTCAACTTAACAGTCTCCACTGAAAATTCTGGTATATCAAACATTGTTTAGAACAGTTGACAAACTTATATGCCTCGAGATCTAGTGGGGGATTGTTGGATTATGGATGGGCTTAGACCCATATAAGACACTAATCCCTGGTTAATCTTGAGGTTCATGTATGAGATGGCAGGTGGTGGGAAGTTTAGTCCCACCTTGCTAGTTGAGGAGAGTTGAGACCCCTTTATAAGGGATGCTCTACCACTTGCCATTGGGAGCTTGGGAAGAGGAGTGGTACGCGCGCGCTCCTCCTCCTCCGCCCTCCGCGTCACGACGCGCGCGTACGCCACGGGTTGTGGGTTGCGGCAATGAGCCGAGCCGAAGCTTATTTTTGCCACTCAGGAACGAATTAATTAATCACGGATTAATTAACGAGTCGCTAACATGTGGGCCACTGTCCAAGACGTTGGATTGTGGGCTGACTTGCGTTGCTCCCTTGCCGGGACCCGCGCTGCCAGGATTCATCGACTCCCTTGCCGAGAGTGGGTCGACTCGGTCGTGGGCCTCGGCAAGGCCCACGACTTTCTCCCTTACGGACTATATAAGAAGGCTCTGGCCAGTGAAGTAACCTAGTTCGGTTCACTCACTCCCTCTCGTGTGACCTAGCCATCATCTACTGTTCCTCACTCTGTGCTGCCTTCGACGATTCCATCCCGACGACCACGTGCATGGCTGGTCGAGAGAGGAGGTGCCTCCGGAATCCTGTCGTTCGAGATCCTGCCCGGGAGAACGGCAATAAGTTTTTTGGGGAGCGTCTCGACGCGACTGCTCCCGATCCGTCCCCAACTCCGTTCGCCTCTGTTTCCACTACTTCCTCTGCATCGACACCATGGCCGCCGCCGCCGCCGCTAAGAAGAAGGCCACGGACGACGCTGAGGCTGCTGCTGCCGCCGCCGTGTTGGCCTGGCCAACCGGAGGGTATGATCTGTTCATTCCTCGTTTACTCGTACTTATGCTAGCCGTATATGTGCTGCTCATAGAAGGTTCGATTCTATGTTCTATACGTGCTAGTATGCTTACGCATCGCTATGAGATGCATACCTTTTATGCCATGCTTACTGTTTATTCGTGGATAAGTCTAATCAGAAAAATGCTAATATTTCCAACATTATCAACCAATGAAAACTCATCACAGCGACGAGAGCCCGAACGATTATCTTGCGGCCAGAGAAGGGCATGTCGTCGAAAATGTCGTGTGGAACACCCGTGATCCGCACCCACACTTTCCTACACAAGCAATGAGGCATGGTCGTCGGGACCGACAAAGCTGGACTACCACTCTCTCAATGTGGACCGCCCAAGAGAGGTCATAGCCCGTCGGCACTGGGAAAATAAGATCTGGAACACATCATCGCCGGCGGGGGGTGACGCTGTTCCAGTCGTCGTAGCCAACAACCACCGCCCACGAAGCTCCTCAGCCACCTGGGATGCCGACAGGTATGTGGTTAACCGAAGCAAGTCATGGCCCATTCGTCTCCGGGCGCAATAAGTTTAAGTGGCATGCATTAAACCATCCCAAAGTCAGCGGCATACCTACTGGATCCATGTGCTACTTGCCCCAGATCACATGCCCGATGTCTGCTCTCTCCTACTCTCTCCCTCTCGGCAGCAAGGTCAGCATAGCACATCTCACATTTCAAGAAGTATCTCACACTAGATTCCGAACTCACATTGCGTCTAATCTCATCTACGAATAGACGACCAAAACCAGCCAGGCAAAGCGAGGATGAGCTCGAGCCAGAGGACGCTCCGGGACGTGATGATGCAGGAGGAGAGGCCGACCACCATGGCCAGCCGCCTCCTCGCCCCGGACGCCTCCCTCTCCAACCCCTCCTTCCGCACCTACTACGGCGTCGCCTCCGCGGGCTCGGTGCCGTTCCTCTGGGAGTCGGCGCCGGGGACGCCCAAGAACGACGGCGCCTCGTCCAGGGCGCTCCCGCCCATCACGCCGCCGCCTTCCTACTACAGCAAGACGAAGATCACCAAGTCGGAGTCCTCCAAGAAGCTGCTCTCGTCCTCCAGGCCGGCCAGCTTCGTCCCGACGATGTTCCGCAGGAGCCACACGATGCCGGCTCCCTCGCCGTCCAAGGAGTACAGCCGGAGGAAGAGGCTGGTGGCGAGCCCGCCGCGGTCGTCCTTCTCGTCCACGTCAAGGGGAGAGGACGAAGAAGCGGACGGCGGGGCGGCGTCACCGACGTCTACCCTGTGCTTCCGCGCCCGGCGCTCCGGCGGGGGAACCGGCAGGCTGCATGGGATGATTGCCTCCGTGGTGGGAAGGTAAAGTTCGGCTGAATCTTAACCACGGTGGTTTCCATTTTTCGACCGTCTGTCGCCTCGTTGGGTAGTTTTACAGTAATGTGGCTTCATCTTTGTTTACTACTATGTGCGGGAAGCAGACGACAGGAGGTTAATTTGTAACTTTACGAGGTTACAAGCTTATGACATGGATATTAAGTTTTGGACACGGTAGAACAATACTAATGTGTTTAATACGCATGATCAGTTTGTGCCATTTCGTGTACTCCCTCCTTCTATCTATATAGGGCCTAATGCGTTTTTAAGACCGCCTTTGACTATTGACAAGATTAATAGTACATGACATGCACAATGTGAAAATTATATCATTGACAGCTCCTTTCACACACGAATTTAACGGTGTGCTTTGTGTAAGTTGCATGTCATATATTATTGCTCTAGTATTTGGTCAAAATTAGCCTCGAAAAACGCATTAAGCCATATATAAATGGAAGGAGGGAGTATATAATTTGCGTGCTGATGTTAATATGTGTGTATTGACTCTCTATGTCTGTCTGTTACCGTGTTTGGAGAAAAAAGGGTATGTATTACCGCCTTTTTATCAAGTACTTGTACCATGGATACTATAATATAGACATGGATTGTGCCCTCTTTCAGGTTGTGTCATCTTCTTTACCAAACATACATGTAGGCTGTAGCCCTCATGCATGGTTTAAAGCAATAGGTTGTTCTAAACAATAATGTTTTTAATACACTTGATCACTTTGTGCCATTTCCATCTCAAAAAGAGTGAATTCCAGTTTTTTACCCTTTATTTTGACATTTTTGGCATACATTATCTCATTTAACATCTATTCTTTTAGATTACGTTATTTAGCAAATGCTTTGCCAGTTTTTACCTCATTTAGCGTAAGTTTAACTAGTATCTACTTTCTACCCCATTTAGCCATCTATCATGCGTAGCTTGATTCATCCCGATTTTTCTCCTGGTGTTTCTTCCTCGCATCCTAACTGGTCAAATGGCTTAGTTGGACATCATTTCTTCTCACGGTCATCATGTGTACATACGCTCTCCTTTACCTTGATGGATTTCTTCTTCACATCACACAACTCCTTGTTTATTGCTTCCACCACATTTTTCTTCACCACATTTACTAGACAAGGCTCCATTGATGCTTTGTCCGGCAAAAGAACTACTAAAAGAGCTATCAGCAACCTAAAATACTTTAAAAGTGGTAAAAATGTTTTTTTTTGCTAAATGGGGTAATCCAGATGAAAAGTTGTTAGATGGGGTAATTAGTGTAAAATATATCAAGTAACGGGCATACAAACTAAAATTCACTCACTCAAAAAATATAAAATGTGCCATCTGGTGTATATAAGTTGTTTCCTGATGTTAATATTTGTTATTAACTTTCTATGCATGTTTGTCACCGTGCCTAGAGTAAAGGGTTTGTATATTCAGACAAGTATGATCGCCCTTTTTTTGTATCAAATAACATGGATATTAAATTATGGACACAACAGCTTGATCTAAAAAATAATGTGTTTAATACGCATGATCAGTCTATGACATCTCGTGTATATAATTTGCTTGATGATGTGAATATATGTGTGTTTTTTATGGGAGTGACCGAGTGAATATCATGCTTGTCGGTCACCTTGCATGGTGTAAAGGATTTGTGTGTTCAGACAAGTCTATAGGGAATTGATTGTCCCACCTGGAATTTAATATCTCTCAGATATCTGATGTGAATAGTTTCTTCGAGGGATAAAAAAAATGCTTGGAGCTAGAAGAAGATTATGTTTTGTCATGTCTTTTTTTCGACCAGCCTAAGGAAGGGGGGAGGGGGTAGAGAACGGGGAGTTCATTCATCTAAATATATTGCTCAAATAATTTAACCAATTACTAGACGATGAGAACTGAAAGATTGCATGAGAACATTTGCACATGAGAAGAGGCATTGCCGCCCAGAGTAGGCGGTGACCTTTTCGCTCGGTGCCCTGAACCAACGAGTCCAAGGTGTGAGATCAGGGACGACATTTCTGAGAGTGGAGGAGGAACGATTGTATTCATCTTAGAAGATCTCATAGCATCTCCAGTCACGCCCTCGTAAAGGCATTTTCACACGATTTTTTCGTGCCGGCGTAAAAAAATCGGTCTAGTCGTGTCCCAGAAGCCCGATTTTCGTCGGCCTGGATCAAAATTAGCGCCGGCGGACCCAGGCCGAACCTGGCGCGCCGGGGGGCGCTTGGGGACGTCAGGGCAAGCAGTTTTGGCTCGAAAGAGCCGCGGGCCCGCCGCGTCAGCGACACCGCGCGTCGTCTTCCCCCAACGCCTCAGTTTCCAGCGGGGAATCAATGGCAAGGCTGTCGTCGGTCAGCCTTACCATTGATTCCTCACGAGCGGCGTGTCACGGGACGGCACGCCGACATTGCCCCTCCATCGCACGCGTACACACGGGCGCGTCACGGCTATATAAAGCCGGCGGCCTCCCTCGCTTCTGGCCGCACCAGCCTAGCCCTAGCCGCCAAGCTCTGCCTCTCCCGAGAGCCGCCGTCGAGCCTCCCTCTCCCGAGCGCCGCCGTCGAGCCCTCCCTGTCCCTCCCTCTCCTGATGGCCGAGCGTTTCCCCGGAGATGAGGCGGCGGCCAACGGCTTCGGCCGCCTCTCGCTCCGCGAACAGGAGTCTTGCCTCCTATTCCAGGCAAACATCCCGGCGCCGTCGGACATGTGCGCCGTGCCGATGGGCTGGAAGCTCAGCAACGGGGGAGTGCCCATTCCCCCGTTGCCCGACACCGTGGCCAAACCCGGGTACTTCGCCGACGAGGTCGAGGTCGTGCGCGCCTCCCCCACTGACGCCCAACTCTCCCTTCCTTAGTATGCCGCCGACAACCACGCGGCTTGGGCGGCGTACTTTCAACGCCGTCAGCAGCAGCGGCTGGCGTCCACCAATGGCGCGGCGGTGGTCGGCGGCATGAAGAACAACGAGGGGCGCCGCCTGTGGTGGGGCGTCCCCAGCCGCACACTCGAGGGCGTGCTGACGCACCTCGAGGGCGGCAACAACTCGCCGTTGGCGTACCCCCCGGCGAGGGCGGCCGCCACGGCCACGGTTCTCCGTCGACGCGACGGGCAATGGTTGCCCAGGAGGTTCGGCGCCTCCTCTTCTTCCTTCTCACCACGCTCTTCTTCGCACTCCTCCGGCTCTCCGGCGCTGCTCGGCGTCAAGGCCGAGCCCGCGGCGGAGACGGCGCTCGGCCGACGCACTCGCAGCGCCGGCATCGTCATCAACGACGGCGGCCGGCGCGCCTCCTCGTCGGCTCCTCCTCCGCGCTTCGTCAAGACCAAGACGGGGTCGGGGCTCGCGGCGGTGAAGACGGAGCCGAGCCTCCTCCTCGCGGTGAAGACGGAGCACGGCGGCGACGTCGAGCTCGACGACGACGCGGCCCTGAAATGGGCGCGCGCGGACACCCTGAAGATGGTGAGGGAGCGCCAGTGCACCGCCCTGCAGCGATTCGCGCAGCGCCGCCGGGGCCGCGACGAAGGAGGCATCATCGTCATCGAGGATAGCGACGAGGACGACGCGCCGCCGCCATCAGTCCGCGTTGGCGACGCCGGTCAGGTGTCCACCAGGGACGGCGGCGTCAAGGAGGAGAAGCCCGACGACGACGACGGCGGCGATGACGACGGCGACTACTCCGCGTTCAGCCAGTTTCTTTTTTAATTAGACATATCTATTATGTAATATATGCCGAACTTTGCTATATTTTTGCCTTTTTTGAACGCGCCTGGAGCGGCCCTATGGCGGGCGGCTGGGGACCAACTCGTCCCCAGGCCGATTTTTTACGCCGGCTCATCCTCAAATGGCGATTTTAGACGCCCCCTGAGAGGCCAACGGCTGAAGTTGCTCTCACATTTCTAGCATCTCGAGTTTTTACATCTGAACCCGGGACAACGCCAATGTGTTGCCAGACACTTAGGCCCCGTTCGATACACAGGTAAGAAAAACAAAGGGATGTAAAAAAGTATAGGAATGCGGTTGGCTGTACAGTACATTACTGCAGTTCGCAAAATAGAAGAATAAAGGGTGTTCGGTTCACAGGAAATTGTCCAGAGGTATGAGCAAAGGAGCCGTACTACTGATGCAACAGTATTGAGTATTTTATTCAGGCACCAAGTGTTCTAATCGCTGCATGCTGGTATTGCTTCTCTCCCACCCATGCGAAAGGAATATTTTATTTGGCTTGTGAGTTGGCTTGCCTCGGGCCTCCGCCCAAAAATTGGTTCAGACCAGATGTTTAGATTCCTGTAAAATGGCCACTGTTTACGAACTTTTCCATAGGAACGCTGTAGCTGATTCCCTTGATCCGAACGCCAGTGAAGGAACTGAAAACTATGGAATGAACATTCCTTTGGAAAGTCTACAAATCCTTTGAAGCGAACAGGCCCTTACCGGCGGACTCAGCCAATGTGTTGCCAAACACTTACCGTCGGGCTCAGTGAATGTTTTTTTTCCCGGTAGTCTTCAGTCTTCAAGGTAGTGCACACATGGCGGATGACAGTCACCATTGTCCATAATGTTCTTGTAGGCAAGCTTCGTAAAAAGCTTGAAAGCTCACGAAGAAAATATGTCCTAAAGACAATAAAATAATTGTTAATTATATTTCTTTATATTATGATAAATGTTTATTAGATCCAAACCCGAACCCATCAGGCAACCTGACATAATCGGGCACCCATCAGGTCCAAATGTTGGTGTACGCACAGTTCTCTCAGTCGCACTTTATAAGGGAAAGCTCCACCGAATATTCATTGGAGAGGACGAGCTCGCCTGCGCACTTTATCTCTGTGCGCTCGTTCGTATCGGGATCCCAGCACATGGTTGTATGGAGGCCTGGGACAGTAATTAGGCGCCAGGAAAGAACCGTGTTGGCTCCAGAGCGCACGGCCGTGCCGTTTGGTCAGAATGACGGACGCCGCCAGCCCACATCCAGTACCCACCGCACAGGAAGGGGCCGTTATCACGTGCCATCCAGTACCGTCTGCAACCGGCCACAGCCGCTCCGACCGAACTGAAGCCTGTCGAGTCGTGCACCAAGGAGTTGATGCTATGGTTCTGCTTATTATTACTCCTTGCCGTACAGGAAGTATATATGATTAAAAACTTGATGTACTGATTTGACAAGATTCTGTTAAGTCCAGTATGAGCAGGCAAGACTTCATCACACAACCTTACTCCAAATAGCTAAAGCATGCCAATAGCAATTTAGCAAAGGCAATCCGAGACATAACTTAATACAGATGCAGTAAAATTATTAGATCATCTTAATACAGCTATAATATGCTAAGAATAAATCCAGCATCTCCCATGATCTGCAATGACCTCGAATGTCTTTTTTAAACTGTGAAACTGATCATACCTGAAAAAAAATATCAAATGTTTGTACTCTGAATCTTGTAGCGTTGCATGCCCTTAAACATGAGCAAACTAGTAGAGATTTTTTCACAACTAGTAGGAAATTAGAGGAAGGAAGATAAGAAGAGTGTTTCCTCCAAACAAAAATGTAATCTGCATAATGATATTGATTTCATTGAAAACATTACTATGTAGAATAATGGCACACACAACATCTAATTAGAAAAATAATCTATACAAATAGATCACTGTGCTTTGACTAGAAGTGTTCTATACTGGCTGGCTGGTTTTGCCATTGGACCAGCATGCCCATCAGTCAAAACTCAAAACCTTTCAAGCAAAATTCACATGTGTTCTGTCTGGAGTAGCAATGTGGAATACGATAAAGCTATGTCAGGGAACCCTTTGAAGTTACAAATTTCAAGATAATCTAAGCCATTACAAGAAACACACATGTGGCGACATAGCCTATATATTATAAGTAGAGGGTAAAATAAATTAGGGAGAATGTAGAAAAGGAAAAGCAGGAACAAAAAGTTAGATCTTATTTACTGTCTTTCTTTTGAGCAGTGACAAATGACAAAAAAAAGGTACCTTTTTTTAGCACAGAAGAACGCCATATGAACAAATAATGTATATATGAGCGGTGTTTTTTCTTAATCTCTTCTTTTTCATCGATTTTCAATGGATACAAGGAGGATCTGAAATGCAACTACTTCTCACAAGCCCGCCAAAAGATTAGTCCAGTGCAACTGTTAAGCTAGAACGTGTTCTAGCTAGCAGGAACAACAGTTGTAACAGTAGCATGAACTACTCAGCTAGGATATTCTGATATTTTGTTGAACCTGTTAATAGTTTCAGCTCAAGATTATTGTTTAAAGAATAAATTAAGAAACATCTGATTGAACTTAGGTCACAGGGAGAATCTTATATCACCTTGAGTACCTCATCTATAGACAACAAATATTGTAAGTACTGATTCAAGGACTGAATTCACACAAATACTACAGTTTTAAGAAGGCATATAACTCCCTAAAAAAGAAGAGGCATAAAGCAAACTGAGAATCAAACCATACTTATCATGTGGAGCTATTCAATTAAGGATTGCACACAGTGAGTGAAAGAACAAAGCAAGGTTGCTGGAACAACATCACCTTGGCTGCTTCAGTCAATTAATTCTTGAAACAGAACAATCTAAATAAGTATCACCTTTAAGAGATTCAACTGCATCACACAGAGGCAGAATGATATGTTGTCGACACCCCATTAACATCACATAAAGAGGCCTTAATGGATCCAGTCTCTGACCCACGGCGGAGTGTTAGTACTAGTTGCACCGTGCTCCCCTCCCAGCGCATTTGAAATTCAAACACCACAGTTCCCCGCTGCCCCACACATAGAAGGTGGCCTCAGGGCGGCTGGCGCACAGGACCAGTCAGTATCATCAGGGAACAAATAGAAAGTTTGATTCAGAGAACACAACAGGCCTCGACGACAATCGTCATTTGTCGCAATACACTCGCGACACCGATTGCCACTGATTGGTTTATTTTCCCGCTAACACATGTTTACGTAAAATGTATACAGGTTTAGGAAAATCCTAGCTTACAAGAGAAAATCAAATTGTACAAATTGCACGGACAACTAGTAACTCGCATTGTAAATCAGTAGCCTTATCACTGCCAGGCACTCACATCGCAAGATCGAGTGTTCAACTTCTTCGGCTTCCCTGCCAAAAATATAAAGGAGTCATCATGAAACACACCGACTATGTCGGCCTACCAGGAATGATGTCGAGAAGGCGAACATGACACTCACCGAGCAAACACACATAACTTTAACTTGTCGTCCTTGAACTGCGATGGCTTGGCCCTGTGCTCGCTTATGTATCAGTTGTTGTCCTCCGAGCTGAGTAGACGAATCATCGCTGGCATGATCTTGTGTTGGTCCTTTTTGGCTTACCCAGTAATTATAAACCAGTTTAGCACAACTTTTTTTTGATAAAAAGTTTTAGCACAACTTTTTTTTCCAGCTAGTGAGCGAACACAATGTTTAACCGAACGAAGTTAGGCCATAACGAGCACCCACATACTATCCCCTGTATGCACTTTGTCTTTTCAAAGTTAACCTTGCTCTTGCTCTCACCGTACCAATTAACATCCAACATACCCAGGAGTACAAATTCTAGTAGTCACCTCGCCTAATAATGAGTCAAACGAACTTCCAACAACAGTGTCAGTCTTCTTCTCAGCTAACCCCCTGATTGTCTGCTCAAGGGCACAAACTCTACCCGAACATGGCGCAGGAGCCTGTCCAACAAGCACCCTGCATCACATAGCTTTTGTCTGCAGTTAAGCACAATCACAAAATATGGGTGTCTTATCAGAGAGCATGAATTCCTGACTGCAATACTTCAAAATCAAGAAAATATTTCATATTTACTGAATGAATTCAACGGAAGTGCAGAACAATGAAATCACCTCCATGTCCAACCAGGAGCTTGCGGGTCTTCCTTGCTCGTGGACTGTTCAGAGTCCGGCGGCGATAAGCTGCTCATATCGCACAGCGTGTTCAGATTCAGTTGGAGAGGCGCGAACACATCCACGGCTCCTCCCATTCTGAACTTGTCGTCCGCTTCAACCAGATCTAGTGTCGGCTGGGTTGCCACTCAGAACACACCGCCGTACATGGTTGGGACAGCGAACCTGTTCACCGGGATTGGGGCGACCCTTCTAAGGATAGGGCAGATGCTCAATATTCGAATCTAATAGGGATGGTCGCAAACCATACCTGTCGACCGGATCCAGTCCCGCCATCCGTCGGCCGTCGCCAAGGCCGCCATTGTTCGATAAGCATCAGAGGAAGGGGGATACAGAAACGAAACAGAACCAGCCAACCTGTGAGATGTCGTATTAAATGGGCCTACCGCTTGTCGGACTGACGCCGTGATTCGTGGACTGCACACCTCGTTCGGTAGGACCTGTACCACCAGTACATCATGCAGTCCTACTACGGTATGCCTGTCTTTTCTGCGTCAATGCAAACCTGTATTTCCACCCGTCATAATTGCTAGCTTCCACGAGACCTCGTTTCATTCGTCCTCATAACAGGAGCAGGCGAGCTCGTCCGCCAAATCGCCGTTCTCAAAGCTCCACCTCTTACGCTCTTAGCTAAGCGAGGTGGGGCTAAAGAAGGAGCAGCATGCCCAGCAGTGTTGGGCGCACGTAGATTCCAACCATTAGGGCATGTATAATGGGGGCAGCTGTATAGTGCTGCCCCATGCTCCACCTAGGTAAAATTTTACCAAGCAGGCATCATCTCACTGAGACCCACCGTTTCAGCATTTTCATACCAAGTGCTCTCTCTCGTGAGTTGTCTCTCATGCATGAGCTCATCTTCTACTTGCTTTTACTCTCTAAAGCTGGCTTTTACGAGTGAGGAAGCGGGTTTCTCTGCAAGATCCCGTTTCATTGTGCAAGCATCAGTTTGGGCTGAGCTGGAGCATTTGTTCTGACGTGATGTGCTGGGGCACTAGTCCACCGTGGAGCGTTGTACATGCTCTTAGGGCCCAAAACAAAGTCACCCCAGCAGCCAGCCAAAGGCCCATGGCCGAACTAGCTTTGGGCCAAAATAACATGTGAATGAGCCTATAGATGATTATGTTCAGGGCAAGTGTTCGTATGGTTCTGCTAGACGTGCCGTGTAATTTGTCCTGTTATTTTACTATATACTATCAATTACTAGTAGTACAATGCGTATTGGTTTATACTTCTATAATTATAAAGGACATTCAAATAAAAGTAGGCAAATGTAATATAGAATAAATATTTATTCAATTACGAATATTAATCGGGCAACCCATCGGGTCACCCATGGACACAAATCTATACCTATACCTTACCCACGACTAATCGGGTTACCCGTGGGTAAAACCCATGGACGGAGTCGGCGACCCATACCCTACCCATTCGGGCCGGGTGCCCATGGGCGCGTGAACCCATGGGTCGGATCGCCGGGTTGACCCTAGTATGCCTCTACTTGACTAGCTCGTTAATCAAAGATGGTTATGTTTTCTGACCATAAACATGTGTGGTCATTTTATGAATGGGATCACATCATTATAGAATGATGTGATGGACAAGACCCATCCGTTAGCTTAGCATAATGATCATTTAGTTTTATTGCTATTGCTTTCTTCATGACTTATACATATTCCTCTGACTATGAGATTATGCAACTCCCGAATACCGGAGGAACGCTTTGTGTGCTATCAAACATCACAACATACCGAGTTATTATAAATATGCTCTACAGGTGTCTTCGAAGGTGTTTGTTGAGTTGGCATAGATCAAGATTAGGATTTGTCACTCCGTGTATCAGAGAGGTATCTCTGGGCCCTCTCGGTAATGCACATCACTATAAGCCTTGCAAACAAAGTTACTAATGAGTTAGTTGCGGGATGATGCATTACGGAATGAGTAAAGAGACTTGCCGGTAACGAGATTGAACCAGGTATGAGGATACCGACGATTGAATCTCGGGCAAGTAGCATACCGATGACAATGGGAATTACGTATGTTGTCATAAGGTTCATCCAATAAAGATCTTCGTAGAATATGTAGGAGCCAATATGGGCATCCAGGTTCCGCTATTGGTTATTGACCGGAGAAGTGTCTCGGCCATGTCTACACAGTTCTCGAACCCATAGGGTCCGCACGCTTAAACGCTCGTTGGCGATATAGTACTATATGAGTTATGTATGTTGGTAACCGAATGTTGTCCGGAATCCCGGATGTGATCACGGACATGACGAGGAGCTCTGGAATGGTCCGAAGGTAAAGATTAATATATGGGATAATAGTGTTTGGTCTCCGGAAGGTTTCCGGAGTTCACCGGAAGGGGTTCCGGATGTTTCCTGAAATGATTGGGTACGAGAACACTTTATTTGGGCCAAAGGGGAAAGCCACAAGGTTTATGTAAAGCGCAAAAGGAAGTTTTGCGGAGTCCAGGGGCCAGACGCCAAGGTCCCTAGCGTCTGGGTCCAGATGCCGGGAACCCTGGTGTCTGGCCCTGGAGTCCGAGAAGGACTCTTGCCTTTCGGGTGAAACCAACTTTGTGGAGGCTTTTACTCCAAGTTTCAACCCCAAGGCTCAATACATAAATAGAGGGGCAGGGCTAGCACCAAAGACACATTAAGAATCACCAAGCCGTGTGCCGGCAACCCCGTCCCCTCTAGTTTATCTTCCGTCATAGTTTCCGTAGTGCTTGGCGAAGCCTTGCAGAGATTGTTCTTCACCAACACCATCACCATGTCGTCGTGCTGCCGGAACTCATCTACTACTTCGCCCGTCTTACTGGATCAAGAAGGTGAGGACGTTATCGACATGAACGTGTGCTGAACGAGGAGGTGCCGTACGTTAGGTACTTGATCGGGACGGATCGTGAAGGTGTACGACTACATCAACCGCGTTGATAAACGCTTCCATTTTGCGATCTTCAAGGGTATGAAGATGCTCTCCCCCTCTCGTTGCAATGCATCTCCTAGATAGATCTTGCGTGAGCGTAGGAAAATTTTTAAATTGCATGCTACGTTCCCCAATAGTGGCATCCGAGCCAGGTCTATGCGTAGATGATATGCACGAGTAGAACACAAAGAGTTGTGGGTGATAATAGTCATAATGCTTACCACCAACGTCTTACTTTGATTTGGCGGTATTGTTGGATGAAGCAGCCCGGACCGACATTACATGACCGTGATGTCTACTACACAACATTCTTCTTGTAGATGTTGTTGGGCCTCCAAGTGCAGAGGTTTGTAGGACAGTATCAAATTTCTCTCAAGTGGATGACCTAAGGTTTATCAATCTGTGGGAGGCGTAGGATGAAGATGGTGTCTCTCAAACAACCCTGCAACCAAATAGCAAAGAGTCTCTTGTGTCCCCAACACACCCAATACAATGGTAAATTGTATAGGTGCACTAGTTCGGCGAAGAGATGGTGATACAAGTGCAATATGGATGGTAGATAGAGGTTTCCGTAATCTGAAAATATAAAAATAGCAAGGTAACTAATGATAAAAGTGAGCGTAAACGGTATTGCAATGCATTGAAACAAGGCCTAGGGTTCATACTTTCACTAGTGCAAGTTCCCTCAACAATAATAACATAATTGGATCATATAACTATCCCTCAACATGCAACAAAGAGTCACTCCAAAGTCACTAATAGGGGAGAACAAACGAAGAGATTATGGTAGGGTACGAAACCACCTCAAAGTTATCCTTTCTGATCGATCTATTCAAGAGTCCGTAGTAAAATAACACGAAGCTATTCTTTCTGTTCAATCTATCCTAGAGTTCGTACTAGAATAACACCTTAAGACACAAATCAACCAAAACCCTAATGTCACCTAGATACTCCAATGTCACCTCAAGTATCTGTGGGTATGATTATATGATATGCATCACACAATCTCAAATTCATCTATTCAACCAACACAAAGAACTTCAAAGAGTGCCCCAAAGTTTCTACCAGAGAGTCAAGACGAAAACGTGTGCCAACCCCTATGCATAGGTTCATGGGCGGAACCCGCAAGTTGATCACCAAAACATACATCAAGTGGATCAATAGAATACCCCATTGTCACCACGGGTATCCCACGCAAGACATACATCGTGTTCTCAAATCCTTAAAGACTCAATCCGATAAGATAACTTCAAAGGGAAAACTCAATCCATTACAAGAGAGTAGAGGGGGAGAAACATCATAAGATCCAACTATAATAGCAAAGCTCATGATACATCAAGATCGTACCACCTCAAGAACACGAGAGAGAGAGATATCAAACACATAGCTACTGGTACATACCCTCAGCCCCGAGGGTGGACTACTCCCTCCTCGTCATGGAGAGCGCCCGGATGATGAAGATGGCCACCGGAGAGGGATTCCCCCCTCCGACAGGGTGCTAGAACGGGTCTAGATTGGTTTTCGGTGGCTACAAAGGCTTCTGGCGGCGGAACTCCCGATCTATTATGTTCCTCGAAGTTTTTAGGGTATATGGGTATATATAGGAGGAAGAAGTACATCGGTGGATCTCTGGGCTGTTCACGAGGCAGGGGGGAGGTCCCCCCCACCCTCGTGGGCAGCCAGGGACTCTCTTGGTCCATCTCCGCTACTCCGTAGGCTTCTTCTGGTCCAAAAATAAGTTCCGTGAAGTTTCAGGTCAATTGGACTCCGTTTGATTTTCCTTTTCTGCGATACTCTAAAACAAGGAAAAAAACAGAAACTGGCACTGGCAATGGGCTTTGGGTTAGTCCCAAAAATAATATAAAAGTGTATAATAACGCCCATAAACATCCAAAACAGATAATACAATAGCATGGAACAATCAAAAATTATAGATACGCTGGAGACGTATCAGCATCCCCAAGCTTAATTCCTGCTCGTCCTCGAGTAGGTAAATGATAAAAATAGAATTTTTGATGTGGAATGCTACCTAACATATTTATCCATGTAATTCTCTTTATTGTGGCAAGAATATTCAGATTCATAAGTTTCAAGACAAAAGTTTAATATTGACATAAAAATAAATAATACTTCAAGCATACTAAAAAAGTAATTATGTCTTCTCAAAATAACATGGCCAAAGAAAGCTATCCCTACAAAATCATATAGTCTGGCTATGCTCTATCTTCATCACACAAAATATTTAAATCATGCACAACCCCGATGACAAGCCAAGCAATTGTTTCATACTTTTGATGTTCTCAAACTTTTTCAATCTTCACACAATACATGAGCGTGAGCCATTGACATAGCACTATAGGTGGAATAGAATGGTGGTTGTGGAGAAGACAAAAAGGAGAAGATAGTCTCACATCAACTAGGCGTATCAACGGGCTATGGAGATGCCCATTAATATATATCAATGTGAGTGAGTAGGGATTGCCATGCAACGGATGCACTAGAGCTATAAGTGTATGAAAGCTCAACAAAAGAAACTAGTGGGTGTGCATCCAACTTGCTTGCTCACGAAGACCTAGGGAATTTTGAGGAAGCCCATCATTGGAATATACAAGCCAAGTTCTATAATAAAAGATTCCCACTAGTATATGAAAGTGACAACATAGGAGACTCTTTATCATGAAGATCATGGTGCTACTTTGAAGCACAAGTGTGGTAAAAGGATAGTGGCATTGCCCCTTCTCTCTTTTTCTCTCATTTTTTGGGCCTTCTCTTTTTTTGGCCTCTTTTTTTTCGTCCGGAGTCTCATCCCGATTTGTGGGGGAATCATAGTCTCCATCATCCTTTCCTCACTGGGACAATGCTCTAATAATGATGATCATCACACTTTTATTTACTTACAACTCATGAATTACAACTCGATACTTAGAACAAATCATGACTCTATATGAATGCCTCCGGCGGTGTACCGGGATGTGCAATGAATCAAGAGTGACATGTATGGAAGAATTATGAACAGTGGCTTTGCCACAAATATGATGTCAACTACATGATCATGCAAAGCAATATGACAATGATGGAGCGTGTCATAATAACGGAACGGTGGAAAGTTGCATGGCAATATATCTCGGAATGGCTATGAAAATGACATAATAGGTAGGTATGGTGGCTGTTTTGAGGAAGGTAATGGTGCGTGTATGGTACCGGCGAAAGTTGCGTGGCACAAGAGAGGCTAACAATGGTGGAAGGGTGAGAGTGCGTATAATCCATGGACTCAACATTAGTCATAAAGAACTCACATACTTATTACAAAAATCTATTAGTTATTGAAACAAAGTACTACGCGCATGCTTCTAGGGGGATAGATTGGTAGGAAAAGACCATCGCTCGTCCCCGACCGCCACTCATAAGGAGGACAATCAATAAATAAAATCATTCTCCGACTTCATCACATAATGGTTCACCATACGTGCATGCTACGGGAATCACAAACTTCAACACAAGTATCTCTCAAATTCGCAACTACTCAACTAGCATGACTCTAATATCATCATCTTCATATCTCAAAACAATTATCAAGCATCAAACTTCTCATAGTATTCAATGCACTTTATATGAAAGTTTTTATTATATCTTTCTTGGATGCCCATCATATTAGTACTAAATTCATAACCAAAGCAAATTACCATGCTGTTTAGGACTCTCAAAATAATATAAGTGACGCATGATAGTTCATCTATTTCTATAAAATAAAACCACCACCGTTCTCTAAAAAGATGTAAGTGGAGCGCTAGAGCAACAACAAACTACTCCGAAAGATATAAGTGAAGATCAATGAGTAGTCGAATAATTATGCAACTATATGAAGACTCTCTAACATTTAAGCATTTCAGATCTTAGTATTTTATTCAAACATCAAGCAAAATAAAATAAAATAAAATGACGCTCCAAGCAAAACACATATCATGTGGTGAACAAAAATATAGCTCCAAGTAAAGTTACCGATGAATGAAGACGAAAGAGGGGATGCCTTCCGGGGCATCCCCAAGCTTAGGATTTTTGGTGTCCTTGGATATTACCTTGGGGTGCCTTGGGCATCCCCAAGCTTAGGCTCTTGCCACTCCTTATTCCATAGTCCATAGAATCTTTACCCAAAACTTGAAAACTTCACAACACAAAACTTAACAGCAAACTCGTAAACTCCGTTAGTATAAGAAAATAAATCACCACCTTTGGTACTGTTGTGAACTCATTCTAAATTCATATTGGTGTAATATATACTGTATTTCAACTCATCCATGGTTCATACCCTCCGATACTACTCATAGATTCATCAAAATAAGCAAACAACACATAGAAAACAGAATCTGTCAAAAACAGAACAGTCTGTAGTAATCTGGATCAAACGTATACTTATGGAACTCATAAAATTATCAAATAAATTGGTGGACATGAGGAATTTGTCTATTAATCCTCTTCAAAAATAATCAACTTAATAGCACTCTCCAGTAAAAAATGGCAGCTAATCTCGTAAGCACTAAAGTTTCTGTTTTTCACAGCAAGATCACAAAGACTTCACCCAAGTCTTCCCAAAGGTTCTACTTGGCACAAACACTAATTAAAACATAAAACCACATCTAAACAGAGGCTATATGAATTATTTATTACTAAACAGGAACAAAAAGCAAGGAACAAAAATAAAATTGGGTTGCCTCCCAACAAGTGCTATCGTTTAACGCCCCTAGCTAGGCATGATGATTTCAATGATGCTCACGTAAAAGATAAGAATTGAAATATAAAGAGAGCATCATGAAGAATATAACTAGCACATTTAAGCCTAACACACTTCCTATGCATAGCGATTCTGTGAGCAAACAACTTGTGGGAACAATAATCAACTAGTATAGGAAGGTAAAACAAGGATAACTTCAGGATTTTCAACACATAGAGAGGAAACTTGATATTATTGCAATTCCTACAAGCATATGTTCCTCCCTCATAATAAATTTCAGTAGCATCATGAATGAATTCAACAATATATCTATCACATAAAGCATTATTTTCATGATGCATAAGCATAGAATTTTTATTACTCTCCACATAAGCAAATTTCTTCTCATGAATAGTAGTGGGAGCAAACTCAACAAAATAACTATCATGTGAGGCAT
The DNA here is from genome assembly GCF_018294505.1 of Triticum aestivum. Classification (NCBI taxonomy): domain Eukaryota; kingdom Viridiplantae; phylum Streptophyta; class Magnoliopsida; order Poales; family Poaceae; genus Triticum; species Triticum aestivum. The sequence continues at coordinate 610,355,078 of NC_057800.1, forward strand.
AATCCAATTGAAAACTAAAATCATGATGACAAGTTTCAGGGATATCATTATTCTTTATAACATACAAGTCATCACAATAATCATCACATATAGCAACTTTGTTCTCATAATCAATTGGAACCTCTTCCGAAATAGTGGATTCATCACTAAATAAAGTCATGACCTATCCAAATCCACTTTCATCAATATAATCATCATAAATAGGAGGCATGCTTTCATAATAATAAATTTGCTCATCAAAACTTGGGGGACAAAAAATATCATCTTCATCAAACATAGCTTCCCCAAGCTTGTGGCTTTGCATATCATTAGCATCATAGATATCCAAGGAATTCATACTAACAACATTGCAATCATGCTCATCATACAAAGATTTAGTGCCAAGCATTCTAATGCATTCTTCTTCTAACACTTTGGCACAATTATCGGAATCCTTATTTAAATGAAAGATATTAAAAAGATGAAGCATATGTGGTACCCTCAATTCCATTTTTTGTAGTTTTCTTTTATAGACTAAACTAGTGATAAAACAAGAAAATAAAAGATTCGATTGCAAGATCTAAAGATATATCTTCAAGCACTCACCTCCCTGGCAACGGCGCCAGAAAAGAGCTTGATGTCTACTACACAACCTTCTTCTTGTAGACGTTGTTGGGCCTCCAAGTGCAGAGGTTTGTAGAACAGTAGCAAATTTCCCTCAAGTGGATGACCTAAGGTTTATCAATCCATGGGAGGCATAGGATGAAGATGGTCTCTCTCAAACAACCCTGCAACCAAATAGCAAAGAGTCTCTTGTGTCCCCAACACACCCAATACAATGGTAAATTGTATAGGTGCACTAGTTCGGCGGAGAGATGGTGATACAAGTGCAATATGGATGGTAGATAGAGGTTTTTGTAATCTGAAAATATAAAAACAGCAAGGTAACTAATGATAAAAGTGAGCGTAAATGGTATTGCACTGCGTTGAAACAAGGCCTAGGGTTCATACTTTCAGTAGTGCAAGTTCTATCAACAATAATGACATAATTGGATCGTATAACTATCCCTCAACATGCAACAAAGAGTCACTCAAAAGTCACTAATAGCGGAGAACAAAGGAAGAGATTATGGTAGGGTACGAAACCACCTCAAAGTTATCCTTTCTGGTCGATCTATTCAAGAGTCCATAGTAAAATAACACGAAGCTATTCTTTCCGTTCAATCTATCCTAGAGTTCGTACTAGAATAACACCTTAAGACACAAATCAACCAAAACCCTAATGTCACCTAGATACTCCAATGTCACCTCAAGTATCCATGGGTATGATTATACGATATGCATCACACAATCTCAGATTCATCTATTCAACCAACACAAAGAACTTCAAAGAGTGCCCCAAAGTTTCTACCGGAGAGTCAAGACGAAAACGTGTGCCAACCCCTATGCATAGGTTCATGGGCGGAACCCGCAAGTTGATCACCAAAACATACATCAAGTGGATCAATAGAATACCCCATTGTCACCACGGGTATCCCATGCAAGACATACATCGTGTTCTCAAATCCTTAAAGACTCAATCCGATAAGATAAATTCAAAGGGAAAACTCAATCCATTACAAGAGAGTAGAGGGGGAGAAACATCATAAGATCCAACTATAATAGCAAAGCTCGCGATACATCAAGATCGTACCACCTCAAGAACACGAGAGAGAGAGAGAGAGGTCAAACACATAGCTACTGGTACATACCCTCAGCCCCGAGGGTGGACTACTCCCTCCTCATCATGGAGAGTGCCCGGATGATGAAGATGGCCACCGGAGAGGGATTCCTGTTGGGCAACGTTGCAGAAAACAAAAATTTCCTACGGTTTCACCAAGATCCATCTAGGAGTTCATCTAGCAACGAGTGATCAGATTGCATCTACATACCTTTGTAGATCACACGCGGAAGCGTTCAAAGAACGGGGATGAGGAAGTCGTACTCGACGTGATCCAAATCACCGGAGATCCTAGCGCCGAACGGACGGCACCTCCGTGTTCAACACACGTACGGTCAGCGTGACGTCTCCTCCTTCTTGATCCAGCAAGGGGGAGGAGAGGTTGAGGAAGATGGCTCCAGCAGCAGCACGATGGCGTGGTGGTGGTGGAGCTGCAGTACTCCGTCAGGGCATCGCCAGGCTCTACGGAGGAGGAGGAGGTGTTGGGGAGGGAGAGGGAGGTGCCAGGGCTTAGGTATGGCTGCCCTCCCTTCCCCCCACTATATATAGGGCCAAGGGAGAGGGGGGGCGCAGCCTTGGCCCTTCCTCCAAGGAAGGGTGCGGCTAGGGAGGAGTCCATCCTCCCCAAGGCACCTCGGAGGTGCCTTCCCCTTTTAGGACTCTTCCTTTCCTTATCTCTTGGCGCATGGGCCTCTTGGGGCTGGTGCCCTTGGCCCATACAGGCCAAGGCGCACACCCCTACAGCCCATGTGCCCCCCCGGGGTAGGTGGCCCCACCCGGTGGACCCCCGGGACCCTTCCGGTGGTCCCGGTGCAATACCGGTGACCCCGAAACTTGTCCCGATGGCCGAAATAGCACTTCCTATATATAATTCTTTACCTCCGGACCATTCTGAAACTCCTCGTGACGTCCGGGATCTCATCCGAGACTCCGAACAACATTCGGGTTACTGCATATACATATCCCTACAACCCTAGCGTCACCAAACCTTAAGTGTGTAGACCCTACGGGTTCGGGAGACATGTAGACATGACCGAGATTGCTCTCCGGTCAATAACCAACAGCGGGATCTGGATACCCATGTTGGCTCCCACATGCTCCTCGATGATCTCATCGGATGAACCACGATGTCGAGGATTCAAGCAACCCCGTATACAATTCCCTTCGTCAATCGGTATGTTACTTGCCCGAGATTCGATCGTCGGTATCCCAATACCTCGTTCAATCTCGTTACCGGCAAGTCACTTTACTCGTGCCGTAATGCATGATCCCGTGACCATACACTTGGTCACTTTGAGCTCATTATGATGATGCATTACCGAGTGGGCCCAGTGATACCTCTCCGTCATACGGAGTGACAAATCCCAGTCTTGATCCATGTCAACTCAACAGACACTTTCGGAGATACCCGTAGTATACCTTTATAGTCACCCAGTTACGTTGTGACGTTTGGTACACCCAAAGCACTCCTATGGTAGCCGGGAGTTACACGATCTCATGGTCTAAGGAAAAGATACTTGACATTGGAAAACTCTAGCAAACGAACTATACGATCTTATGCTATGTTTAGGATTGGGTCTTGTCCATCACATCATTCTCCTAATGATGTGATCTCGTTATCAATGACATCCAATGCCCATAGTCAGGAAACCATGACTATTTATTGATCAACGAGCTAGTCAACTAGAGGCTTACTAGGGACATGTTGGTGTCTATTATTCACACATGTATTACAATTTCCGGATAACACAATTATAGCATGAATAAAGACAATTATCATGAACAAGGAAATATAATAATAATGCTTTTATTATTGCCTCTAGGGCATATTTCCAACAGTCTCCCACTTGCACTAGAGTCAATAATCTAGTTACATTGTGATGAATCGAACACCCATGGAATTCTGGTGTTGATCATGTTTTGCTCTAGGGAGAGGTTTAGTCAACGGATCTGCTACATTCAGGTCCGCATGTACTTTACAAATATCTATGTCTCCATCTTGAACATTTTCATGAATGGAGTTGAAGCGACGCTTGATGTGCCTTGTCTTCTTGTGAAACCTGGGCTCCTTGGCAAGTGCAATAGCTCCAGTGTTGTCACAGAAGAGCTTGATCGGCCCCGACGCATTGGTATGACTCCTAGGTCGGTGATGAACTCCTTCACCCAAATTGCTTCATGCGCTGCCTCCGAGGCTGCCATGTACTCCGCTTCACATGTAGATCCCGCCACGACGCTCTGCTTGCAACTGCACCAGCTTACTGCCCCACCATTCAAAATATACACGTATTCGGTTTGTGACTTAGAATCATCCAGATCTGTGTCGAAGCTAGCGTCGACGTAACCTTTTACGACGAGCTCTTCGTCACCTCCATAAACGAGAAACATTTCCTTAGTCCTTTTCAGGTACTTTAGGATATTCTTGACCGCTGTCCAGTGTTCCTTGCCGAGATTACTTTGGTACCTTCCTACCAAACTTACGGCAAGGTTTACATCAGGTCTGGTACACAGCATGGCATACATAATAGAACCTATGGCTGAGGCATAGGGGATGACACTCATCTCTTCTATATCTTCTGCCGTGGTCGGACATTGAACTGAGCTCAATTTCACACCTTGTAACACAGGCAAGAACCCCTTCTTAGACTGATCCATATTGCATTTCTTCAATATCTTATCAAGGTAAGTGCTTTGTGAAAGACCTATGAGGCGTCTTGATCTATCTCTATAGATCTTGATGCCTAATATATATGCAGCTTCTCCAAGGTCCTTCATTGAAAAACTCTTATTCAAGTAGGCCTTAATGCTGTCCAAGAGTTCTATATCATTTCCCATCAAAAGTATGTCATCTACATATAATATGAGAAATGCTACAGAGCTCCCACTCACTTTCTTGTAAACACAGGCTTCTCCATAAGTCTGCGTAAACCCAAACGCTTTGATCATCTCATAAAAGCGAATGTTCCAACTCCGAGATGCTTGCACCAGCCCATAAATCGAGCGTTGGAGCTTGCATACCTTGTCAGCATTCTTAGGATCGACAAAACCTTCTGGCTGCATCATATACAATTCTTCCTTAAGGAAACCATTAGGGAATGCCGTTTTGACGTCCATTTGCCATATCTCATAATCATAGAATGCGGCAATTGCTAACATGATTCAGACGGACTTCAGCTTCGCTACCTGTGAGAAAGTCTCATCGTAGTCAACCCCTTGAACTTGTCGATAACCCTTAGCAACAAGCCGAGCTTTATAGATGGTCACATTACCATCCGCGTCTGTCTTCTTCTTAAAGATCCATTTATTTTCTATGGCTCGCCGCTCTACGGTCAAGTCAGTCAAAGTCCATACTTCGTTTTCATACATGGATCCTATCTCGGATTTCATGGCTTCTAGCCGTTTGTCGTAATCCGGGCCCGCCATCGCTTCTTCATAGTTCGAAGGTTCACCGTTGTCTAACAACATGATTTCCAAGACAGGGTTGCCGTACCATTCTGGTGCGGAACGTGTCCTTGTGGACCTACGAATTTCAGTAGGATCTTGATCAGAAGTATCTTGATCATCATCATTAACTTCCTCTCTAGTCGGTGCAGGCACCTCAGGAACATTTTCTTGAGTTGCGCCTTTTTCCGGTTCAAGAGGTAATACTTCATCAAGTTCTACTTTCCTCCCACTTACTTCTTTCGAGAGAAACTCTTTCTCTAGAAAGGATCCATTCTTGGCAACAAAGATCTTGCCTTCGGATCTAAGGTAGAAGGTATACCCAATAGTTTCTTTAGGGTATCCTATGAAGACGCATTTTTCCGACTTGGGTTCGAGCTTTTCAGGTTGAAGTTTCTTGACATAAGCATCGCATCCCCAAACTTTTAGAAACGACAGCTTAGGTTTCTTCCCAAACCATAATTCATACGGTGTCGTCTCAACGGATTTCAACGAAGCCCTATTTAAAGTGAATGCGGCAGTCTCTAAAGCATAGCCCCAAAAAGATAGCGGTAAATCGGTAAGAGACATCATAGATCGCACCATATCTAATAGAGTGCGATTGCGACGTTCGGACACACCATTACGCTGAGGTGTTCCAGGCGGTGTGAGTTGTGAAACTATTCCACATTTTCTTAAGTGTGTGCCAAACTCGTGACTCAAGTATTCTCCTCCATGATCTGATCGCAGGAACTTGATTTTTCTGTCAAGTTGATTCTCAACCTCACTCTGAAATTCCTTGAACTTTTCAAAGGTCTCAGACTTGTGTTTCATTAAGTAGACATACCCATATCTACTCAAGTCATCAGTGAGGGTGAGCACGTAACGATAGCCACCGCGAGCCTCAACACTCATTGGACCGCACACATCAGTATGTATGATTTCCAATAAGTTGGTTGCTCGCTCCATTGTTCCTGAGAATGGAGTCTTGGTCATTTTACCCATAAGGCATGGTTCGCACGTGTCAAATGATTCGTAATCAAGAGACTCTAAAAGTCCATCAGCATGGAGCTTCTTCATGCGTTTGACACCTATGTGACCAAGGCGGCAGTGCCACAAGTATGTGGGACTATCATTATCAATCTTACATCTTTTGGTACTCACACTATGAACATGTGTAGCATTACGCTCGAGATTCATTAAGAATAAACCATTCACCATCGGAGCATGACCATAAAACATATCTCTCATATAAATAGAACAACCATTATTCTCGGATTTAAATGAGTAGCCATCTCGAATTAAACGAGATCTTGATACAATGTTCATGCTCAAAGCTGGCACTAAATAACAATTATTAAGGTTTAAAATTAATCCCGAAGGTAAATGTAGAGGTAGCGTGCCGACGGCGATCACATTGACCTTGGAACCATTCCCGACGCGCATCGTCACCTCGTCCTTCGCCAGTCTCCGCTTATTCCGCAGCTCCTATTTTGAGTTACAAATGTGAGCAACCGCACCGGTATCAAATACCCAGGAGCTACTGCGAGTACTGGTAAGGTACACATCAATTACATGTATATCACATATACCTTTCGTTTTGCCGGCCTTCTTGTCCGCTAAGTATTTAGGGCAGTTCCGCTTCCAGTGACCACTTTCCTTGCAATAAAAGCACTCAGTCTCGGGCTTGGGTCCATTCTTTGGCTTGTTCTCGGCAGCTTGCTTACCGGGCGCGGCAATTCCCTTGCCGTCCTTCTTGAAGGTTTTCTTACCCTTGCCTTTCTTGAACTTAGTGGTTTTATTCACCATCAACACTTGATGTTCCTTTTTGACTTCTACCTCTGCTGATTTCAGCATTGCAAATACTTCAGGAATGGTCTTTTCCATCCCCTGCATATTGAAGTTCATCACAAAGCTCTTGTAGCTCGGTGGAAGCGACTGAAGGATTCTGTCAATGACCGCGTCATCCGGGAGATTAACTCCTAGCTGAGTCAAGCGGTTATGTAACCCAGACATGGTGAGTATGTGCTCACTGACAGAACTGTTTTCCTCCATCTTACAGCTGAAGAACTTGTCGGAGACTTCATATCTTTCGACCCGGGCATGAGCTTGAAAAACCATTTTCAGCTCTTCGAACATCTCATATGCTCCGTGTCTCTCAAAACGTTTTTGGAGTCCCGGCTCTAAGCTGTAAAGCATGCCGCATTGAACGAGGGAGTAGTCATCGGTACGTGCCTGCCAAGCGTTCATAACGTCTTGTTCTGCAGGGAGAACAGGTGCATCACCTAGCGGTGCTTGTAGGACATAATCTTTCTTGGCAGCTATGAGGAGGATCCTCAGGTTCCGGACCCAGTCCGTGTAGTTGCTGCCATCGTCTTTCAGCTTGGTTTTCTCTAGGAACGCGTTGAAGTTGAGGACTACGTTGGCCATTTGATCTACAAGACATATTGTAAATATTTTAGACTAAGTTCATGATAATTAAGTTCATCTAATCAAATTATTCAATGAACTCCCACTTAGATAGACATCCCTCCTGTAATCTAAGTATAACATGATCCGAGTTAACTAGGCCGTGTCCGATCATCACATGAGACGGACTAGTCAACATCGATGAACATCTTCATGTTGATCGTATCTTCTATACGACTCATGCTCGACCTTTCGGTCTTCTGTGTTCCGAGGCCATGTCTGTACATGCTAGGCTCGTCAAGTCAACCTAAGTGTTTGCATGTGTAAATCTGTCTTACACCCGTTGTATGTGAATGTTGGAATCTAACACCCGATCATCACGTGGTGCTTCGAAACTACGAACTGTCGCAATGGTGCACAGTTAGGGGGAACACTTTCTTGAAATTATTATGAGGGATCATCTTATTTACTACCGTCGTTCTAAGTAAACAAGATGCAAAAACATGATAAACATCACATGCAATCAAATAATAGTAGTGACATGATATGGCCAATATCACATAGCTCCTTTGATCTTCCATCTTGGGGCTCCATGATCATCTCGTCACCGGCATGACACCATAATCTCCATCATCATGATCTCCATCATCGTGTCTCCATGAAGTTGCTCGCCAACTATTACTTCTACTACTATGGCTAACACGTTTAGCAATAAAGTAAAGTAATTTACATGGCGTTTCTCAATGACACACAGGTCATACAAAAAATAAAGACAACTCCTATGGCTCCTGCCGGTTGTCATACTCATCGACATGCAAGTCGTGATTCCTATTACAATAGCATGAACATCTCATACATCACATATATATCATTCATCATTCATCACAACTTTGGCCATATCATATCACAAAGCACTTGCTGCAAAAACAAGTTAGATGTCCTCTAATTGTTGTTGCAAGTTTTACGTGGCTGAAATAGGGTTCTAGCAAGAACGTTTTCTTACCTACGTGAAAGCCACAACGTGATTTGTCAACTTCTATTTACCCTTCATAAGGACCCTTTTCATCGAATCCGCTCCAACTAAAGTGGGAGAGACAGACACCCGCCAGCCACCTTATGCAACTTGTGCATGTTAGTCGGTGGAACCAGTCTCACGTAAGCGTACGTGTAAGGTTGGTCCGGGCCGCTTCATCCCACAATACCGCTGAAGCAAGATAAGACTAGTAGCGGCAAGAAAGTAGAAAACATCTACGCCCACAACAAATTGTGTTCTACTCATGCAAAAAAAGAACTACGCATAGACCTAGCTCTGATACCACTGTTGGGGAACGTTGCAGAAAACAAAAAATTTCATACGGTTTCACCAAGATCCATCTAGGAGTTCATCTAGCAACGAGTGATCAGATTGCATCTACATACCTTTGTAGATCACGCGCGGAAGCATTCAAAGAACGGGGATGAGGAAGTCGTACTCGACGTGATCCAAATCACCGGAGATCCTAGCGTCGAACGGACGGCACCTTCGCGTTCAACACACGTACGGTCAGCGTGACGTCTCCTCCTTCTTGATCCAGCAAGGGGAAGGAGAGGTTGAGGCAGATGGCTCTAGCAGCAGCACGACGGCGTGGTGGTGGTGGAGCTGCAGTACTCCGTCAGGGCTTCGCCAGGCTCTACGGAGGAGGAGGAGGTGTTGGGGAGGGAGAGGGAGGCGCCAGGTCTTAGGTATGGCTGCCCTCCCTCCCCCCCACTATATATAGGGCCAAGGGAGAGGGGGGCGCAGCCTTGGCCCTTCCTCCAAGGAAGGGTGCGGCCAGGGAGGAGTCCATCCTCCCCAAGGCACCTCGGAGGTGCCTTCCCCTTTTAGGACTCTTCCTTTCCTTATCTCTTGGCGCATGGGCCTCTTCGGGCTGGTGCCCTTGGCCCATACAAGCCAAGGCGCACACCCCTACAGCCCATGTGGCCCCCCGAGGTAGGTGGCCCCACCCGATGGACCCCCGGGACCCTTCCGGTGGTCCCGGTACAATATCGGTGACCCCAAAACTTGTCCCGATGGCCGAAATAGCACTTCCTATATATAATTCTTTACCTCCGGACCATTCAGAACTCCTCGTGACGTCCGGGATCTCATCCGGGACTCCGAACAACATTTGGGTTACTGCATATACATATCCCTACAACCCTAGCGTCACCGAACCTTAAGTGTGTAGACCCTACGGGTTTGGGAGACATGTAGACATGATCGAGATCGCTCTCCGGTGAATAACCAACAGCGGGATCTGGATACCCATGTTGGCTCCCACATGCTCCTCAATGATCTCATCGGATGAACCACGATGTCGAGGATTCAAGCAACCCCGTATACAATTCCCTTCGTCAACCGGTATGTTACTTGCCCGAGATTCGATCGTCGGTATCCCAATACCTCGTTCAATCTCGTTACCGGCAAGTCACTTTACTCGTACCATAATGCATGATCCCGTGACCATACACTTGGTCACTTTGAGCTCATTATGATGATGCATTACCGAGTGGGCCCAGTGATACCTCTCCGTCATACGGAGTGACAAATCCCAGTCTTGATCCATGTCAACTCAACAGACACTTTCGGAGATACCCGTAGTATACCTTTATAGTGACCCAGTTACATTGTGACGTTTGGTACACCCAAAGCACTCCTATGGTATCCGGGAGTTACACGATCTCATGGTCTAAGGAAAAGATACTTGACATTGGAAAACTCTAGCAAACGAACTATACGATCTTGTGCTATGTTTAGGATTGGGTCTTGTCCATCACATCATTCTCCTAATGATGTGATCTCGTTATCAATGACATCCAATGCCCATAGTCAGGAAACCATGACTATTTATTGATCAACGAGCTAGTCAACTAGAGGCTTACTAGGGACATGTTGGTGTCTATTATTCACACATGTATTACGATTTCCGGATAACACAATTATAGCATGAATAAAGACAATTATCATGAACAAGGAAATATAATAGTAATGCTTTTATTATTGCCTCTAGGGCATATTTCCAACAATTCCCCCCTCCGGCAGGGTGCCAGAACGGGTCTAGATTAGTTTTCGGTGGCTACAGAGGCTTCTGGCGGCGGAACTCCCGATCTATTGTGTTCCTCCAAGTTTTTAGGGTATATGGGCATATATAGGAGGAAGAAGTACGTCAGTGGATCTCCGGGCTATCCACGAGGCAGGGGGCACGCCCCCCACCCTCGTGGGCAGCCCGGGACTCTCTTAGTCCATCTCCGGTACTCCGTGGACTTCTTCTGGTCCAAAAATAAGTTCCGTGAAGTTTCAGGTCAATTGGACTCCGTTTGATTTTTCTTTTCTGCGATACTCTAAAACAAGGAAAAAACAGAAACTGGCACTGGGCTCTGGGTTAGTAGGTTAGTCCCAAAAATAATATAAAAGTGTATAATAAAGCCCATAAACATCCAAAACAGATAATATAATAGCATGGAACAATCAAAAATTATAGATACGTTGGAGACGTATCAGACCGCATTCATGAGACTGGTTCTACTGACGTGATTTGCACACAGGTGGCTGGCGGGTGTCTTTTTCTCCAACTTTAGTTGAATCGAGTTTGACTATGCCCGTTCCTTGTTGAAGGTTAAAACAGCACACTTGATGAAAAATCGTTGTGGTTTTGATGCGTAGGTAAGAACAATTCTTGCTAGAAGCCCGTAGCGTCCACGTAAAACTTGCAATAACAAAGTAGAGGACGTCTAAATTGTTTTTGCAGGGCATGTTGTGATGTGATATGGTCAAGACGTGATGAGATATATATTGTTGTATGAGATGATCATGTTTTGTAAAAGTTATCGACAACTGGCGGGAGCCTTATGGTTGTCGCTTTATTGTATGAAATGCAATCACCATGTAATTGCTTTACTTTATCACTAAGCGGTAGCGATATTCGTAGAAGCAATAGTTGGCGAGACAACAACGATGCTACGATGGAGATCAAGGTGTCAAGCCGGTGACGATGGAGATCATGATGTTGCTTTGGAGAAGGAGATAGAAGGCACAAGATGATGATGGTCATACCATGTTACATATTTTCATTGCATGTGATGTTTATCTTTTATGCATCTTATTCTGCTTAGTACAGCGGTAGCATTATAAGATGACCCGTCACTAAATTTCAAGGTATAAGTGTTCTCTCTGAGTATGCACCATTGCTACAGTTCGTCGTGCCGAGACACCACGTGATGATCAGGTGTGATAAGCTCTACGTTCACATACAACGGGCGCAAGACAATTTTGCACGTGCGGAATACTCGGGTTAAACTTGACGAGCCTAGCATGTACAGACATGGCCTTGGAACAATGAGACCAAAAGGTCGAACGTGAATCATATAGTAGATATGATCAACATAGTGATGTTCACCATTGAAAACTACTCCATCTCACGTGATGATCGGACATGGTTTAGTTGATACGGATCACGTGACCATTTAGATGACTAGAGGGATGTCTATCTAAGTGGGAGTTCTTAAGTAATATGATTAATTGAACTTAATTTATCATGAACTTAGTCCTGATAGTATTTGCATATTTATGTTGTAGATCAATAGCTCGTGTATAGCTCCCTTGTTTTATTTTTGATATGTTCCTAGAGAAAAACTATGTTGAAAGATGATAGTAGCAATGATGCGGGCCGGGTCCGTGATCTGAGGATTATCTTCATTGATGCATAGAAGAATTATGTACTTGATGCACCGCTAGGTGACAGACCTATTGCAGGAGCAGATGTAGACATTATAAACGTTTAACAAGCTCGATATGATTACTACTTGATAGTTTAGTGCACCATGCTTTACGGCTTAGAACTGGGACTTCAAAAATGTTTTTAATTCCATGGAACATATGAGATGCTTCAAGAGCTGAAAATGATATTTCGGACTCATACCCGTGCTAAGCGATATGAGACCTCTAACAAGTACTTTGCCTACAAGATGGAGGAGAATAGCTCAGATACTGAGTATGTGCTCAGAATGTCTGGGTACTACAATCTCTTGAATCAAGTGGGAGTTAATCTTCCAGATAAGATAATGCTTGACAGAGTTCTCTAGTCACTATCACCAAGTTACTAGAACTTCATGATGAACTATAATATGCAAGGGATGATGAAAATGATTCCCAAGCTTTTCGCAATGCTGAAATCAGTGAAGGTAGAAATCAAGAAATAGCATCAAGTGTTGATGGTTAACAAGACCACTAGTTTCAAGAAAAAGGGCAAAGAGAAGAAGGGGAACTTCAAGAAGAACAGCAAGCAAGTTGCTGCTCAAGGGAAGAAGCCCAAGTCTGGACCTAAGCCTGAAACTGAGTGCTTCTACTACAAAGGGACTAGTCACTGGAAGTGAAACTACCCCAAATACTTGGCGGATAAGAAGGATGGCAAAGTGAACAAAGGTATATTTGATATACAGGTTATTGATGTGTACTTTACTAGTGTTCATAGTAGCCCCTGGGTATTTGATACATGTTTAGTTGCTAAGATTAGTAACTCAAAACAGGAGTTGCAGAATGAACAGAGACTAGTTAAGAGCGAAGTGACGATGTGTGTTGGAAGTGATTCCAAGGTTGATACGATCACCATCGCACACTCCCTTGACCTTCGGGATTAGTGTTGAACCTAAAATAAATGTTATTTGGTGTTTGCGTTGAGCATGAATATGATTGGATCATGTTTATTGCAATATGGTTATTCATTTAAGTCAAAGAATAATTATTATTCTGTTTACATGAATAAAACCTTCTGTGGTCATACACTCAATATAAATGGTTTATTGAATCTCGATCGTAGTGATACACATATTCATAATATTGATGCCAAAAGATGCAAAGTTATAATGATAGTGCAACATATTTGTGGCACTGCCGTTTAGGTCATATTGATGTAAAATGCATGAAGAAACTCCATGTGGATGGACTTTTGGAATCACTTAATTATGAATCATTTGATGCTTGCGAACCATGCCTCATGGGCAAGATGACTAAGACTCCGTTCTCCGGAACAATGGAGCGAGCCACTGACTTATTGGAAATAATATGTACCGATGTATGCGGTCCGATGAGTGTTGAGGCTCGCGGCGGGTAATAATTATTTTCTAACCTTCATAGATGATTTGAGCAGATATGGGTATATCTACTTAATGAAACACAAGTCTGAAACATTTGAAAAGTTCAAAGAATTTCAGAGTAAAGTGGAGAATCATTGTAACAAAAAAATAAAAGTTTCTACGATCTGATCACAAATATTTGAGTTATGAGTTTTGCCTTCATTTTAAAAAAACAATATGGAATAGTTTCACAACTCACGCCACCTGGAACACCACAGTGTAATGGTGTGTCCGAACGTCGTAACCGTACTTTATTAGATATGATGTGATCTATGATGTTTCTTATTGATTTAACACTATCGTTTTGGGGTCATGCATTAGAGACAGTTGCGTTCACGTTAAATAGGGCACCGTCTAAATCCGTTGAGACGACACAATATGAACTATGGTTTGGAAAGAAACATAAGCTGTCATTTCTTAAAGTTTGGGGTTGCGATGCTTATGTGAAAAAGTTTCAGCCTGATAAGCTCGAACCCAAATCGGAGAAGTGTGTCTTCATAGGATACCCAAAACAAACTGTTGGGTACACCTTCTACCACAGATCCGAAGGCAAGATCTTTGTTGCTAAAAATGGATCCTTTCTAGAGAAAGAGTTTTCTCTCAAAAGAAGTGAGTGGGAAGAAAGTAGAACTTGATGAGGTAATTGTACCTTTTCTCGAATTGGAAAGTAGCTCATCACAGAAATATGTTCATGTGACTCCTACCCCAATTAGTGAGGAAGCTAATGATGATGATCATGTAACTTCAGATCAAGTTAGTACCAAACCTCATAGGTCAACCAGAAAAAGATCCGCACCAGAGTGGTACGGTAATCCTGTTCTGGAGGTCATGTTACTTGACCATGACGAACCTACGAACTATGAGGAAGCGATGATGAGCCCAGATTCCGCAAAATGGCTTGAGGCCATGAAATCTGAGATGGGATTCATGTATGAGAACAAAGTGTGGACTTTGGTTGACTTGCCCGATGATCGGCAAGCCATAGAGAATAAATGGATCTTCAAGAAGAAGACTGACGCTGACGGTAATGTTACTGTCTACAAAGCTTGACTTGTTGCGAAAGGTTTTCGACAAGTTCAAGGAGTTGACTATGATGAGACCTTCTCACCCGTAGCGATGCTTAAGTCTGCCCGAATATTGTTAGCAATTGCCACATTTTATGATTATGAAATGTGGCAAATGGATGTCAAAAATTGCATTCCTTAATGGATTTGTTAAAGAAGAGTTGTACATGATGCAACCAGAAGGTTTTGTCGATCCTAAAGGTGCTAACAAAGTGTGCAAGCTCCAGCGATCCATTTATGGACTGGTGCAAGCCTCTCAGAGTTGGAATATATGCTTTGATAGTGTGATCAAAGTATATGGTTTTATACAGACTTTTAGAGAAGCTTGTATTTACAAGAAAGTGAGTGGGAGCTCTGTAGCATTTCTAATATTATATGTGGATGACATATTGTTGATTGGAAATAATACAGAATTTCTGGATAGCATAAAAGGATACTTGAATAAGAATTTTTCAATGAAAGACCTCGGTGAAGCTGCTTATATATTGGGTATCAAAATCTATAGAGATAGATCAAGATGCTTAATTGGACTTTCACAAAGCACATACCTTGATAAAGTTTTGAAGAAGTTCAAAATGGATCAGTCAAAGAAATGGTTCTTGCCTGTGTTACAAGGTGTGAAGTTGAGCCAGACTCAATGCCCGACCACTGCAGAACATAAAGAGAAAATGAAAGTCATTCCCTATGCTTCAGCCATAGGTTCTATCATGTATGCAATGTTGTGTACCAGACCTGATGTGTGCCTTGCTATAAGTTTAGCAGAGAGTTACCAAAGTAATCCAGGAGTGGATCACTGGACAACGGTCAAGAACATCCTAAAATACCTTAAACGGTCTAAGGATATGTTTCTCGTTTATGGAGGTGACAAAGAGCTTGTCGTAAATGGTTATGTCGATGCTAGCTTTGACACTGATCCGGATGACTCTAAGTCGCAAACCGGATACGTATTTATACTGAATGGTGGAGCTGTCAGTTGGTGCAGTTCCAAGCAGAGCATCGTGGCGGGATCTACGTGTGAAGCGGAGCACATAGCTGCTTTGGAAGCAGCAAATGAAGGAGTCTGGATGAAGGAGTTCATATCCGATCTAGGTGTAATACCTAGTGCATCGGGTCCAATGAAAATCTTTTGTGACAATACTTGAGCAATTGCCTTAGCGAAGGAATCCAGATTTCACAAGAGAACCAAACACATCAAGAGACGCTTCAACTCCATCCGCGATCAAGTCAAGGAGGGAGACATAGAGATTTGCAAAATACATACGGATCTGAATGTTGCAGATCCGTTGACTAAGCCTCTTTCACAAGCAAAACATGATCAGTGATACGTCTCCATCGTATCTACTTTTCCAAACACTTTCGCCCTTGTTTTGGACTCTAACTTGCATGATTTGAATGGAACTAACCCGGACTGACGCTGTTTTCAGCAGAATTGCTATGGTGTTATTTATGTGCAGAAACAAAAGTTCTCGGAATGACCTGAAACTCCACGGAGCGTCTTTTTGGAAATAATAAAAAATACTGACAAAAGATCAAGGCCAGGAGGCCCACACCCTAGCCACGAGGGTGGGGGCGCGCCTGCCCCCCCCCCCCCCGGGCGCGCACCCTACCTCGTGGGCCCACTAGAGCTCCTCCGACCTCAACTCCAACTCTATATATTCACTTTCGGGGAGAAAAAATAAAGGGGAAATATTCATCGCGTTTTACGATACGGAGCCGCCACCAAGCCCTAAAACCTCTCGGGAGGGCTGATCTGGAGTCCGTTCGGGGCTCGAGAGATGGGAATCCGTCGCCGTCGTCATCATCAACCTTCCTCCATCACCAATTTCATGATGCTCACTGCCGTGCATGAGTAATTCCATCGTAGGCTTGCTGGACGGTGATGGGTTGGATGAGATTTATCATGTAATCGAGTTAGTTTTGTTAGGGTTTGATCCCTAGTATCCACTATGTTCTGAGATTGATGTTGCTATGACTTTGCTATGCTTAATGCTTGTCACTAGGGCCTGAGTCCCATGATTTCAGATCTGAACCTATTATGATTTCATTAATATATGAGAGTTCTTGATCCTATCTTGCAAGTCTATAGTCACCTACTATGTGTTATGATCCGGCAACCCCAAAGTGACAATAATCGGGACCACTCCCGGTGATGGCCGTAGTTTGAGGAGTTCATGTATTCACTATGTGTTAATGCTTTGGTCTGGTACTCTATTAAAAGGAGGCCTTAATATCCCTTAGTTTCCAATAGGACCCCGCTGCCATGGGAGGGTAGGACAAAAGATGTCATGCAAGTTATTTTCCATAAGCACGTATGACTATATTCGGAATACATGCCTACATTACATTGATGAATTGGAGCTAGTTCTGTGTCACCCTAGGTTATGACTGTTACATGATGAACCGCATCCGACATAATTCTCCATCACTGATCCATTGCCTACGAGCTTTCCATATATTGTTCTTCGCTTATTTACTTTTCCGTTGCTATTGTTATCATCACTACAAAATACCAAAAACATTACTTTTGTTATCATTATCTTTTGCTATCGTTACCACTACTATCATATTACTTTGCTACTAAATACTTTGCTGCAGATATTAAGTTTCCAGGTGTGGTTGAATTGGCAACTCAGCTGCTAATACTTGAGAATATTCTTTGGCTCCCCTTGTGTCGAATCAATAAATTTGGGTTGAATACTCCACCCTCGAAAACTGTTGCGATCCCCTATACTTGTGTGTTATCAAGACTATTTTCTGGCGCCGTAGCCGGGGTGCATAGCTCTATTCTTTGAGTCACTTGGGATTTATATCTGCTTATCATTATGAAGAACTTGAAAGATCCAAGAACCAAGATTTATCCCTCAACTACGAGGGGAGGTAAGGAACTGCCATGTAGCTCTACACTTGATTCACCTTTTGTTTTGAGTAAGCTTGCGACACCTAAACCTGCTTATGCTATTTCTGATATGTCGCATGTTATTGATGATGCCACTTCTGCTATGCATGATACTTCTGATGAAACTACTTCTATGCTTGATACTACTGTGCCACTTGGTGAATTTCTTGATGAACAACTTGCTAGGGTTAGAGAGAATGAAATTATTGAAACTGATAATATTGATGAAAGTGATGATGAAGACTCTCCCCCTAATAAATATGAATTGCATGTTGTTCATGAGGGTTATGTTATGGATGAAGAAGCTACTAAAGCTATTCTAGCTTGCAATGATAGATATGATCTAAAGAGGTTATTAGCTAAATGGAAGTAGCGAACCATTAATGCTAGAATGAAACCTGACCCTGCTTTTGCTACTTCACCTATCTGTGTTACTGATAAGGATTACGAATTCTCCGTTGATCCTGATATAATTACTTTGGTTAAATCTGATCCTTTTTATGGCTATGAATCTGAAACTGTTGTAGCACATCTTACTAAATTAAATGATATAGCCACCCTGTTCACTAATGATGAGAGAACTCGCTACTTTTATATCCTTAAAATATTCTCATTCTCATTAAAGGGTGATGCTAAGATATGGTTTAATTCTCTTGATCCTGGTTGTGTGCGTAGTCCCCAGGATATGATCTATTACTTTTCTGCTAAATATTTCCCTGCTCATAAGAAACAAGCTGCCTTAAGGGATATATATAATTTTGTGCAAATTGAAGGAGAGAGTCTCCCACAAGCTTGGGGGAGGCTTCTCCAATTACTAAATGCTTTGCCTGATCATTCTCTTAAGAAAAATGAAATACTTGATATCTTTTATAATGGACTAATCGATGCTTCCAGAGATTACCTGGATAGTTGTGCTGGTTCTGTTTTTAGGGAAAGAACACCGGATGAAGCTAAAATTCTATTGAATAATATGTTGACAAATGAAAATAATTGGACACTTCATGAGCCAATTCCTGAGCCTATTACTAAACCAACTCCGAAGAAGAGAGGTGTTCTATTTCTCAGTCCGGAGGACATGCAAGAGGCAAAGAAATCCATGAAAGAAAAGGGTATTAAAGCTGAAGATGTTACGAGTTTACCTCCTATTGAAGAAATACATGGTCTTAATTTACCGCCTACTAAAGAAATACATGGTCTTGATAACCCGACACAGGTAGTAAAGGTAAATTCTCTCTATAGATATGATAAAGCTGAAATCCCATTTACTAAGTTTGCTAGCCCATGCTTAGATGAGTTTGATAAATTTATGGTTAAGCAAGAAGACTTCGATGCTTATTTTGGTAGAGAATTAAAACGCAATGCTGATATGCTTGAACACTTGGGTGATTATATGGCTAATGTCAAAGGTGAACTTAAACTTATTAGTAAACATGCTTCTATGGTTACCACTCAAGTAGAACAAGTACTTAAAGCTCAAAATGATTTGCTCAATGAATTGAATAGTAAGAATAATGATTTTGTTGTTAGAGTGGCTACTAGAACTGGTAAAATGACTCAGGAACCTTTGTATCCTAAAGGCCACCCTAAGAGAATTGAGCAAGATTCTCAGAGAAATAATATAGATGCACCTAGTCCTTCTAAAAGGAAGAAAAAGAAAAATGATAGGACTTTGCATGCTTCTAGTGAACCTATTACTGAAACACCTAAGAATCCAAATGATATTTCTATTTCTGATGCTGAAACACAATCTCGTAATGAACCTGAAACTAGTGATAATGTTAATGATAATGTTCATGTTGATGCTCAACCTAGCAATGATAATGATATAGAAATTGAACCTGCTGCTGATCTTGATAACCCACAATCAAAGAATCAACGTTATGATAAGAGAGACTTTGTTGCTAGGAAACACGGTAAAGAAAGAGAACCATGGGTTCAGAAACCCATGCCTTTCCCTCCTAAACCATCCAAGAAAAAGGATGATGAGGATTTTGAGCGCTTTGCTGAAATGATTAGACCTATCTTTTTGCGTATACGATTAACTGATATGCTTAAAATGAATCCTTATGCTAAGTACATGAAAGAAATTGGTACTAATAAAAGAAAGATACCAGAAGCTAAAATTTCCACCATGCTTGCTAATTATAGTTTTAAGGGTGGAATACCAAAGAAACTTGGAGATACAGGAGTACCCACTATACCATGCTCCATTAAAATGAATTATGTTAAAACCGCTTTATGTGTTCTTGGAGCCGGTGTTAGTGTTATGCCTCTCTCTTTATATCGTAGACTTGATTTGAATAAGTTGACACCAACTGAAATATCTTTGCAAATGGCTGATAAATCAACTGCTATACCTGTCGGTATTTGTGAAGATGTGCCCGTTGTGGTTGCAAACGTTACTATTTTAACGGACTTTGTTATTCTTGATGTTCCCGAGGACGATAGTATGTCTATTATTCTTGGAAGACCCTTTTTGAATACTGCAGGGGCTATTATTGATTGCACCAAAGGCAATGTCACTTTTCATGTTAATGGTAATGAGCATACGGTACACTTTTCGAGGAAACAACCTCAAGTCCACAGTATTAATTCTATTGGAAAAATTCCATCGATTATTTTTGGAGGTTTTGAATTTCCTCTTCCTACTGTCAAGAAGAAATATGATATTCTTATTGTTAGGGATGTGCATATCCCCATTGAGGTAACCTGGTGGTATTCGAAAATTCTCCGGTTCCATGTTATTCGGAATGAGTCTGTTAACAAGACTTGATCAACCTTGTTAATGTATTCCTTTTGACGATCATGAGATGGATGAATTTAGAAAACACAACTTTTTGTACCATCTTTTTTTTACTTTCTGTTATTTATCTTAAATAAAATAAAAATAGTATTTTCTGTCTGTTATCTGAATTATCCGTGCAATATAAAAATACCCCAAAAATAAAAGTTCTCCAAATGCCCTGAAATTTAAATATGATTTTTTCTGAAATATTTGAGAATATTTGGCACTGAGAACACAACAGGGGGGCATCCACCTGGCCACGAGGGTGGAGGGCGCGCCCTACCCCCCTGGGCGCGCCCCCTGCCTCGTGGTCCCACGGTGGCCCTCCTCCACTTATTCCTGCACCCACACACTCCTTCTTCCTCCCACAAACACCATTATCGAGCTCAAACCCGAGTCCAAGCTCATTTTGCTGCCATTTTCGATCTCCTTGCTCAAAGCACCTCTCACAAAACTGCTTTGGGGGATTGTTCCTTGGTATGTGACTCCTCCATTGGTCCAATTATTTTTTGTTCTAGTGCTTTATTCATTGCATATTTTTACTGCTTAGGTGACCCTGTTTTTGAGCTTGCATGTCAAATTTATGTGGTTCCAAGTAGTTTTGATGCATGATATAGGCTCTAGGCACTTGTAGGAGTAGTTGCTATCAATATTATTGAGTTTTGTTCACTTTTATTTGAAGCTACTAAAAATTTCAGAAATTTTTCAGAGGAGGAAATATGTTTAGGAAAATTTACCAAGGTGGTTCTTCAAGGAAACAAGAACCCAGGCTTGCAATGCATGATGCTGATGATGAGCCACCAAGGGACGCTCCAGTGCGGCCTTGTGAATGGCCTTCATAGGACTTCATGGATCGAGCGGGGATTAAGGAAGAATTTAACGCATATTTGCGTAACGCTAATCTTGTGAGCTTCGAGGAAGAGAAATGCCGTCAGTACCACTATCTCACTAGTTCCTTTGTGAGGAGGTTTGAATTTTCATCTTCACGTAATTCTCAAACTGTCCTGTTTGATCTTTATGAAAATTCTTACACTATGGACTTAGAGGACTTTACCACTGCTTGCAAACTTCGACAATGGGGTAGTACTAGTGAACCTCACAAATCTGAATTTAGAGATTTTCTTGGTAGTATAACTATGGGGGAATCTAGAGATATAGCACAAGCTACCATAGGGAGCATTCACTTTCCGGCTATACATTATTTTGCTCTCTTCATAGGTAGATTCACTAACGGTAAAGATGAAGCATGTCACATGTGTGTCCTTGACCTCAGTATTCTTAAGAGTGCTGTGTTAGGAGATAAATCTTATAATTTGGGAGCCATTGTTGCACGTAGGTTGCATCTTAATATATTTAATGGAGATTTCTTCGGTGGAATTTATGCAACTCACATAGCTAATTTTCTTGGTATAACCATATGTGAGGATGATATTGAGTTGCCTCCTGCTTATTTGGATTATGAGGCTATGGTTCGTCATCAGTTTGTTGAGAGGAACGATCAGTTCCTCCAGTACCGACTAATCTTTGACAGATGACGCACCTATCACGTCGCTCTCCCTACTTCTACTTTCTTTGACTTTCAGGCAAAAGGGAGATATTCTATAACCAGAGAGGAGGGGGAAGAGTATAAGAGGAGAGCTGAGATAGCTCGCCTCCAAGTTGCAGCCCACGATGCAATGACTGATGCATCTCAGTACGACCCCAACTACAACTTTGGATATCCGCCAGGCCATTCGTGGCATTAGACCAATAGGCCAAAAGCCTAAGCTTGGGCGAGTACGTATTTCTCACCGATATTACATTTATGTTCACACACTCATTGCTAGATGTCGGTGCTCATACTTTTTCATTGTATCATCCATTGCTAGTTTATTTCCTTTTTATGCTTTCTTCTTGTGTGTTTGATAAACCTTAAGAAAAACAAAAAAAAATAGTTGTAGCTTTTAGCTAGTTTTAATTTCCATGCTTATGGTAGTAATTAAAAAGAAAACCCAAAAAGATTTCCTATTTTTCTTTTTGCTTGTTGGGAGCTTTCCCGTGTATATAGTTTTATTTCTTTTCTTTTCTTTGGGGGTCGATAGGAGAAGACCATGATTAAATTGTTGAAGTGGCTCTTATATGCATTACTGTTGATCTGAGAAAAGATCCCATATTGCCTTGTCTTCTCCTATTTATTGAATGCTTGCAGATTCCAGCTTAGTCCAATGCACACACACTACTATTATTATCCTCATCGTTCGGTCGTGCAAGTGAAAGGCAATTATGACGATATATGGTGGACCGACTGAGATAAGAAAAGCTGGTATGAACTCGACCTCTCTTGTTTTTGTAAATATGATTAGTTCATCGTTCCTGATTCAGCCTATTATGAATAAACATGTTTGCAATGACAACTAGAGATCAAAGTTTCTTGTGCCATGCTTAATTAGCTAGGAGCTTATAATGGTTCACCTTGCGTGCCAACATGCTATTAAAATGGTTGTGATGTGGTATGATAGGGTGGTATCCTCTTTTGAACGATTCGAGTGGCTTGACTTGGCACATGTTCACGCATGTAGTTGAAACAAAATCAACATAGCCTCTACGATATTTATGTTCATGGTGCATTATATCCTTCTCATGCTTGCATTCGGTGTTGATTAATTTTAATGCATGTTCATGACTGTTGTCGCTCTCTAGCTGGTTGCTTCCCAGTCTTTTTCTAGCCTTCACTTGTACTAAGCGGGAATACTGCTTGTGCATCCAATCCAATAAACCCCAAAGTTGTTCCATATGAATCCATCATACCTACCTATATACGGTATCTACCTGCCATTCCAAGTAAATTTTTATGTGCCAAACTCTAAACCTTCAAATAAATATCCTGTTTTGAATGCTTGAATAGCTCATGTATCAACTAGGATTGTCCGTATCTTCCATGTTAGGTGGGTTATTCTCAAGAGGAGTGGACTCTGCTCCCCACTCTCAAGAAAATGGATGGGCACCAGGATGCCCAGTTCCATGCTTTATGCAAACTAAATCAAAATAATTGCAAACAAAACTCCCCCTGGGACTCTTGTTAGTTGGAGGCACTCGTTGTTTCGAGAAAGCCATGGATTGATGCTTGTTGGTGGAGGGGGAGTATAAACTTTACCATTCTGTTTGTGAACCGCCTATAATGTGTGTAGCATGGAAGATATCGCCATCTCTTGGTTGTTATGTTGACAATGAAAGTATACCGCTCAAAATATTATTCATCTCTATTTCAAAACCGAGCTCTGGCACCTCTATAAATCCCTGCTTCCCTCTGCGAAGGGCCTATCTAATTACTTTTATGTTGAGTCATCATCCTCTTATTAAAAAGCACCAGTTGGAGAGCACCACTGTCATTTGCATTCATTACTGTTAGTTTACATTGAGTATGACTTGACTGGATCTCTTTTACCATGAATTACAATGTCTAGTCAGCATTTGATCTTTAAAGGTGCTCTGCATTTATGTTTTGCGGTCTCGGAAAGGGCTAGCGAGATACCATCTTGTTATATCATATTATGATTGTTTTGAGAAAGTGTTGTCATCCGAGATTTATTATTATCGCTCGCTAGTTGATTATGCCATTGATATGAGTAAACATGAGACCTAAGCGTTATTGTGAATATGGTTAATTTATAATCTTTACTGAAAACTTGAATGCTGGCTTTACATATTTACAACAACAAGAGAAAACATAGTTTGTAAAAGTTTTTCTTTATCACTTTCAGTTTGTCAACTGAATTGCTTGAGGACAAGAAAAGGTTTAAGCTTGGGGAAGTTGATACGTCTCCGTCGTATCTACTTTTCCAAACACTTTTGCCCTTGTTTTGGACTCTAACTTGCATGATTTGAATGGAACTAACCCGGACTGACGTTGTTTTCAGCAGAATTGCCATGGTGTTATTTATGTGCAGAAACAAAAGTTCTCGGAATGACCTGAAACTCCACGGAGCATCTTTTTGGAAATAATAAAAAATACTGGCAAAAGATCAAGGCCAGGGGGCCCACACCCTAGCCACGAGGGTGGGGGGCACGCCTGCCCCCTGGGCGCGCCCCCTACCTCGTGGGCCCCCTGGAGCTCCTCCGACCTCAACTCCAACTCTATATATTCACTTTCAGGGAGAAAAAAATAAAGGAGACATATTCATCATGTTTTACGATACGGAGCCGCCGCCAAGCCCTAAAACCTCTCGGGAGGGCTGATCTGAAGTCCATTCGGGGCTCCGGAGAGGGGAATCCATCGTCGTTGTCATCATCAACCTTCCTCCATCACCAATTTCATGATGCTCACCGCCGTGCGTGAGTAATTCCATTGTAGGCTTGCTGGACAGTGATGGGTTGGATGAGATTTATCATGTAATCGAGTTAGTTTTGTTAGGGTTTGATCCCTAGTATCCACTATGTTCTTAGATTGATGTTGCTATGACTTTGCTATGCTTAATGCTTGTCACTAGGGCCCGAGTGCCATGATTTTAGATCTGAACCTATTATATTTTCAACAATATATGAGAGTTATTGATCCTATCTTGCAAGTCTATAGTCACCTACTATGTGTTATGATCCGACAACCCCGAAGTGACAATAATCAGGACCACTCCCGGTGATGACCGTAGTTTGAGGAGTTCATGTATTCACTATGTGTTAATGCTTTGGTTCGGTACTCTATTAAAAGGAGGCCTTAATATCCCTTAATTTCCACTAGGACCCCGCTTCCACGGGAGGGTAGGACAAAAGATGTCATGCAAGTTCTTTTCCATAAGCATGTATGACTATATTCGGAATACATGCCTACATTACATTGATGAATTGGAGCTAGTTCTTTGTCACCCTAGGTTATGACTGTTACATGATAAACCGCATCCGACATAATTCTCCATCACTGATCCATTGCCTACGAGCTTTCCATATATTGTTCTTCGCTTATTTACTTTTCCGTTGCTATTGTTATCATCACTACAAAATATCAAAAACATTACTTTTGTTATCATTACCTTTTGCTACCGTTACCACTACTATCATATTACTTTGCTACTAAATACTTTGCTAGAGATATTAAGTTTCCAGGTGTGGTTGAATTGACAACTCAGCTACTAATACTTGAGAATATTCTTTGGATCCCTTGTGTTGAATCAATAAATTTGGGTTGAATACTCTACCCTCGAAAATTGTTGCGATCCCCTATACTTGTGGGTTATCAATCAGTACCAAGACTCCATGGGTGTTAGAATCATTACAATGTAATCTAGATTATTGACTCTAGTGCAAGTGGGAGACTAAAGGAAATATGCCCTATAGGAAATAATAAAATTTTTATTTATATTTCCTTATATCATGATAAATGTTTATTATTCATGCTACAATTGTATTAACCGGAAACTTAGTACATGTGTGAATACATAGACAAACAGAGTGCCCCTAGTATGCCACTACTTGACTAGCTCGTCAATCAAAGATGGTTATGTTTCCTGACCATAGACATGAGTTGTCATTTGATGAATGGGATCACATCATTAGAGAATGATGTGATGGACAAGACCCATCCGTTAGCTTAGCATAATGACCATTTAGTTTTATTGCTATTTCTTTCTTCATGACTTATACATATTCCTCTGACTATGAGATTATGCAACTCCAGAATACCGGAGGAACACTTTGTGTGCTATCAAATGTCACAACGTAACCGGGTGATTATAAAGATGTTCTACAAGTGTCTCCGAAGGTGTTTGTTGAGTTGGCATAGATCAAGATTAGGATTTGTCACTTCGTGTATCAGAGAGGTATCTCTGGGCCCTCTCGGTAATGCACATCACTATAAGCCTTGCAAGCAAAGTGACTAATGAGTTGGTTGCGGGATGATGCATTGCAGAATGAGTAAAGAGACTTTCTGTTAATGAGATTGAACCAGGTATGAGGATACCGACGATCGAATCTCGGGCAAGTAACATACCGATGACAAAGGGAATTACGTATGTTGTCATAAGGTTCGGCCGATAAAGATCTTCATAGAATATGTAGGAGCCAATATGGGCATCCAGGTTCCGCTATTGGTTATTGACCGGAGAAGTGTCTCGGCCATGTCTACATAGTTCTCGAATTAGTAGGGTCCGCATGCTTAAACGTTCGTTGACGATCTATAGTACTATATGAGTTATGTATGTTGGTAACCGAATGTTGTTTGGAATCCCGGATGTGATCACGGACATGACGAGGAGCTCCGGAATGGTCCGGAGGTAAAGATTAATATATGGGATAATAGTGTTTGGTCTCCGGAAGTGTTCCGGAGTTCACCGGAAGGGGTTTCGGATGTTTCCCGCAATGGTTGGGCACGAGAACACTTTATTTGGGCCAAAGGGGAAAGCCATAAGGTTTTTGGAAAGCGCGAAAGGAAGTTTTGCGGAGTCCAGGGGCCAGACGCCAAGGTCCCTGGCGTTTGTGTCCAGACGCTGGGAACCCTGGCGTCTGGCCTTCGAGTCCGAGAAGGACTCTTGCCTTTCGGGTGAAACCGACTATGTGGAGGCTTTTACTCCATGTTTTGACCCCAAGGCTCAACATATAAATAGAGGGGCAGGGCTTGCACCAAAGACACATCAAGAATCACCAAACCGTGTGCCGGCAACCCCGTCCCCTCTAGTTTATCCTCCGTCATAGTTTTCGTAGTGCTTGGCGAAGCCCTGCAGAGATTGTTCTTCACCAACAACGTCACCACGCCGTCGTGCTGCCGAAACTCATCTACTACTTCGCCCGTCTTGCTGGAACAAGAAGGCGAGGACGTTATCGAGCTGAATGTGTGCTGAACGCGGAGGTGCCGTACATTCGGTACTTGATCGGGATGGATCGTGAAGGTGTACGACTACATCAATCGCGTTGATAAACGCTTCCGCGTTGCGATCTTCAAGGGTATGATGATGCTCTCCCCCTCTCGTTGCTATGCATCTCTGCTACCTCTTGAGCACTGCGTTGGTTTTCCCCGAAGAGGAAGGGATGATGCAGCAAAGTAGCGTAAGTATTTCCCTCAGTTTTTGAGAACCAAGGTATCAATCCAGTAGGAGGCTACGCGCAAGTCCCTCGTACCTGCACAAAACAAATAAATCCTCGCAACCAACGCAAATAGGGGTTGTCAATCCCTATAAGGCCACTTACGAGAGTGAGATCTGATAGATATGATAAAGATAATATTTTTGGTATTTTGTGATAAAGATGCAAAGTAAAATAAAGGCAAAGTAAATAACTAAGGAAATAACTAAATAGTAGGAGATCACCATGATAAAGATAGACCCGGGGGCCATAGGTTTCACTAGTGGCTTCTCTCGAGAGCATAAGTATTCTACGGTGGGTGAACAAATTACTGTTGAGCAATTGACATAACTGAGCATAGTTATGAGAATATCTAGGCATGATCGTGTATATAGGCATCACGTCCAAGACAAGTAGACCGACTCCTGCCTGGATCTACTACTATTACTCCACTCATCAACCGCTATCCAACATGCATCTAGAGTATTAAGTTAAAAACAGAGTAACACCTTAAGCAAGATGACATGATGTAGAGGGATAGACTCATGCAATATGAAGAAAACCCCATCTTGTTATCCTCGATGGCAACAATACAATACATGCCTTGCTGCCCCTACTATCATTGGGAAAGGACACCGCAAGATTGAACCCAAAGCTATGCACTTCTCCCATTGCAAGAAAGATCAATCTAGTAGGCCAAAACAAACTGATAATTCGAAGAGACTTGCAAAGATAACCAATCATACATAAAAGAATTCAGAGAAGATTCAAATATTGTTCATAGATAGACTTGATCATAAACCCACAATTCATCGGTCTCAACAAACACACCGCAAAAAGAAGATTACATCGAATAGATCTCCACAAGAGAGGGGGAGAATATTGTATTGAGATCCAAAAAGAGAGAAGAAGCCATCTAGCTACTAACTATGGACCCGTAGGTCTGAGGTAAACTACTCACACTTCATCGGAGGGATTATGGTGTTGATGTAGAAGCCCTCCGTAATCGATGCCCCCTCCGGCGGAGTTCCGGAACAGGCCCCAAGATGGGATCTCGTGGATACAGAAAGTTACGGTGGTGGAATTAGGGTTTTGGCTCCGTATCTGATCGTTTGGAGGTACGTGGATATATATAGGAGGAAGGAGTACGTCGGTGGAGCAACAAGGGGCCCACGAGGGTGGAGGGCGCGCCTAGGGTAGGTAGGCGCGCCCCCTACCTCGTGGCCTCCTCTCTTGTGCCTTGACATAGGGTCCAAGTCTCCTGGGTCTTATTTTTTGAGAAAATCACGTTCCCGAAGGTTTCATTCCGTTTGGACTCCGTTTGGTATTCCTTTTCTTCGAAACCCTAAAACAGGCAAAAAACAGCAATTCTGGGCTGGGCCTCCGTTTAATAGGTTAGTCCCAAAAATAATATAAAAGTGGATAATAAAGCCTAATAATGTCCAAAACAGTAGATAATATAGGATGGAGCAATCAAAAATTATAGATACGTTGGAGACGTATCAAGCATCCCCAAGCTTAATTCCTGCTCGTCCTCGAGTAGGTAAATGATAAAAACAGATTTTTTGATGCGGAGTGCTACTTGGCATAATTTTAATGTAACTCTTCTTAATTTTGGTATGAATATTCAGATCCGAAAGATTCAAGACAAAAGTTCATATTGACATAAAAATAATAATACTTCAAGCATACTAACTAAGCAATTATGTCTTCTCAAAACAACATGGCCAAAGAAAGTTCATCCCTACAAAATCATATGGTTTAGTCATGTTTCATTTTCGTCACACAAGAATACTCTCATCATGCACAACCCCGATGACAAGCCAAGCAATTGTTTCATACTTTAGTAATCTCAAACCTATAAACTTTCACACAATATATGAGCGCGAGCCATGGACATAGTACTATGGGTGGAATAGAATATAATGAGGGGGGTTATGTGGAGAAGACAAAAAAGGAGAAAGTCTCACGTCAACAAGGCTAATCAATGGGCTATGGAGATGCCCGCCGATTGATGTTAATGCAAGGAGTAGGGATTGCCATGCAACAGATGCACTAGAGCTATAAATGTATGAAAGCTCAACAAAAGAAACTAGTGGGTGTGCATCCAACTTGCTTGCTCACGAAGACCTAGGGCACTTGAGGAGGCCCATTGTTGGAATATACAAGCCAATTTCTATAATGAAAAATTCCCACTAGTATATGAAAGTGACAAGACAAGAGACTCTCTAACATGAAGATTAAGGTGCTACTTTGAAGCACAAGTGTGGCAAAGGATAGTAACATTGTCCCTTCTCTCTTTTTCTCTCATTTTTTGGCCTTCTCCCTTTTTATGGCCTTTTCTCTTTTTTATATATTCCTCACTTGGGACAATGCTCTAGAAAATGATGATCATCACACTTCTATTTATTTACAACTCAATGATTACAACTCGATACTAGAACAAAAGATGACTCTATATGAATGCCTTCGGCGGTGTACCGGGATATGCAATGGACCAAGAGTGTCATGTATGAAATAATTATGAATGATGGCTTTGCCACAAATACTATGTCAACTACATGATCATGCTAAGAAATATGACAATAATGAATGTGTCATGATGAACGGAATGATGGAAAGTTGCATGTCAATATAGCTCGGAATGGCTATGGAAATGCCATAATAGTTAGGTATGGTGGCTGTTTTGAGGAAGATATAAGGAGGTTTATGTGTGAAAGAGCGTATCATATCACGGGGTTTGGATGCACCGGCGAAGTTTGCGCCAACTCTCAATGTGAGAAAGGGCAATGCACGATACCGAAGAGGCTAGCAAGGATGGAAGGGTGAGAGTGTGTATAATCCATGGACTCAACATTAGTCATAAAGAACTCACATACTTATTGCAAAAATCTACAAGTCATCAAAAACCTCGGTACTACGCGCATGCCCCTAGGGGGATAGATTGGTAGGAAAAGACCATCGCTCGTCCCCGACCGCCACTCATAAGGAAGACAATCAAATAACACCTCATGTTTCAAATTTGTTGCATAACGTTTACCATATGTGCATGTTACGAGACTTGCAAACCTCAACACAAGTATTTCTCAATTTCACAACTACTCAACTAGCACGACTTTGATATTATTACCTCCATATCTCAAAACAATCATCAAGCATCAAACTTCTCTTAGTATTCAAAACACTCTTAAGAAAATTTTACTAACTTTGATCACCTAGCATATTAGGATTTTAAGCAAATTACCATGCTATTAAGACTCTCAAAATAATATAAGTGAAGCATGAGAGATCAATAATTTCTATAAAACAAATCCACCACCGTGCTCTAAAAGATATAAGTGAAGTACTAGAGCAAAACTATATAACTCAAAAGATATAAGCGAAGCACATAGAGTATTCTAACAAATTCCAAATCATGTATGGATCTCTCAAAAGGTGTGTACAGCAAGGATGATTATGGTAAACTAACAAGCAAAGACTCAAATCATACAAGGCGCTCCAAGCAAAACACATATCATGTGGCGAATAAAAATATAGCTCCAAGTAAAGTTACCGATAGAAATAGACAGAAGAGGGGATGCCTTCCGGGGCATCCCCAAGCTTTGGCTTTTAGGTGTCCTTATATTATCTTGTGGGTGCCATGGGCATCCCCAAGCTTAGGCTCTTGCCATTCCTTGTTCCATAATCCATCAAATCTTTACCCAAAACTTGAAAACTTCACAACACAAAACTTAAAGTAGAAAATCTTGTGAGCTCCGTTAGCGAAAGAAAATAAAAGACCACTTCAAGGTACTGTAATTAACTCATTATTTATTTATATTGGTGTTATACCTACTGTATTCCAACTTCTCTATGGTTTATAAACTATTTTACTAGCCATAGATTCATCAAAATAAGCTAACAACACACGAAAAACAGAATATGTCAAAAACAAAACAGTCTGTAGTAATCTGTAGCTAGCGTAAGATATGGAACCCAAAAAATTCTAAAATAAATTGCTGGACGTGAGAAACTTATCTATTAATCATCTGAAAAAATAATTAACTAAATAGAACTTTCGAAATAAAAATGACAGCATTTCTCGTGAGCGCTAAAGTTTCTGTTTTTTACAGCAAGTTCAACAAGACTTTCCCCAAGTCTTCCCAACGGTTCTACTTGGCACAAACACTAATTAAACACGAAAAACACAATCAAAACAGAGGCTAGATAAATTATTTATTGAATAACAGCAAGAAAAGATATTGGGTTGACTCCCAACAAGCGCTTTTTCTTTAAAGCCTTTTTAGCTAGGCATTGATAATTTCAATGATGCTCACATGAAAGACAAGAACTGAAGCACAAAGAGAGCATCACAAAACATGTGACAAACACATCTAAGTCTAACATACTTCCTATGCATAGGCATATTATAGGCAAACAAATTATCATGGCAAGCAAAAACTAGCATATGTATGGAAGAGGAAAGAAACAATAGTAATCTCAACATAACGAGAGGTAATTTAGTAGCATGAAAATTTCTACCACCATATTTTCCTCTCTCATAATAATTATATGTAGGATCATAAGCAAATTCAACAAAATAGCTATCACATAAAATATTTTCAACACGATCCACATGCATGCAAAGTTGGCACTCTTCCAAAATAGTGGGATTAACATTAACTAAAGTCATGACCTCTCCAAACCCACTTTTGTCAAAAACTTCATAAGATTGAACATTCTCCAAATATGTGGGATCTAAAGTTGACACTCTTCCAAACCCACTTTCAATCATATTGCAAACACTATTATCAATCTCATATTCATCATGGGGCTTAAATAAATTTTCAAGATCAAAAGAAGAATCACCCCAATCATGATCATTGCAACAAATAGTAGTCATAGCAAAACTAGCATCCCCAAGCTTAGGGTTTTGCATATCATTAACACAATTGACATTAAGAGAATTTATAATAACATCATTGCAATCATGCTTTTCATCGAAGGAACTATCAACTATGGGTGCAATAGCAACGATCTCATGTTTAACATAAGGAACTATAGCAAATTCATCTTCATAAATATTGGCATCATGGCCACAAGAATAGCAAGCATCATGTTCATCAAGGGATATTTCAACCAAATCATTGAAATCATCATTATCTATAGATTCATGCATATCATTATTTTCTTCCAAAGAAACGGTCATTCTTTCAATAGATTCTTGGACATAGACATTATGAGCAAAGTTTTCATTGCAATATTTAAGTATGACGGAATTTTTAGATTTATTGAGAGTAAAATCATACTTTTCAATCAAAGAAGCAACTTCATGAGCACCCTTAAAAACGACAAATTCTTCAATTTGTTCGATATCATAGTAACTATAAACACCCTTTGGATAAGAAGATAAGATTTCATTATCATTGAACTCACATAGGTAGGGAAGGTGTTTTTTAGGGTTCTTAGAGCAACAAGTAAAATCACAAATTTCACAAAGATTCCAAGCATAGCATAGCAAACTATTTATATGATACCATAAGAGCTTCCCTTTGTCAGACAAACGATGACGCACAAAATGAGCATGCTCATCTAAAGATTTCCCATCAACAAGGCTAGTTGGGGTTTCAGCACGAGCGCATAAGGATCGAAGATGATCCAAGTAGAACACTTTAAGTGGATCCATAACAATAGATTATTAGATAGCAAAGATGCAAGCAAATGGAAGGCACATGGTAACACAAGCAAACAAGCAAAAGAGGCAAATAGAGAAAGAGAGGGAGGATAGAGAGAGAGGGCGAATAAAACAGCAAGGGTGAAGTGGGGGAGAGGAAAACGAGAGGCAAAAGGCAAATAATGTAATGCGGGAGATAAGGGTATGTGATGGGTACTTGGTATGTTGACTTTTGTGAAGACCTTCCCGGCAACGGCGCCAGAAATCCTTCTTGTTACCTCTTGAGCACTGCGTTGGTTTTCCCCAAAGAGGAATGGATGATGCAGCAAAGTAGCATAAGTATTTCCCTCGGTTTTTGAGAACCAGGGTATCAATCCAGTAGGAGGCTACGCGCAAGTCTCTCGTACCTGCACAAAACAAATAAATCCTCGCAACCAACGCAAATAGGGGTTGTCAATCCCTATAAGGCCACTTACGAGAGTGAGATCTGATAGGTATGATAAAGATATTTTTTGGTATTTTTGTGATAAAGATGCAAAGTAAAATAAAGGCAAAGTAAATAACTAAGGAAATAACTAAATAGTAGGAGATCAATATGATAAGATAGACCCGGGGGCCATAGGTTTCACTAGTGGCTTCTCTCGAGAGCATAAGTATTCTACGGTGGGTGAACAAATTACTGTTGAGCAATTGACAGAATTGAGCATAGTTATGAGAATATCTAGGCATGATCATGTATATAGGCATCACGTCCGAGACAAGTAGACCGACTCCTGCCTGCATCTACTACTATTACTCCACTCATCGATCGCTATCCAGCATGCATCTAGAGTATTAAGTCAAAAATAGAGTAACGCCTTAAGCAAGATGACATGATGTAGAGGGATAGACTCATGCAATATGAAGAAAACCCCATCTTGTTATCCTCGATGTCAACAATACAATACGTGCCTTGCTGCCCCTACTGTCACTGGGAAAGGACACCGCAAGATTGAACTCAAAGCTAAGCACTTCTCCCATTGCAAGAAAGAT
Organism: Triticum aestivum; assembly: GCF_018294505.1. Lineage (NCBI taxonomy): Eukaryota > Viridiplantae > Streptophyta > Magnoliopsida > Poales > Poaceae > Triticum > Triticum aestivum. Next base: position 610,389,209 of record NC_057800.1, read on the forward strand.
CAATCTAGTAGGCCAAACAAACTGATAATTCGAAGAGACTTGCAAAGATAACCAATCATACATAAAAGAATTCAGAGAAGATTCAAATATTGTTCATAGATAGACTTGATCATAAACCCACAATTTATCGGTCTCAACAAACACACCGCAAAAGGAAGATTACATCGAATAGATCTCCACAAGAGAGGGGTAGAACATTGTATTGAGATCCAAAAAGAGACAAGAAGCCATCTAGCTACTAACTATGGACCCGTAGGTCTGAGGTAAACTACTCACACTTCATTGGAGGGGCTATGGTGTTGATGTAGAAGCCCTCCGTGATCGATGCCCCCTCCGGCGGAGCTCCCGAACAGGCCCCAAGATGGGATCTCGTGGATACAGAAAGTTACGGTGGTGGAATTAGGGTTTTGGCTCCGTATCTGATCGTTTGGGGGTGCGTGGATATATATAGGAGGGAGGAGTATGTCGGTGGAGCAACAGGGGGCCCACCAGGGTGGAGGGCGCGCCTGGGGTAGGCAGGCGCGCCCCCTACCTCGTGGCCTCCTCTCTTATGCCTTGACGTAGGGTCCAAGTCTCCTGGGTCTTATTTGTTGAGAAAATCACGTTTCCGAAGGTTTCATTCCGCTTGGACTCCGTTTGGTATTCCTTTTCTTCGAAACCCTAAAACAGGCAAAAACAACAATTCTGGGGTGGGCCTCCGGTTAATAGGTTAGTCCCAAAAATAATATAAAAGTGGATAATAAAGCCCAATAATGTCCAAAACAGTAGATAATATAGAATGGAGCAATCAAAAATTATAGATACGTTGGAGGCGTATCAATCTCCTACATAGATCTTGCATGAGGGTAGGAATTTTTTTTGAAATTGCATGCTACGTTCCCCAACAGCTCATAAGCAGTTTTTTGGCCACAAAAGCAAATATCAAGAGTTTGGCAAGCAGTAATTTCGCACACCACGGGGCACAACCATTCTTGTGCAGAATGTGTTTGTGAACAAGGTTTTTTAATGCTTGGTAGCTAGAATAGGTAATTTTTCTCATAGTTTGAGAAACCATTATTACCAACAAAGGATACAATTTTAATTATCTCCCCTGTCGTTTGGGAGGGGCAACCCGGGGAATTCTAGAGCGTCGTCGCCAGGTCCTAGACACGACGCTCCCTCTCGGTGGCACACTCCTCTCCCATGGTGAACAATTCCTCGAGGCGAGCCAGACGACGGGTCCATCTTGTTGGTGGTTGGTTGCGGTCCAGTTGTAGCTGGTGGCTGCAATGCAGCGGTGGAGGTGCTCGATGGCAGGAGGCTTGTTCCCTTGGCTTGTGGTAGTGGTGCTCGAGGGTGAGTGGCCTCTGGATGTGCCCTGCAGCAGGCTCACGTACGTGGCCTATGGCGATGTTTCCGACATCCAGCTCCATATATGTGGGGGTTCAAGGTGGACTCTCATCTTGGTTTGTGATGAATCTGGATCTACGGTTGTGGGACACTACATCTTGGGGGCCCTCATCGTCTACGCACAGTGGCGTGAGGCGGTGTGTGCGCGGCGATTTGAGGCAATGGTGAAGGTTGGGTGGTGGCGCTGGCATCGAGAATAGCTGGTGAGGGTATTGTCTGACCATACCGGAGATTCTTCATCATTGGTATATTGGTTGGGCGGTGATTTGCTTTCAGACGCAAGGACGACATCACAAAAGGCGGTGTATTGTGGTGTTGCCTGATACAAATATGCCATTAGCTGCCACCTAAGAGGATGTTGAGGGTTTGCTGGAGCGTCCCGAATTGGGAATTTTAGTGGTGCTTGTGACCTTCCTCCCGCGTCAATGGCCTTGTCAAATCACCGCCCTATTGGCATACCAAAAGGATGAATCTCTCTCCCTCTCGGCTTTGTCATGCATGGTGTCATGTCTTAGTCTTGCTGCCCCCCCCCCCCCCCCCCCCAAAAAAATCGACTGATTGCAAATTCATTTTAAGTTGTGTGTGAAGTATCAAATGCGAGAAGCCCTAGATTAATTGCAAGCCTGTGAATTATTGGGTTTAGTCCAAACTAATCTCCAACTCTAGATCAACTTACGTGGCATCTTTGAAACCTTACATTGATACCACTTGTTAGAATAATTCAAGGCACATGTTGATTCGTCGAGGACAAGCAATCACCGCTCACAAGCACGGCACCAAGATTTTTTTAACGAGGTTTAGCGACGTGGGTACATCTTCGGGGCATGACTATATACGCTCCTCCCCATGTACTAAATCTACATAATACAACCGACAATAAGTTCGTCATGGCCATCAAACAAGAGTCCGACCACCACACCACTATCAGCCCTGCCACGGGCATCCAGATCGTCCCTCTCGTGATCTATGCCTAGCCTACCAGAATATGTCTAGTCTATTTGGCTACCCTTTGGTGCCTTTATATAATAGGCTCAGGTTACACAGTTTGACTCAAACACATAACTCTCTGCTAATTACAAGTCGAATTGTAGCATGACTTGTACAGATAATATTCGACGCATATTTTAACATATTTGTTGGGTTAGTCCCACATCGGTTGGGGTAGGAGACAGAGCATGACTTATAAGGGTGGCGGTGCCCCTCGTACCAGGCTAGTCTTTTGGAAAATAGCGCCCAAACCCTGGTATAGCACGTGTTGCTCTTCGGATGGGCCTGATTAATGGGCTGATACGCGCCTGTAGCAGGCCCATGACACACATGGGTCAGAATCACTGGTTAGCGGACCTAGAATTGCGTATCAAAGCCCAAGTACTTGGAATAGAAATCTTGATGGACTTATGGGCCGGTTGTGACTGGTGGGTGGGCCAGAACGCTTGTGTAGCAGGTACATGATGCATGTGAGTCAAAAATGCTGGTTAGCGAAACTGGGATTGCATAGCATGAATTACACCATTTGTCAAAGTAGTTTCTTTCCTGTGGGTTTTGACTTCTTGATCGGTTTTGTCACCTTGATGTAAGGACAAGTTTCAGTAAAAGCTTCCACGCTGAAGTTTGAGTGATATGCTGGCAAACTGGTTGGCTTACTGGACGGTTTACAGCCCTGAAAGTCTGGCGGTTGGAAGCTGAAAATTGGGAGGGAAGACTAAGAAACAAGTACAGCTAATAGCTAAGAAGATGGCTCGACTTCTTTAAGAAACAGGCAGAATGGAAAAGGCTAGGACCTCTAGAATAGGTTTTTTTTTTTTTTGAGGGAGACCTCTAGAATAGGGTTATGTGTGGAAGAGAATCTACAGCTAATACAGCTGTGGAGACAAAGTTCAGACTACAAGCAACAGTAAGATTATGATGAACGTGTGGAGCAGCTGAATTTTCAAGGCACAAACATGTGCCACTAATCGTTCATGGTGAGGTTGCTGCTAATCTGCTATCTTGTTGAGTTATGCACACATTGTATTTCTCTGAGAAAAGAAAGGGCATACTGTACACAAGAATGCTGGAGAGCTGCACTTGTTCTTTTTTCTAGGAAAAAAATTCTATTAACTACTTCGATTGAAAGTTGAGAGATCTCACCTTATCTGAACCAAATGGTTTCACAGTTGACTTTGTATGTATCTTTCGTAAAAAAAGGAGGAAAGGTCAACTGATCCATCCGTGACCCATTCATCCTGATCCCCTTCGAGCTCTTTTAATCTACTGTATCTTCTACTTCCTTCATCTCATAATGTAAGACGTTTTTTGACACTAGTGCGAGGGCTTTAGCTGTTCTTTACTGCAGCGCGTAGATATTCTCGTGGATTGGCTGACGAGGAACTCTACTGGTGCTGAACCTGCTGTCCAATGCAAGCGATGATGTGCACCCCAAATGCTAGAATACACCAAACACAAGTGTCCGATCTCCATCACCATGCACTGTCATCTACTACTACCACATGATCTACCGGTCCCTTTTGAGTTAAATAAATAAAATACTCCACCGGTCACCGGAGTTCGGTGCCGACTCCGTTCTGACGTCCCATTCCCCTCAACACACCACCACACCACACGCAGAAGAGGAAATGCACCACAAATCACAGCGCACCCAGAGAAATAGACAAGGGGAAAGTCAGAAGCAAGCCCATAATCATCATGCGGGCAGAATGATTGGCTTCAGCGCGTTGTACGCGCATCGCACACCCGCAAGCTCCGTTTATCTATCTATATGTATCTATTTCCGGACGGTCAACTGCCTCTGCATGGCAACGCAAAGCGAGCCGGAGCCCTACCTGACGGTGGCGCGGAGTTGAATACTCCGCGAAGAAGACGGCCACGAAACGCGGTGGGAGGGAGCGGCGGAAGTGGCGTCCGTCCTGACGGGCGCACTATTCCACCAAGCGCGGGAAACAGGCGGTGGTGCGCATTGACCGCCCGACTGGGGTGGCGCCGACGGCGATGGCCATGGCCTCCCGCGGAAAGCTACTTCCAGCTTTGGAAGAAAGAAAACTCAAAGCGCTCGCACACATCCGTTTGTCCGGCTCACGGGAGGTTATCAGCAGTAAGTGGCCATTAGGATTAGGATTAATTAGAACTCACAAGAGATCGTGCATGTTCTTGGCTGACCTCACAGCGTAGCGCCAGGAAGGCTCGCTCTCTTGCTTCCTTTGACTGGCAGCTCTCCTTTTTTTGCTCTGAAGGCGTGGCTTGGGCACTAAACTAGCGCTAGATTGGTTCCGAGCCATGTGAATTGCACCGCTTAATCGCTGAGTAGGTTCTTTGGGATAGCGCTATAAAAAATGATTAGGCTTTGCTTCCCTGCTCGATCGTTGAGCTAACCAATTTGTTTATGGCCTCTAGGTACCGAACCGCATCAACGGCGACTAGGCGCCATGTGGATTCACACTGTCTGGTGCCATGCCTGTAGATGGATTGGGCCACTTGGTCAAAGGGATCCTGGTTTCTCAATCTCACGTTTTTAAGATTCCAATTGAATGAATCTCAGTTCGATGGAGAATGCTTGGTGATCCTCGTTGCAGTGTTTTGACTTTTCTTGTCCATATAAATTCTGTTTAGCCGGAGGTAAGGATTTTTTTTTTGCGAGGGTAAGTTGCCTGATTTTAGAATCTGGGTCAATCAATTTGGGGGAGAAGGAAGCAAGAGGCGAGGGCCTCGGTTAGAAACGAACCGTAGCCGACGACAAGTCGACCAAGGTAGGTTTGAAGGTTAACAGTTCGAGGTATACAATGGTGGAGACAGGGAGACCAGCATGGGCCCTGGTCCCCCCTAACAATATGGATGTAGTATTAATTTGTTGATGAACAGTGCAAAAATCAATGATTTTCTATTGTTAAAACCCTATTTTTTATTGTCTTGGCCCTTCCCAGCCTGTTTTAACAGCCTTCGGCCCTAGTGATACAATTTTCCCGGGTCCGCCACTGGAGGTACATGCGGAACATGCTCGTCGTGAAAGTCTGGTGGTGCGTCAATTTAGAGGGATGACCGGGGGTGGGCCACACATAGATGGGCGGCGATGAAGGGAGAGCGAGGCAACGATCTCCGCCAGTCGCCGCTGGGGTCAGAAGTAGGCGGTTTGGCTTAGGTTGCATCTGCGGAGGTTAGAGAAGAAGAGGAAATAAAACATTTTGACGCGACTAAAGCTTACCACTCCCATGTAAATTTGACCGGCCATACATAAATCGCATTATTTTGGGTAAAGTCAATTTTCGGGTCATTGGATTAAATATCCAACAGCCGTCCTATTTCATCTTCCTTCTCTTATTGTTTCTCCTCCCACGAAATCGATCTACCCAAATTTTACTTGTGGGCGCAGCGAGGCCCTCTGCACGCTCATCGATCTGGTCAGGCCCTCCCTTGCTCTGGATCTGGTGTTGCGAGCTCCGGGCCGATGGGCCTGGTCTAGCTCCTCTGGTGGTGCCGGGGCGGCGGCCCCGGGTTTGGTGGTGGCGGCTTCGGCCCGGGGCAGAGTGCATCTGGGCACGGCGGATCAGGTGCCCCCTGGCTAGATTGAAGTCGGCCTCGACATGTTCTGCGGTGGTTGGTGGGCCGCAGTTGGTGGTCTGTCGTGTGGGATGCAGGTGGTCGAGGCATCTCCGGGAAAAATCCTCTTCTCCGGAACCGGCGACGGTGGCGCCCGTGGGTGTCGTGATCTTTCCTGAAAACGTCGTTGTGGAGGTGTGGTCACCCCTCTCCCCGCGGCCTTGGCTCCGGAGGGAAACATCTGATCATCTGGATCGGGCGATGGATGCGTCCTAGTGCCTTTCTCCTCCTTGGGGGCATCGTCTTGAAGCAGACTGCAACTAGGAGACCAATGGTTGTTGGTGGCTGGTTCGTCGAGGCCAGGGGCGTCAATGTCTGTTTGGCAATGATGATGGTGCCAAGATGAGTTAGGGTCGCGACTCGGGCTCTGGTAGTCGGTCTATCCGGCGTGTCCGATGTGCTATTCCGTGGTTGCTTGGTTGTTCTGGAGTCGAATCTGCGGTGGATTGTGTCCAAGTGGTGATGATGATAGGCACTCGGCGGTCGTTCGCGAAGGACTCGGTCGGCGCAAGCCCTGCATATTTCCCTCGCAAAGATTGTTGTCAAAGTCGAAACTGTCGTTCGCTGGCGCGTGTGGCCATCTGTTGGCATGTGGCCAGATTGGCCGGTGGTGTCCATTTTCTGGGTTGAGTTGTATCGGTTTTAGCCCGGTTTTTCACAAATTAACCTGGCAATTCTTACTCTCTCTTAATCAATGAAATGGCAAGTCTTTTGCCTCGTTTAAAAAGAAATAAGCCATTCACCGCGTGGAGTCATCCACGGGTACAACACAAGTCAGACAGGTATCAATGTGTTCAACGGCGGTAGCTGAGCGCCTACGACTTCGCCACCACCCGGTAAAGGACAGGAGAACCGTGCCGGCAAGGATTTCCTCCGTGCGTGCTTGAACAACTCCCACAAATTTTCAAAGAATCAATCGTGTGTATTCATTGTACGTACAAATCTGACAAACTTATACACCGGCCGCTCGCTGTCACCGGCGTGAGACCGGCCTCTCATGCCGGCCTCACGCCATTGCCATTGACAGTGAAGTGGCCAACGACCACTGGACCTTGGCTTTTTTCTCCCTCCAAATTTTCAAACTAGAGAAAGAACGATTACTGCTGCTGCTACAGTCCACTATAGCTGCTACTAACCCCTGACGATCTAACACCAACCCCTCCAAAAAGTTCAACTCTTCAAATCAATTGCTTTGACAAACGAACCAAAGAAGGAAGAAAGGAAAAAGAATGGGCTTTGGACAAGGTGTGTCGCCATGGCCATGCCATGGCGCGCCGTCGTTGAACGGGCGGCGGGTGGGCCGACGGCGATCAGCTGACGCGCACGGAGCCGCGCCGCCGCTCCTCGTACCAGCAGACGCAGCTGAGCGCGACGAGCACCTCCACGATCGCCGCCTCCGCCTTGTCCTTGTCCGCCCACCGCAGCGTCTGCAGCGCGTACACGCGCGTGCCGCCGTCGAACCGCCGCGTCCGGTCCATGTTCCGCTCCGACTGCCACTGCACCGTGTCGCGCGCCATCGGGCCCAGCCACGCCATGATGCGCTCCACCGCCTCCTTCCACCCCTCCGCCAGCCCGGCGTCCAGCGGCCCCGGGTCCCGCCACCAGTCGCGCAGCTTCGACCGCACCGCCGCGCGGAGCTTCCCCGGCAGCATCTCGTACATCTCCGCCCGCTCCGCGTTCGCCTCCTCCTGCCGCCCCTCAGCCTCCATCTGCAGCAGCTCCTCCGCCGACACGATCACGTTCGCGTACTGCTGGTCCAGCCCCGCGCCGCCCACCGTGCTGGCCGGCGGGTCCAGGAGCTTGCGCCAGTCCACGCCGCCCTTCTGCCCCGACAGCGGCCTCTGGCCGATGATCGGGCACGAGCTGCTCAGCTGCTGCATCGGCGGGTGCACCCGGGACGGCGCCCCCGCCCCCTCCCGCTCCCGCCGCGTGATCGGCCCCGACGACGCCTTTGTCTTCCCCGTCCGCGGGCTCATCAGCAGCTTGGACAGCCTGGTCTGGACGCTGTCGGCGGAGGTGGACGGCATCGGCGGCGGAAGCCCCGGCACGAACTGGCCGAAGACGGCGCAGATGCGGACGAACACGGCGCACGCGGCGCGCGCCATGAGGCCCACGGCCTTCTCGTAGCTCTGGCTCCACAGGGACTCCTCCTTGAGCCGCCGCACCTTGAGCAGCTGCGTCTTGATCTCCTGCTTGAGCGACTCGGCGCCCATCGAGTCGCCGGCCTGCGGCGGGTCCGCGAGCTTCATCGGTATCGGCCCGCTGAGGCGGCTCCAGCCGCGGACGGTGAGCTTCCGCTCGGCGGACTCCAGCTCGTCGAGCGCCTCCATCTCGGAGCAGAGCTTGGACGTGGCCGCCACGAGGCGCTCCATCTTCTTGGCCTTGACCTTGAGCCCCTTGGCGGCGAGCAGGTCGAGGCGCGCGTCGTGCGCGCCGGCCTTGATGCTCGCGTACACCCCGGCGAAGTCGATGCCGCAGCGCAGGCCGAGGCGCGCGACGGCGGCCGCCGCGGCGTCGAGCGACAGCACCAGCTCGGCGCACGCCAGCCGGAGGAGGAACGCCTGGTCGGTGGAGTTGAGGTAGGCCACCCCCGGCGAGCGCATGGCGTCGGAGCGCAGCCGGGAGACCTCCTGCTCCGAGAGCGAGCGGTGCAGCGAGAGCAGCTTGGACATGGCCGCGCCCGCCTCGAACGCCAGTATGCCCAGCGCCGCCTGCGGCACCGCCGGCAGCCGGAAGTCCACGGGCAGCCACGAGGCCGCCTTGTGCGCAACCATCGGTCGGTCGACGGTATGCTCCTTGCCTCGCTCCCTCCCACCTAGTAGTAATGAATCAGCGGCACGGCCTGTCGGTACCTTTCTCGCGACCGTGGAGCTGGATCGCTTCGCTGTTGTACGGGCGGACAATCAAGCCATGGACGGAATGATTCGCCGAGCTGGGCGTCCTCGGCGGTGGCGCCGGCCGTCCCGTAGCAGCAGCAGCAGCAGTGCCAGCCCGTCGACGCGGTTGCGGGTACGGGCTAGGCTGGGATGGTTTGTGTGGTCGTCACAGCTCACGAACTTTGTTATATACCGCGGGCCGCCGGTGGTCTCTGCTCGGAAGTTAAGCCAGGCGCGCGGGCAATAAGATGTGGGGATGGCGATGGTGCGAGGGTTAAGTAGCTGCCGCAGCGTGCGTGGCGAGCGGAGCCGAGGAGAGGAGGAGGGAGACACGGTCGCCGGGCGCGTGGGAATGCCTGGGCGAAATGGTAGGCGCGACCTGCACGACGGAGCGAACGCCTGCCAGATTTCGGACTCGGGCCATGCTAGCTTATCATTATTCCGGGGTGGGGGTTATTCTATGCCGAAACTGGCTTTAGTTTGCCTCTGGCTCGGTCCGAGGTTACGGCTGGGTAAACCATTAACGGACGGACTGGATCGGGATCTGCTGGTTGTGCAGGTCTCGTTCCTCGCCGAGGAAATTATTAAGGGTAAAATATATATCTGGGGCGCCCGGGAATTGATCCTTTCCTGCGAAATTACCGAGACATTTTCCAAGTAGGATCGTTTCTAGTATGGCAGTATGACATCTTGGAGTTCCCTTCCGGTATAAGAAATCTGGTTCAGCCGTCCCGCCGGCCGGCCGGCCGGACGCGTGTTGTGTTGATCATGTTCTCGTCGTCGATGAAGCAAGGTTCATGGACATGGCTGTGATATTTGACAAGCCCATATCCAACATGTAAAGAGTCCATGACTAACATGGCTCGCGGCTCGCGCACATGGCTGGGTGAGCAGTCGGTTGCGTATGTGCAGGGTGCCTACGCGTGCATGCATCCTGCATGTGTGCTGTTACTTACGGACTAAGATACTGTTGTAAAATGTGAGTCGTACAACTCAATCAAATCGAAAGAAATGGGCAACTGAATCGATCCCCATATCCGACCAGTACTGTTGTACTACTATATTTACCCTCTTTTTTTCAAATCATTGTATATGTTTTTTTAACACATCATTGTATATGTTTACTCGAGCAGTGTACTAGCTTGAGTAATGTACTGTGTGTAGATATACTTTAGGATACTGCAAGTGTTTAGGTCTCCTTTGGTTTGGAGGAATTTCATAGAAATTCTAGAGGATAGGATTCTTATAGGATTTTTTCCTTTAAAGCCCTTTGGTTCATAGGAATAGATTCCTATTCCTACATAGGATTGGTTCCTATCCTCCACATTTCATAAAAAAAATAAAAATGAGCCTAGACTCAATGGAAAAATTCCTTTGGTGTTAACCAAATGACATCTCATTTCCTATTCCTACTTATAGGATTTGGGATACATGCCATCTCATTTCCTACAAAATTCATATTCCTACGATAATCCTATCCTATGAACCAAAAGAGGTCTTACTTTTCAGTTTGTGGGGTAACTGAAAAAAATCAGCATAAAGTAAAGAAATTAGTAAAAGCGCAATACGTGTTCGCTTTTCTTTCCTCGAAAGAAAGAAAAGGCCACTATCGCCGCCGCTAGGAGTCTCCCCCGCCGCTGTCGTCTGGCGGCGCCCCTCGGCCGACGACCTCGGTTGTCGGTGGCGAGGGGGGTGCTGGATCCATCTGTGTGGATATCTTTTAGACTCTCGTAGTTTAGGTTTTTTGGTTGTTCATCATCGTGGCTTAGGCGGCGACAATGGCAGCGTCGAATAAAGATTCTTTAGATCCTACTCCGACGAGGTGATCAGTCCTACGGTTGGGGATAGATTTGAAAACCAGTCTGTTCAAGTCAGGATGGCGTGGCGACGGCGACATCCTCGTGGTAGACCTGTGTCATCGGGTTCCGCCGTTGCGACAACATTTTCTCCAACGTCGGCGTGGAGCTTGGAAGGTAGTCCAGGAGCGGATGCAGATTGTGGTTTGCACCGGAGGCATCTAGAAGATGGTGGATCGCGTGCTGGGTTCGTGGTTCATGGATGGCAGGTGTGGTTTTCTCCTCCGGCGTCTTAGTCGTGTGGGGGTGGGACGTCTAGAGTTCAATGGCGTGTCCCGACTGTTACCCTGGATTGATTTGTTTAACGGTAATGCTTTCGTCTTTGGCGAGCCAGTTTGGAGGTCCGCAATGCTGCATATCAGTGATGGTGCCGCGTCGAGCTCGAGTGTGGAGACGATTCGTCATTTTTGTGGTGCCAGAGGCAGGTAACGGACATCGGTGTCAACCTCAGAGGATTCTTCGGTCTTATTTGTAATTTTACTTCTTGGTTGGTGTTTCTTTGTACAAAGGCTAACTTTCTTCTATTTTTCAGTTTTGCCAGGTCGATATGTACATAATATTCTTATGATATAAATGAGTCACACACTACAATCATGTAAACAAAAAAGGTAAAGGAATTAGTATTATGGTGTACACATCCAAGCGCATTTAACTAGTCGGCCCGCTTCATATTCAAAACCAGTCAAATCAGTTGTGGCTTGACGTAGTTAGTTGAATTTATACTAGCTGATTGATTTAGCGGGCTGCACCCATAACAACCAAGTCGAGTACTATTTTCCATTCCAAAATAATTGAACCTTGAGGTTTCTTGTTAAGTCATACTTGTTTAAATTTGATCAAATTTATAGAAAAAATATTAATATCTAGAACATTGAATTAGTCTCACGAGATTCCTCACAAAATATATTTTCGTACTATGTGTATTTGGTCATGTATGGATCTTAGCATATATTTCTATAGAGGTTTTCATATTTAAGCAAGTTTCACTCTGGACAAACTAAAACTTCAATTATTTTGAAACGGAGGGAGGGAGAAATAGTTTTCATTTCAAGAGGCGGTTTCTTTTCGTTTGAAAAATCAGCCTACTTAGGGAATCTAAGAAGATCCCCAAAAGTCATATTTGCTGAGAAATTTTCTGGTTTAGGTGGTTAACCCATATTTAGCAGATCCCTCAAATGATTAAGCTCTTAAAATTATAGCTTTTGATCCCCAAAAGGCCACCCTCTACCCTATTTATCTCCAAGAAGGGTGACTCTTGGCAAATATAGGCAGACCGCGCCGCCCTTCTCGGCACCAAGCCACGCCGCGCCGCCCCCTTCATTACCGAAGAGCGTCCGACCCATGAATCAGTTTGCGCTGCCCTTCCGGAAATGAAGCCGCGTGAGTTTGGGGAAGCGATAGGAGCACCGAGCGAGCCCACACAGGCCAACGATGCTGGAATGGCCCTTCTTCACAAGCAATGCTACACGCACGAACGGATAAATACAGGATTTACGGGAAGGCTTAGTTGGGCTGGTTTGATTGACGAGAAAGCAGGGTTATGGGGCCACACCCCCTGAATCAGGGGGGGTGAAGATTAGTTGTAGTTGCGGAAGAAGCCCCGTAAAGCTTCATGAGCTTAGAATTTTCAACGGCAACTCGTAAATTTCCTCCCGCATCTGTCCGCTGGCGGGGGACCACTCCACGGACATGGATGCAGGAGGCCGCCATCCAATGCTAGCCGCATACATTTTAACAACAACTCTCATTAATCGGATGAAATTTGACCATATATGACCGGATTTCATATAAACACATTTGAATTTCATATAAACATGAAGGATTTCATCTAAACATGGCAGATATTATTACATTTACTTCAACTAAGCGGAGCTCGTCCGGCTAGGTCTAATTGGTCGCCTGCACCTGTTCCCCGTGTCTGGCCATGAACCAAGTGAACTGAAGCTTCACCGTCTCCAGTTCCGCCTCGGCGCTCTCCAGCTCCGCCTTCGTAACCTCCTCCTCCAGAGGCCCGGGAATTGAAGTTGTCCACCTCCACATCGCCGCCAAGCGACTAATCAGCCGACGATGTTGAGCCCACCAAGCTTGGCGTCGATGGAAGGGGGGAGCGGTGGCCTTCCTGGGACCATAGCAACGACGACCTACCATGCACTACTCTTCCTCGCTGTCGACGGTGCCCGCGGACGTGCCGACTTCATGGTCGTCATGGCGGGGCGCGGACTCAGCAATGTCCTCCTCCTCATTGTCGGTCCCACCGAACACCGCCTCGTCGTCGCACTCCTTGCCGGCAGCCGCCACCTCCACCACCCGCTGCCGGTATCGCAGCGGGCGAGGCGGATCTCGCAGGCGGAGCGGTAAGACTCCAGCAGCGCCTCCTGCTCCGCCATGTCTACGTCCGGCACGACCGCTCTGCGGTGGTGATGTGCTCCTCTGCGTGCAGATGCTCTTGGAGGAGGTGGTGGTTGTAGGCGGCGTCAACCTGCGCCTCCCGGAACTGCTCCTCCCACTCCTCCCGCGCCATGTCCATGTAATGGGCACGTGCCTCGCCAATGGTCATGGTGCAATGCACCCACGGGGGTGATGCGGAGGTGGAGCAGGCTGGCGCGGAGGAGTAGGGTGGCGCTGGTTCATAGTCGACAACGTTCTCCATTGAGACGTTGTCGTCTTCCGGCTGGCTGGCAGCCAGCCAGTCGGCAACAATGGCGTCCAGCCCCTTCTTCTGGCCCGACGTCAGCCCGTCCCAGAGAGCTTTGGCGGGGGAGGGATCCATGGTGGGAGTGGTGCGAAGATAGATCGAAGGTGGATGACGCGGCTATGACCGGGGCACCGACTTTTATAGCAATGATGGGTGGTAGAGGAACGGACGGGTGGCACCGGAGAAGACGCATCGACAACCGTGTGCCATCAATGTGGGTGGTAGACTGACGGGTGGGCGGCCGTCGTGTCGTTTGAATGCGTGGTAGCCGCCTGCACCGGAAGCGGCGCGGGTGCTCTCTCGACTCGCGCGCCGCTTCAATGACGATGCCAGTGAGCGGTCGCATCCGCTCTGGCTGGGCATGAATGCGGGTGCTGACGCTCTAGAGCGGCGCTGACCGAAAATGTGCTGGGAGGGAGGAGGGGTTTTTGGTGCGTCATGACGGTCAGAAGCAGGCTTGGAATCGATCCAGACTCCCGTAAAACCCCTTCACATTTACCTCCAGTTTACGAAAGAAATCGCCTTTGGACCACTTCATGGACCGATATAGACCCGTGTTAGATAACTTTCGTAGTCTGGACGGATGCGGACGATTTAAGGGTCCACCTTGAAGATGCCCTAAACACTCAATGGGTGTACCCGTGCTACCAAGCATCAAAATAGCTGACATGGTTATGGTCAATATCCGCAATCACGGGCCAGTTAGACTCAAAAGGATGCGTTAGTTCAGCTGGGAGACAGCTAGCCCATGGTTTGCTACTACTAGCAGTTATTGCTGCCACTAAAGTCAAAACTCGACTTATCAGCATGACAAGCGGCTAGCCCATAGTTTACCGTCCAAGTCGTCGACAGTGTCGCTAGCTCGACCCCGCCTCAATTTCTCCCTGACGCTGACGCTATGGCGCCAATATCCTCTCGTGACATCATACTGATCAACGATAATGAGTGCCGGTTGGAAGTTTCAAGTCCAAGTGTCCCGTTTCCTAGCAAGGTTGGACGATTAATCCCTTAGAAAAAAAAATCGGAAAAACTAAGGTCCACACGTGTGGGCGTTTGCACATCGCCCACACGCCTCCATCATCATTCATTTGGTCACGTATGAATAGATGACATCAGCGGAAATCTTTTTGGTTTTTGGCTTAAAAATATTTTATCTCTTAATTAAAAAGCGAATTAAAAATCCGTTTTCATCATTAAATCCGTCACGACGAAATCTTCAAAACTAGACCCCATGTTGATATGTTTCGATGAATTTTTTTTTTGCCCAGAAGTTGCCATGATGTTTACACTGTAGTTGCCATAGTGTTTAAATTAAAGTTGCCATGTGGCAATTTTAGTTTGTAGATCATGACAATTTTAGTTTTTTGATGGTGACAATTCCAGTACTTTGATCATGAAAATATTTTTTGTATGAACCATGACAATTTTAAGTGCATATATTATGGTAATTTTAGTTTATGGTGCATGGCAAGTCTAGTTTCTTAATTCCTCATTTATAATATGTCAAAAATTACTTTTAAATGTAAAAGAAAATAACTAAAACATATCATGGCAACTTCAGTGTAAACATCATGGCAATTCATGTGCAATAGATATGACAACTTTTAACCCAAAAAAAATTCGTCGAAATATATTGATATGAGATCTAGTTTCGAAGATCTCGTCGTGAGGGATTTAATGGTAAAAACGGATCTTCAATCGGATTCTCCGTTTAAGAGATAAAACATTTTAAAAACTGAAAATTCAAAAAGATTCTCGCATGCATGCAGGCGATGACGTGACAATCTATTTGTATTAAAGACGTGTGGTGCGTCTTTCTTCCTGCCATGCGTGTGGCAGTTATCGACGTCCAAAAAAATTGGACGATTGATACAATCTGCGTTAAGTTTCCCACTCTGGAGCCATGGCCGTTCTGGTCTCGCGGGCATACACATGTCGTTACACATGGGGGGCCGGACTGCGGAATTGTTCAACAAATCGAGATGATCTTGTGATAGACTGATAGGTGATAACGATGGTGTTGACTGACATCTGGTGGGTTCTTGAGAAACACATTGGTTAGATTTTCTACACTATTAGTATTTTATCTACTACCACTATAAAAGAAAGAGAGGGGCAGATCCAAACAATCCCACCCATCCATCATCAAGATCTAATGGCCCTTAATCATTCTGTGTTTAACGCTACCAACCACGCCCTTAATCGATCGGTAACCCACCCCGCCGTTGAGAAAAAAAGAAAACCGTACGCACGATCTCTCGCCCCGTCCGCAGGACCTCTCGCCCCCGGACCTCCCCATCCTTCTCCTCCCACGCCGTTCGCCGCCCGCGGCACGCGAGAGCCGCCCTTCGCTGCGGGAGCCGCCGCAGGTCGCCGCCCGTCGCGCCCTTCGCCGCGGGAGAAATGGAGCCGCCGCCCGTCGCTTGCCGCGGGAGCCGCCGCAGGTTGCCGCCTGTCACGTCCTTCGCCTTGTCGCGCCCTTCGCCGCGGGAGAGCCGGAGCAGCCGCCCGTCGCGCGCCGGGGGAGCCTCCTCAGGTCGCCGCGGTAGAGCCGGAGTCGCCGCGATCGTGAGCAGCCGCCCGCCGTCCTCCCCTACGCGGTCGAACCTTCCTTCGGCCCCTCCTCGCGCCGCCCCTCTCCTTTGCCCCGGCCGTCAAGACCCCGCGGTCGCTTCACCGGGTTGCGGCACCGCCCCATCCTTGAGGTGGGATGACCAAATCCAGAATCGCCTTACCTAACGGGGATGGACTGGAGATTTGCATCCAATCAGCCAATCAGGCCTCCCTCATCTCCACTAAGTGCATCTGAACACATGACTTCTTGCACGGTATGTGTTCGACGATTTTTCTCTGAAGGCACAAGTTGCTGCTATGTTGATTCAACCTTTGGGTAGCATTCTGATTAAAGTGATTTGGTTTCTTTTTTCAACCTTTGGGTTGTATTCTGATGGAAGTGATTTTGTTCTTCCAATCTATGTGTAGAATGTTCTGTTTGTGGAGCAAGTAGGCGAACCATTGGAGCGACGTGATACTCCATATTGGCATAATCCCACTAAATAGCATGGTTAATGATTCCGATTTTAGCATCTAATAATTTTTCCAATTACTTACAACTCTTATTCATATATGGTTATTTGCTGTAATGTACAGAACATTTTTCATATATCATGACCCTTTGCAGTGTTTATTTGGAACACAGGATTTCTAATTTTTGGACCTGTACACAACCAGATTTTGGGGATTTATAATGTGAGTGAGTTATTATGTTACTTGAATCGGTGTACGTAACCTGGTTTTGTTGGGGCTTGGTTTTCAGTGATTCCAACAGGTCAGTGACTTTCCACGCTCTCAGACAACAACATTCTTAATTCAAACGGTGATGTGATTTTATCCATATGAATATTGTGTTATCGTTTGTTTTAATTCAAGTGATATTACACATGTAGCTTGCTGGGTATATTTTACATATTTACTTTTGGAAATTTCTTAGAGATTATGGATGACAGCAGACAACATTGCAGATACGTTGCAGCTGGGCACCCTGATCAGGTTTCCTTTTTGGTAATTTTTGGAGATCATAGATGATATTAATATCATAGTTGTACTGCAATTTGCAAGGTTTCTTGTGTTTGTGTGTACAAATAGATCGAATCCAATTCAAGTGACTTTGATTAATTTCCTTTTCAAAGTTATTGTTGGGCAGCTATTGACCTCTATAATACATTTATTTTCACTTCTCTTTTGCTCCCAGGAAATCTGGTCCAAGCCCCACTACAGTTTTATATAAGGATGTTGGAGGCAGCATCGGAAGAGATAAGTCTGCGGTAAATTTCTCCCTGATACAGTAATAGTGTTATCTATAGTCTTAGAAAAAAATTCAACATTTTCTGTTCTCTGCAAGGTATGTTTTCTTAGCGTTTTCTAAGCATTTTCTGGTCATCAATTGACTTATCATCCTATCTTTTGTAAACCACGAAATTTTTAAAGTTCAAAAAGCGTGTACATCAACTATTTCACTTCACAGTGATAAATGGATGGAGTGCTTGTGACACAGAAAGCCTCTTTTGTGGATCTAACAACAAAACTATGTTTCCAGTATTTCTTTCGATATGGAAACATTTTTGGATCGTCACCTAGAAAATAAATTGGCACAAGCTTACTGACATAGAGTTGCAGGTCAGCGCGCACTAAAAATATTTAAATTCAGATAAATCTTTCTGAGATAGTTTGCAGTTCCTATTTTTCTGGTCATGCTTTTTTGAAAATAACTTTTAGTCATGCTTGCCTTTATACTGCTTGTTGAAAATTCAATTTTACTTTTAGAACATGATGATAAATCTGATTCGTACTGGAATTCACTTTTCTTGAACAGAAAACAGAAGGATCAGGTTGTATGTGATAGAATATATGCCTAGAAAATGAAAAGGATAATAGATTTCTAAGTACTAGAACTGTCATACCTTTCCAGGAAGTTACTTCTTGATGTCATTCCAGAAAATAGAAGGATCAATAGAATGTTCTCGATGATCATTTTAGGTGTCCTTTTAGGCAGCAACACCAAGTAGCAGGGCTTCATCTTAGTACTGATC
This sequence comes from Triticum aestivum, assembly GCF_018294505.1. Taxonomy (NCBI): domain Eukaryota; kingdom Viridiplantae; phylum Streptophyta; class Magnoliopsida; order Poales; family Poaceae; genus Triticum; species Triticum aestivum. The sequence continues at coordinate 610,407,204 of NC_057800.1, forward strand.
AATAGGAGCATGTTCGAACTACTTCATAGGTAAAAATCATTTCTTCATGACTTCTCTTATGCTCCCAGGGAATCTTGTCCAAACTCCACATCGCTGTCACCGAACAAAGTTGGAGGTACAATTGAAAGAGACCAGCCAGATTCTTGTTCCGGGTATTAAAAAGAAACCTGGCTAGAGATTTCATGCCATGTCATTCCATTTATGTTTGCTTGTGTGCTTATCATATCTGATTACATGATTGACATTTATTTCATAATTAGTATATACTTTGACACATGATATGTTTTGCTTTATTTATGAACAACAGGATACGTTTACTTTTTGTGATCATATAAGTGAACAAACATAGCCAATGGTTAAAGTTTATATCTACTATGTATGTATATTTTTCATTCACACATGTCTCACTGCCTTTTAAGCACTTAAGAGAGCAGAACTGGAGATTGCTCTCATTAAATGTGAACAAAATTGATGTTCTTTTTTTTGCAAAATAGTAAATACTGTGTTCTCTTGATTGTTTTTTGTCTTTTCAGTTTACCTGAATCTAAGAAGTCCGACCATCAATTAATGAGAGATTTTTGCTTCTATCATTCATGGAACCATTGAAATGAAATACATACCTTGGCTCAACCAATACTTCACAATCTTTTTGCCCAAAGCAAACAGTATCATTATTTATATGTTCTAAATTAAAATATTTTCGCTTGTGTGCTCAATTAAAATTTTACCGCTTAAAGGAAAAGAAACCATTTTTATCACTCCTACAGTTCACAGGGAGAGAGAACAAGAAAGAAAACCTTTCACCAAAATCTTGTCTTCCTACTTACTTTTACTTACCAAGAAGAATCAACAATAATTGAATCTTTTAAGAAAATGGATAAAAGATCATTTTTAGTTAGTAATGTACAACTCCCAACTTGTCTCTTTTACTTCTTTTTCTGTGCATGTGCACCCTGTTGAATGGTGTTGTACTTGTACATAATGGAATTGCAAGCAAAACAATGTTATGGATGGTCTACAAGATTATCTGGATGAATTCATCTCCAGGGTAAAAGAAGGTAGGCAATGTGCATGACATTTGATTTGAAATAATATTGCCTTGAAAATGTATGAGTGCTTTCTTGGCATCTGACATTGCAGAATCAAACATTGATGCATACCTTTGTAAATTCTCTCGGGGAGAAAAAGTATAATTTGCAAGTTGCAACATTGATTCCAAAATACATGGTGTTCACACATATCTATTTTATGTAGTTTGTGATAAACCAAAATGTTCAGAGTTTTTGAAAGCACCATCAATGGTCTCTATTTATATGGAGATAAGTTATGAAAAAAATGAGGTTCAACAACTTTGAACCTATCTCTTGCTAGATGTAAGGGCCTGAAAACATGGTTTCAGGTCTATATGATGAATGTTACCTTCGCTGTTTCTTTTGTGTGTCATCTTATATTACCATCAACAACTATAAGTATAAGGTAGTATGAGACATGCACACAAGGTGTATTTGATTGGGAGTGGATGTATCTTTTAAAAGAGCATTAGCAGAGACGTGCGTTGCACGTGCAAGCTTACTAGTTATTGAAAGCAATGACAAGCAAGACTAAAACCGTTAATGCAGAAGAAGTTTAACTTTCAAAAGGGAAAACTTGAGGCGCCGAGGCAAACCCAAAATCACACCACAAATTATATGATCGTAGCCGAACGGCATGCGGAATGAGAAATGACACAACGCTTCAAGACAACACCGTCATGAAGAAGTTGCCACTTGCAGGGAGGTTGGTGTTTGCTGGTCAAGGGTAACGACAAAATGCTATCACCCACAAAGCGAATCTTAGAACATATTCAACAAAATAACGACGTGCATATCTCACTGCTACGTGATCAAACCATAAGGCTAGCAAACGGGGTTTCAGCCAAAAAGGATATGAACATGATTCTACCCGCCATATTCACCATCCATAAAAGGGGAAACCGCTTCATTGACATCCTCGGATCTCTTCTGACCACTCCGCACCACCGTTTTTCAAAAAATGTTTGGGTTGAAATTTTGTCTGTTATTTTTAAAAAATATTCATGTTTCGACATTTTCAGCAAGTTTGAAAGAGATGAACTTTTTTTAAAAAAATCTGTACACTTTTTTAAAATACTAATATGTGTATTTTATTGAAAAAGGAAAATAAAAAGCCGAGAGAAACCCGTACATAAAAAACGAAAGAAAAACCAAAGAGTGTAGGTGCTGTGTTTTTTCTTAGCGTTATTTATCTTGCACAAGAGGAAGAAAACAAGGTTAAAAGTCACACCAGATTATCTATCCTGATGGATGTTGTAGTTCGAGTCTTGAGTTGGGCGTTTATTTTTCGATTTTTTTAAATATTAAAAAAGAAACTAAACGGGCTGAGCCCATGAGGGAGGGGTGTACGACAGAATTGTACAAACCTACGGCATACACCTTCCAGTGGATACAATTTATGAAATGTCCATACTATCCTTTATACGTTTTGTGAGGGGGGTGTACCGAAGCGGGACTCTTGAAAGTTCTAAGTACAAGCAACTAGAGAGTGGTCAATCATGTAAAATTGAACACCTCATATGATCTGCACTAATTCCCATGTCGATGATCTAGTGATAGTTGATACGATGTGTGTAATCGACTATCGACTGGCGTCTTCATGCATTCTTCAAGAAAAAATACATATTAATCTTTTCTTGAACAAAGGGGTTTCCTCCCAGTTCCATTAATATGAAACCAAGTATAGTTCACATGATCCATGCTAAGCTTAAGCACCATGCGTGGTAAATTTAGGAAGAATAGTTAACCAAACGGTTGTCAGCAAAACACACACACTCTAGTTTATTATGGTGCTAGGAATTAGAATAAAGAAGCAAGCACATCAGGATATCAGGCACCATACATGCCCATCAGGCACGCCGAAACCAGTTGGTGTTGGAGATCGGGATTGGGCATCGCTCTTCATCGATGCATCTTGAGGGAGGATTAGTCCTAGTCGATCCTCATGAGCACTCCACGCCAACAGTTCAGCAGAAGCATGGACCATAGAAGAAGCACAGACTGACCACTGTCGTGGAGCATCTTCCATTGATGAAGAAATCCACTAGTTTGGACAAAATGCATCTGGTGGTTCTCCATGTCTGACCTTGAAAGCAAAAATAAGCAAAAATCACTGCGCAAGATTCATAAGCTCCACAAGAAGGCAACACAAACCATATTGAGCACAACTCTAATCTTATAGTAGTGCCATGAGGCAATAAGATCAAACACACAAACATGTATATCAATCATAATGGAATCAGAGACAAAAGTCCAAACTATTTTAGCAACCACATACTCAAAGAACAGATGATAAACAAATTCGGCCTCAATACAAAATAAATAGGTAGGATCCTCCACGTGCCTATCTTTTGCAAGATTGTCCCTGGTCAATATTTTATCTTTGATTCTAAGCCAAAAGAACACATGGATTTTTGGGGGGCAGAGAACTTCACAAAAAAGGTCACCATACATCGATTTTACACCACCAAAATTAATAGCATTGTAGAAAAGATTTGACAGAGTATCTGCCGAAAGATCCAAGCATCCAAATAGATTTACCAGTGCATCTCCAACGCCGTCCCCTGAAGCGGACACACTATTTGTCCCGGACTGGTTCGTACTCATCCATGGACACAAATACGGTAGTCGACCATCCAACCATGTCCACTAAACATTTACCCCTGGGTTTTTTCTAAGTTCACAACACTCAAAGTAATTGTAGAAAATAGCTCAATTCATCCATAAATAACATGCAAATATCCCTAGTACAAAAATAGTTCAAATATAAATATTACATCTGAGATAACTATATATTCAACAAGTTTTCCGAATTCATTAATTCCAAATTCAACGATACTCGAGTAGGAACATTGAGTCTTATTTAATAATGTATGAGCGTAAATAGTCTGCCATCGCTTGCGCGGAACAGCATGACAGCGGGTCTAGCTATACAACATGATGATTACCAAGTTGCAATATCGAGTGAATAAGACTAACATGCAGAGTAACAAGAAGCAAAACTTACGACCTTCATGATTGACACGCCAGGTGGCCACCTTCTCTCCACTTTTGTGCAATTGCACTGTAATACTTCATGATGTAGTTGGAGATGGTGTACCCGATGGGCTAGCGACTTCATATTGAGTTCATGGACCACGCGTAATGCAACTCCTAGGGCGTAATGTGCTTTTGCTTATGAAATGAAGAATGCATGTTTTACCAAAAGGTCAAGCCCCCCTTGCCCCATGCCTACAAAGTTCGCAGATATGACCAACCACACATCGCACAACAACTCATCCTCCATCACTAAGTACCTCGTCATCGTGCTTACTCTAGGAAACAATGACACTTGACCAAACACCTATCAGGTGTGGCGTTGTGCCATGGACGGCGTCGGGGGGGGGGGGGGGGGGAGGGTACCTTGTTGCGAACAGATCCGGGGTGGGACGGTGGTAGTTCAAGGCGGGCAGGCGCGTGGGTGGGGGTTGCGAACGTCCAATAATGCCTAGGTGGCAGTCGGAGAGGTACATTGATGATGTCGAGCAGCAGTGGCAGAGACAGGGGGTGCCAGCAGGGGCCCTGGCCCCCCTAACATTACTTTGTCAAGCCTAATATGCATGGTAATACATGATAAACTGCTGCTAAAGTGGTATATATTAGTGAGCTGGCCCTCCCTAACATGGATTGACAATACTTGGCCTTCTTCATTCTAATTTCCTGGCTCCGCCACTGTCGAGGAGGGTGCGGACGCAGAGTAAGGGGGGTGCTGGGCAGAGTAGAAGAAAAAAAAAGGGGTCCGGAAGGGGGATTTGAGTAGGCCAAAGGTATCAAAATCTTACATGGCGGATGTTCGAACGACCGCAAACCTCCCTGTGTCCAGTTTAAGGGGATTTTGACAAGCAGATACGTCCACGGACAAATACGGTCTTATGTTGACTAGGAAACTATGTCCGGACAGCTTGATACAAATGTATGTGGACGTTTTGAGGCACCGCGTTGATGCCTCAACTTCATCAGAAACGGAAAGAGCCCTAACATTACCAAGCAACTGATACCATAGGCACAAGCCCAACCAGATCCACACACCTCCGGAAAGTAAAGGTTGACCCCATCCAGACATGGAGAAGGGAACATCATGCATGCATGCGCTCTGTTTACACATGTTTAGCATCGCTGCATGCATCTGCATTGGAACAACAACAAAGTGAGTAAACACGACAAAAGTCACATCGGTTAAAGCGGCTGAAATTTTCCTCGTATCCACACTTGGGGGGCCCTCGCCTCCTCGATTTGACCCGACTTTCTGTAGCAAGCTAGGCAAGGTGGCGTGGAGGCAGAGGGAAGGAAGAAGAAGACCGCTGATGAGAACTGCGAACTGGGGAAGCTGCTGGTGCCATGGCCCCATGCCCATGCGTGCTGCTGACTGCTGAGCCTGACGTGCATTGCATGGCTGATTGCGACGGACGGCGACGGCCTCCCGGCGACCGGTCGTACGGCCGGGTCTATCGCCCGAGCCCAGACTCCGTGTGAGGCCCTGTCCCGCCGGTCGTTGACGACATTAAAGCCGCTGTCTCTTGTGGCTTGGGCGTTGGCGCTACTTCCGCGGGACAAAATTATCAGCTGCTAGGTTTGCCGTATCTCTTCGACAAATACAAGTGTACAAGAGAGAGATTTATATATACGTACTGTATATTCGTTATACGAAATTGCTCGCGTTCGTGTACGTACTAGTACGTGTGAACACTGTCACACTTCAGGCCATCGTATTTTTAATCGTTCTGCGTGTACCATGTGCACGCTTTGCAATCCCTGGCGCATTTAAATAGTGTTGCCGACGTGTGAGAACACTCTGATTTGCACATTTTGTAATGTGTTCGTGTTACGTATTCCAAACTCATCCCTGTGCTAATCGTCCAAACATGAAAGGGCACGTTGGCCGTTTAATAATCGTGGGTGACTTTGTCGTGATGTTTTTGGTAGGTCAAACGGTGGGGAAATATCCTCCCCACTGCATTTTTTTATAAATCGAAACGATACATAAAAAAGGCATTGAGGTAAGCTAGAAGCAGAAGAGAGAGTGGGCATAATTCCTCTTAATCCTATAACATAATCGGATTACGGCGCATACAAATACATCTTATATCCCAAAATATACAGCATTGTAACACTTATGTTATTTTATGAGAATTTTTGTAAACGCTACAAACTAATATGAACTTTTTGTGTGATGAGGCTAGTCAAAGACCGACTCATAATGAGAAGTAACTTAGGCTAATACCATGCATATGTTATTAATCTATGGAATAAAATACACTGGAGGTTCTAAAAGTACTCCAAGTGTGTCAAGTAGGTCATAGAAGTTCAAAATCGTTCACCACGTGTTCCCAATGTGTGTAAATCGTTCACCATGGGTCCTAAAAGCATTTCAAGTGTGTGAAGTAGGTCCTAAAAGTGTCGCTGGTAAAATACACATACATGACCCGCGGTGAACGTTTTTAAACTTTTATAGCCTACTTGACACACTTGAAATACTTTTAGAACCTTCAGTGTATTTTACTCTAATCTATATTACCATCTTCGTAGTGGGTAGTATCATATTTGTGATATCATGCAAGCCTTTATTTATTTTGATGCAGACTCATTTTGTCTTGGAGTGTGTTATGTTACGGTAACCTATTATGTTACCATAAATACCTCTCCTTATTAACTACTTGCCACATAAACAAACTTGTCTTGGATGGTTATGTTACTAGCTAAGTTACTCTCACTATGACGAGATTGAGATGGTTGTTATTACTATTGTCTCTTCGAAGGTAAAATGTTGTCAACAATTTGTAATACTAGACTTTGCTTTCTTTTTTTGTACTAATAGATGGAAGTAAATAATTATGACATGGAGCAACAATGCAAAACTATTTCTTGTACATGACACATCCGTTGAATCTTTGAGTGCAAATAGTAGACACGTCATTTTTACCCTACAAAACTTTATGTTTCCTATTCATGTATAGTGAGTGAAATCTTTTTTTTTCTAAATAGCCACAACCTATAAACTATTTTTTCTAGCCATACAACCATGCCATATAAGCTGATAAGCAAGTCATGCATGCAAGCTATAAATTACAATTTTTTTGCATATGCATGCAATGCTGCCACATCATCAATTCATGCATGTTACTCATAAGTCTGTTTTCCATAATTTGCTTTCTGATAGTTTTAGATGTTTTTGTAGCAACTATTTATTCATTTTTTATCAAGGTTCCCGCGCAGCAACATGCGGGACATCATCTAGTTCCTCTAGTTTTTGATTACTTTTCAACTATTGGTTCATGATCCAAGTACCCCGCGTAATGTCATGTGGATTTATAAACATTAATTTTAAGCAGAAAATAAATATAATTTATGTTAACTTGAATAATACATACATACATACATACATACATACATAGGAATACCTCTGCCTTTGCATTGTTTCGATACACACAACCAACATACATGCATGCGTGCATGCATACGTACATACACTCAAATTATAACATGGTTTTACTTGTTTAGAAAAGGAGAGCAATCCGATTATGCATCGAGTGACACACACAACCATAGTTTGTAATTTTATTTATTTAAGTTGTGTTTTAGATAGCAAATTGGGCTTCCAAGACACCATTTTATGTGTGGCTAATATAGAGTGAAACTAATAAAGATATTGTCATATATAGTAGTATATGCCGGTATGGAGTAATTATTTAACAAGGGTGATACGAACATAGTGGGTTTTTTGCACTGTATGAACAAAATATGACAACACAGTGAGCATTTTTTTTTGGATCTATGTAAACAAACTCGTAACGTCCACTAAGTGATGATCCGTTGTCAAATCCGTTAATTCGGTCTTCACACCCGAGCATAAAATAGGAGCATGGCGATAGACAGTAAGAACGTAGTATGTACATGCATGGAACCAAACATTTGTCCTGCCGCCTTTCGACTCCTCGCCTCCCCGTTGAGGCAACGAGGAACGCAATGACTCGGCGGTGATTAGTCCAGCAGTAGTAAACGGCGTCGCCATCGATGCAGCGTTCGTCGGATCCGGAGCGGAGTTTCTCGGCACGCAGCCGCGGCGGGTCCTCGGTGAAAGGTCTCCTGGTTTTGGCGCTTGTGATGATCCGTGCCAGTGGCACTGCAGGTCAAAAACGGGTCCTCGTTCAGACCGCGAAAGGGACGCGAGCAGGCGGCACAGGTAAATGTTACTTCCTCTATTCACTTTTATAAGACCTTGAAGCATTTTAGACAATGTGTAAAACAGGCTATTTGAAGTTGTCTGAAACGATTTATAAAAGTGAACGGAGCGAGTATATAGGATTGTAGACGCACATCACGGGGTCCGAACGCAGGCCAACAAGTGATGATGGGACAAACCAAGGAAGCCGCGTGAGTGAGCAGGAGGCTCGTGACGGGCAGAGGCGGCGCGAGCTCCGGCTGCGTCGCTCGCGGCGTTAAACATTTATATACGATACGACGACGATGGATGCCTGTCATGGGGCCTGTTTTTGCGCTGGATCCACGCGCAATGGTGAGAAACTAGGCCCGAGATGGGCATTGTAAACGATTGTTTTCAACGCCTTTATACTGAGACCGTTCCCCCGTACCCGGCGTGGTGGGCGATGGCAACGTTCTGAGTTAAGTGCCCACATGCCGGAAAGAAGACGGTTCTTTGATAAATGAATTGCATCTTCAACGCGGACCCCAAACTGCCTGCATCCAATCGTAATTTGTCACCCAATGCGGTATCATATCGGTTCACGGACCGGTCCGACCGCCAGTTTCCCGAAAATCGCTGGCAAACGAAGGAGGGGAGGAACTTTGCAGAAGTTTGGATAGTTGTCACGTAGGACTCCAACACTCCCTGCATACTCAAATCCCTTCCTGGTCCACTTTTCTTCCGCTCCTTCCTTACTTTACTTGCACACCTTCCTCGTCCGACAGCGAAGTTGTGCCTCTCCGGTCGACGCCCAGGCATCGTAGGACGTTCGCAACCCCCACCAACCTGCCTACCCTCCTTGGACTGCGTTGTCGTCCACCAAGGATCCCTTGGCCACTATGTACTCTCCGCCACCCTGCCAACGTCGTTCAGGGCGTACACCACGCCTAGTAGGTGTTCTGTCAAATGTCATTGAGGTTTTTTGTTGAACTTCTTGTTGTTTTCTAGAGTAAGCACAATGGCGAGGTACTCGGTGATCGAAAATGAGTTGGTGTGTGATGCACATCATTTATGAATGAATTGTGCCATTTTCTATATTTATTTTGAGTGATGCGGTCTTATACCAAAAAAGTGGACAGTTGGAGAATAGGGTTGGATGGCCGGCTCCCGCATCAGTGTCCACACACTGGTTCGGACTAGTACGCGGACGGATACCGTGACCCATTTTCCCCCTATTTGTTCGCTAGGACATTTTGGATTATTTTTCCATTCAACTGGGCTTTTTCTTTTTTATTTGGACTTTATTTTTCGATCCGGATTGTCCGGGATCCTCTAGTCTGGCTCCAAATCGAGGGAAGGAGTATGAGAGTCTGGATTGTCCACCATGTCAGATCCAATAGCCTAGGCACACCAGAAAACCAATCAAGGTCCCGTGCTCTTCTTCCCACTCATCGACCCTGATACCGCCGCCAGACCCAACTCAAGCACCGCCATCACCACAATGGATCTCTCCGGCTGCCTTGACCCATCCGTGTGCAAAATCTTCGACTTTTTGTCGCAGTCGACACCCACGACCGCCACCGAGATGAACCCAAAGAGCTGCAAAAATCGCCGCATCAACAAGAAGGCACGAGACGCCTGCGCGGCAGCGCGAGCGAAAGTTCCTCCTGCCCATACCGCCACCATCATCTTTAGGGGGTGGAAGGTCAATACGCGTTGGCGCTCGATGCGAAAAGAAAGAAAGCAAAGAGAGGAGCCACATGCACGGCGGAGGATGACGAGTTGTTGTGCTTGGCATGGTTGAATAAAAGCTTTGATCCATTTCAAGGTTCCGAGAAGGCACGTGAGTGATCGGAGTGAGAGATCATTCCATCATCAGTGGTATGCCATATAAGAAACAATGAACAAATATTGTGCCCCAAATCAAAAACCGTGCACCTAATGGCGTCGGTGTCATCGGTTACTGTAAGTGCATCTAGTGCCACCCCTAGTTGGTTTTGGAGTATTGACGACAAACCTGGTTGAGGGACTAATGTGTTTGTGAGAATTGCAGGATAACACAGTGTAAGTGCATCTAGTGCCACCCCTAGTTGGTTTTGGTGTATTGACGACAAACCTAGTTGAGGGACTAATATGTTTGTGAGAATTGCAGGATAACACAGGTAGAAGTCCCTCATTGATTTGTTTTTTCTACCAGAGATGACCCCTAAAAATGTATAAAGACATTGATGTCAAAGGTGGTATATGAAGATATTCACATTAAAGACTATGACAAGAGAAGACATCGCATGAAGCCTATGGAGCTCGAAGACTTAGATCTTTCGTAGTTCTTTTTCTTCTTTGTTGAGTCATAGGAACCACCGTACTATTAAGTGGGGTCCAAGAGAACCGGTCAGAATGACTGAAGTGATGCTTAACCGAAACCTATGTCTTCGAGTGAAGAATATGAGAGCGAATCTTGTCCAGAGTCGGACAAGTCAGCTTTGCTTGTAGCCCAAGTAAAGTTGCCGTGTGAGTTTGAAATCTGACCGTTGGAACACGTGTCAGTTCCTTAGTGACCCAGAGTCATTTCGGACAAATCAGGTCAGGTTGCCTAGTGGCTATAAATAGCCCACCCCCTACAACCATAAACGGTTGGCTGCTCAGAGTTAGAGTACGACTTTTGTCGTTTGAGAGCAACCCACCTCGAAGCCTTTGAGAGAGAATTCCTTGCGAGGATAAAGCCCTAACCACCCAGAGCCAAAGAGTGTTAGGTATCACTTAAGTCTTCTTGTCTGTGTGATCTGAAGACTTATTACACTTGAGGACTATGAATCCTCCAGCTGGTTAGGCGTCGCGTTCTGAGCATCCAAGAGACATTGTGGATCGCCGGTGAACGAAGTCTGTGAAGGTTTGGGAGTCTACCTTGAAGACTTACCAGAGTGATTAGGAGAGGTCTGTGTGACCTTAGCTCAAGGGGAATACGGTGAGGACCGGGTGTCCTGAGCTGCGTGTTCAGGACTAGGTGTTCGGGACTGTGTGTCCTCAGGTTTAAATACCTAGCCGCCCTAATCAGACGTATAGTTGTCACAGCAACTGGAACTGGTCCAACAAATCATTGTCTTCAACGAGTCGCTGGTTTCATCCTTCCCTTTCCTTTACTTACTGTTGGTCCTTGTGAAGTCATTGTATGATTGCACTATCTTTTGTCTTCACTGAGTGACTGCGTGTTCTGTTTGGCTTCACAATATCTTCCTACCTGATCCTTACTACATTGCTGCTATTAGTCATTGTGCTTTCACTCCATTGGATACTTGACTATGGTTTGCCTAGTGTAGTCTACCTTCCGCTGCATGGTAATAAGTTTATTTCTATCGTTTGTCTTCGAAACTTCCACGTTTTGAAGACTTTCATAAAAATCGCCTATTCACCCCCCCTCTAGTCGATATAACGCACTTTCACACAGGTAGTGGTCCCTCATTGATTCGGTTTACCTACCGGAGATGACCCCTAAAAATGTATGAAGACATTGAAGACAAAGGTGGTATGTGAAGATATTGACATTGAAGACTATGACAAGAGAAGACATCGCGTGAAGACTATGGAGCGCGAAGACTTAGTTGTTTCGTTGTTTCCTTTTCTTCTTTATTGAGTCATAGGAACCACCGTACTGTTAAGTGGGGTCCCAGTGAACAAAGTCAGAGTGACTGAAGTGATGCTTAACCAAAATCCTATGTCTTCGAGCGAAGACAATGAGATAAAATCTTATCCAGAGCTGGATGAGTCAGCTTTACTTGTAGCCCAAGTAAAGTTGTCGCGTGTGTTTGAAATCTGACCGTTGGAACACGTGTCAGTTCCTTAGTGACCCAGGGTCATTTCGAACAAATCAGGCCGGGTTGCCTAGTGGCTATAAATAGCCCAGCCCCTACACCATAAATTGATGGCTGCTCAGAGTTAGTGCACGGCTTTTGTCGTTTGAGAGCAACCCACCTCCGAAGCTTTTGAGAGAGAAATCCTTGCGAGGACAAAGCCCTAAACACCCAGAGCCAAAGAGTGTTAAGCATCACTGAAGTCTTCCTGTCTGTGTGATCTGAAGACTTGTTATACTTGAGGACTGTGAATCCTCCAGCCGGTTAGGCGTCGCGTTCTGAGCATCCAAGAGACATTGTGGATCACCGGTGAACAAAGTCTGTGAAGGTTTGGAAGTCTACCTTGAAGACTTACCTGAGTGATTGGACGAGGACTATGTGTCCTTAGCTCAAGGGGAATAAGGTGAAGACACGGTCTTCTGAGTTAAATCTCAGCCTCCCTAACCAGACGTACAGTTGTCACAGCAACTGGAACTGGTCCAACAAATCATTGTCTTCAACAAGCAACTAGTTCTATCCATCCCTTCTCTTTATTTACAGTTGGTACTTGTGAAGTCATTGTCTGTTTGCATCATCTGTTTATCTTCACTGTGTGACTGTTTGTTCTGATTGGCTTCATACTATCTTCCATCCTGATCCGTACAGCCTAGCTGCTATTAGTCTTCATGCTTTCATTTCATTGTATACTTGACTATGACTTGCCTAGTGTAGTCTACCTTCCGCTGCATGTTTATAGGTTCATTTCTATCATTTGTCTTCGAAACATCCATGTTTTGAAGACTTTCATAAAAATCGCCTATTCACCCCCCTATAGTCGATAACCAACACTTTCAATTGGTATCAGAGCAAGGTACTCCCTTGTTCTGTGTGATTCGGTTTAACCACCTGGAGTTTTAGCTATGTCGACTGTAGGGATAATCAAAGTCTCCATTGCGTGCCCCGTCTTCGATGGAACTAAATATCCCTACTGGATGAATAAGATGCGTATGCATCTTGAAGCCATTGATCTCGACCTCTGGTATGTCGTCAAGAATGGCGTTCCCAAGACTGGTGAAGGTGTCACCCCTGCTGATGTTAAGAAGTTCGTTCAACTGGATTCTACTGCCAAGAACATCATCTGTGGTCATCTGACCAAAGGACAGTATGGCCGTGTGAGTGCTCTGGAAACATCGAAGCTAGTCTGGGACTGGCTCTACAAGGTCAACGAAGGCGTCTCAACCCAGAGAGATCAAAGGATCAGTGTCCTTCGCAACCTCTTCAACCGCTTCAAGAGAAACGACAATGAGAATGTTCAGCTCACGTTTGATCGCCTCACTGACATCACAAATGAGCTTCAAGCTCTTGGCGCTACTGAGATCACCAAGCATGAAATCGTCAAGACGCTCCTGAGATCACTTGACAGCTCGTTTGACACCCTAGCCCTGATGATTCAAGAACGCCCTGACTTCAAGACACTCGATCCATCTGACATACTTGAAAGGCTCAACACACATGAGTTTCAGCTTTCTGAGAAAAGAGATATCTACGGTCCCAACTATGGCCGAACTCGCGCCTTGAAGGCAAAAGCTGTTTCCTCATCTGAAGAAGAATCTGACTGCAGTTCTGATGATCCTGAAGATATTGGAAAGGAGCTTGCTATGCTAGTGAAGAAGTTCCAGGAGTTCACTAGGAAGAAAGGCTTCAAAAAGTCTTCACAATCCAGCTCAAGGAATGATGAAGCTTCTACTCGTGACTACAAGAAGAGAACATGCCACAAGTGCAAGAAACCTGGTCACTACATCTCTGAGTGTTCGTAGTGGGACAATGAGAACAAAAAGAAGAAGAAGAGCAAGGAATATGACTCTGACGACAAGAAGAAGAAGAAATACTCAAAGTCTTCTTCCAAGTCTTCCTCGAAGTCTTCATCACACAAGAAGAGCTCATCTGGCAAGGCTCGTGTGTTTGTTGGTAAGGAAATGGATTCAGAGGAGGAGTCTGCTTCTGAGGAGGCGGAGGTGGAGTCTGAGGAGGAGTCCGACTCTGGCGTCGCAAGTCTGGCTACAGCCTACGTTGCCAAGTCCATCCTCAACACTGAAGACAATGGTTCCATCACCCACACTGATGACAAGGACGACTCCGCTCCCACCTATTGCTTCATGGCACGTGGTGCCAAGGTAAACACATGCACTACTCACTATCAAACATCCAGTGAAGATGACTCTGATTGTGATTCCAAACCCAACTACAAAACACTTGCTAAAATTGCAACTGAACAACACAAAGCTATGGAATATATTCAAAAACTGTTAGACAAAAGCGATGACCTATTGGACGCGGAAATTTCTCGATCTCAGTTCTTAATTGAAGACATAAAAAATCTTCATGTTAAGTATGAGGAACTAGAAAGTCGTCACGAAACGCTCTCAACAACTCATGAAAAGTTTTCCTATGATTATCTTCAAAGGAAGCAATAACTTGAGAAATTGAGAGCAATTCATGAAGATCTTCAAAAGGAAAACGAGTCACTTCGCGCTCAACAGATCAGTCCCTCTCAGGAAGGATTTGAACCACCATGTCTAAAATGCCTTGAGCGTGATAACGCTACTTCTGTTGCTGAATGTTCTACTGTTGCTACTGGTGCAATATCTTCAACTATTGATGTGGTAACTAACCTCTCTGCTGAGGATGCCACTTCTATTGCTGATAAAAATGCTAGGTTGAAGACATTGCTTGAAACAGGGATGTACAAAAGTTTCAAAGGGCATCCGACACTATGTGATGTCCTTAAAAGGCAGATTCTGAACCGAAACCCTAGGAAAGAGGGTGTTGGGTTCGAAAGGAAAATGAATGATGATGGCTCTTACTGGAAGCCTGAGCAGTACCCCAAAACCACATGGGTTGCTGCAAGGGAACCTTAAGTGGATCCATCCACCCTATCTGGCTTCACTTGTGCTAACTCTATTGCCATTGATGAATCCTTTGATGCAAACTATAAACTGTTTAAGAATCATAATGGTGAAGTGTTTGCGAGGTATATTGGTACTAATTGCAGGAATGAGCCACCTATGAAGAAAGTCTGGATGCCCAAAAGGTGTCTGGAGAATCTTCCTGTGAATGTCGTCATGACACCACAAGGGAAGAAGACAAACCCCGGACCACAGGCTTCATATGGTCCAAAGGCTTCATACAGACAGAGGACTCACATGAGTCGCACTAACACAAATGTTTTGTAGGGAAACCATACTCAGGCCTATGAATATGAGCGTGTTTCATCAAACCGCCATGTCCATAAGACCAAGAACTACTCTGCTTATCCTTATGAGTATTATTCACCTCCTGCAAAACTATTTGCCAGGGCTTCAAAGCCAAAGTTCTCAGATGTTGCACTTAGACTCATTGCTTCGAAGCCACCCCTGAAGATGTGGGTGGCTAAGAAAGCTTAACTCTCTTTTGCAGGGAAAGGTTGTTACGGCATATCTCTCTCAAGGTAGTTTTGGTGATTGATGACAACATATTTGCGGACTAATCTTGTGCTTTGAATAATTCACAGATTCTCCCCTGGCACGAGACGCCTTCTTCCCCTCGGAGTGTATTTCAAGACGGTGTAGCTCTTTCGTTTCTTTCTCGGTGGACTAGTTGCGTAGAGGGCACCGTACTATCAAGAGGGGGTCTGCTGGGGTTTTGCATGGGTGGAATCATCAGGTATACATCTGCTTCTCACCCTCCGAGCATTTCCTTTCCATTGAAGAGATCTCTCCTCTCTTCCTTGTCCTGTCTGGGTCTAAGCGGTAGTACCGCGCACCCAGCGGTAGTACCGCTGAGGAGCCAAGCGGCAGTACCGCTCCGCAGCGGTAGTACCGCCCTTGGCTCCACAGCAGTAGTACCGCTGGGGGCCTGGCACCTCCGCCGTGTCCTCAGCATATTTGAGAGATCCCTTCTCTCTCTCTCGCCCCAGCGGTAGTACCGCACTGCCTGCGGTACTACGGCCGAAGGGTCACAAGCGGCAGTACCGCTCCACAGCGGTACTACCGCCCTTGACCCCACTGCCGTAGTACCGCTGGGTAGTCTGGCTCCTACCGCCTCGATTCGAGAGGTCTTTTTCTCGTGTCGGGTTTTGCGGCACTAGTCACGGTTGTAGTGGCGGTAGTACCGTTCCAGGAGCGGTAGTACCGCCCTACCACCGCGGTAGTACCGCATTTGGGTTCCGTTCCCTACTAAGTCTCCTCAGCGCGGCAGTACCACAGGGTGGCGCGGCAGTACCGTCGCCTGGCGGTAGTACCGCCCCCTCTCAGCGGTAGTACCGCCCTGTGCGGGGCTGGTTGGTGGGGGGCAACGGGATTGTTGCCCCCACTATAAAAGGGAGTCCCCTTCCTCCTTCTCACCTACCTCTTCCTCCCCCAAGCTCCATTTATTGCTCAAGCTCCATTAAATACTCCAAGCTTCATTTCCGCCCGATCTATCTCTCTAGCCAATCAAATTTGTTGATTTGCTCGGGAGTGGTTGAGAAGGCCCCGATCTACACTTCCACCAAGGGATTTTCGATTCCCCCACTCATCCCTAGCGGATCTTGTTACTCTTGGGTGTTTGAGCACCCTAGACGGTTGAGGTCACCTCGGAGCCATATTCCATTGTGGTGAAGCTTCGTGGTCTTGTTGGGAGCCTCCGATTAAGTTGTGGAGATTGCCCCAACCTTGTTTGTAAAGGTTCGGTCGCCGCCTTCAAGGGCACCAATAGTGGAATCACGGCATCTCGCATTGTGTGAGGGCGTGAGGAGAATACGGTGGCCCTAGTGGCTTCTTGGGGAGCATTGTGCCTCCACACCGCTCCAACGGAGACGTACTTCCCCTCAAAAGGAAGGAACTTCGGTAACACATCCTCGTCTCCACCGGATCCACTCTTGGTTATCTCTTACCTTTACTTGTGCAAGCTCTTTAGTGTTTCTACCCTTGCTTGCTTGTATGCTTGTTGTTATTGCATCATATAGGTTGCTCACCTAGTTGCACATCTAGACAACCTACTTTGATGCAAAGTTTAATTTGGTAAAGAAAAGCTAAAAATTGGTAGTTGCCTATTCACCCCCCCTCTAGTCAACCATATCGATCCTTTCAATTGGTATCAGAGCCTCGTCTCTTTATTAAGGACTTTACCGTCCAAAGAGTATGGTTGATACCGTAGACGGTGTGGAGGAACACTCCGGTGTGAATCCGATCTCGTCTACGGGAGATGGGGGAACTTCGGTCTCTCGTGAGGAGTTCAATGTGGCCTTGGAGACATTGAAAACCTCCATGACGACCGAAGTTGAAAGCATGTTTACTAAATTTCTTGAGGGGCTTAAACTTTCCACCGCACCGTTGAAAGTGGGTGATCCCGCCAACAAGGTGTCGGATGCTATCCCCGACAAGGGGGAAGCTAGTAGTGAAAAGGCTCCTTCTTCTAGTGGCAAGAATGGCACCGGCATCTTTGCCCATGTGGAACCACCACTTGTTTATGGTGGACCGGTTCCTCCACTCATTTGAATCATGCCGGTCCTCCCCCTAAGATTGTGAAAAATGAGGATTTTGATTCTTGGGTTTACCGCTTTAAACGTCATTTAAATCATGTGAACACTAACCTTTGGAGAATCATTGAAGAAGGTTTCTATCCACATGATCCAAGCAACTTCACTCCTCGAGAAGCCGCGGACAATCAATTCAATGAGAATGCTCTCTTCATCATTCAAGATGCAATTCCACCCGAAGACCTACCTCATCTTCGTCCCTTCGCCTTGGCCAAAGATGCATGGCATTGTGTCGTGTCTCTCTACCGGGGAAGCGCAAGCATTCAACGCTCCAACTATGAAGTGGTACAAGATGAGGCCGATGAGTTTGCAATGAAGGAAGATGAAGAACCTCGTGAGCTTTATCGGAGAGTAACCAAACTCGCGGTCTCACTACGAGATCACGGGAGCAAGGACACGGATGACAATTGGATCAAGCGCAAATTCCTCAAGGCAATGATGCCCTACCACAAGGCCATGTCCTCCGTCATTCGTCAAAGACCGGACTTCCACACTTTGACCTCAAGCGAAGTGTTGGATGAGTTTGTGGCCATGAACATTTTGGACAAGACCGCCGACAATGCGGTGCTCCGTTCTCAACGGGCAAAGAAGCCTAACCTTGCATTGAAGGCCAAGCTCACCGTGGAAGAAGAAGAAGAGGAAGAAGAGGAGAGCAACCCCGAAGATACGAAGTATGCATATCATGAACACATGGCACTTGCTTCAAGGCAATTTTGGAGCAAGAAAAACTCGAGGCCCAACTTTAGCAAAAACAACTCGAGTGGCACAAGGGGCAAGCAACGTGTAAGAACTTGCTACAATTGCGGCAACGTGAGTCATTTCGTTGCGGAATGCCCGTATGAGAAGAGGGAAGACAATGGTGGCAAACTCATCCGAAAGGACAAGGCCAAGTCGTTCCCCAACAAGAACAACTTCACCAAGAAGACTCCTCCCAAGGCTTTGGTTGTGCAAGAAGAGTACAATGAGGATGATGACGATGATGAAGATGATGAGTCGGTTGCCATGGCCTCCGTTGCCATTGCAACAACGTCACGGGTGTCTCTCTTCGACTCACCCAACGAGAGCATCACCGCCAAGTGCCTCATGGCTAAAGCCACCAACAAGGTAACCTCCAACATCAAAACTACCATCATTAATCATCCTTCCCCAACGGATAGCATTAATGAACTTGAGGGAGCTAATGTGGAGGCTAACGAGTTTGAGGCCTTTATGGGCAAACTCAAGGGAAAATCCAAGAAGCACTTTGTTGCTCTCTTGGAACAACTTGGTGAGGCCAATGACATGATCGAGGCTCACGAAGACACCATCTCTAAGATGGAAGGGCATAGTCGTGACTATGCCGATGAGATTTCGGATCTTTCCAATGCTCTTGAGGAAGAGCGTGGTCTTCGTTTGGCTCTTGAGGAGTCACACAACGTTGATCATGCTAAGTTAAAGAAAGATTATGATCATGCCCTCATTGTTTCTCGTGTGCTAAATTCCGAGAAGGCCAAACTCGGGGTTGATCTTGCTAGACTCAAAGAGGAGTTTGATATACTTGACAAGGCCCACAAGGCCTTGAAGGGTATTCACGCTAGTCTCAAGGAGTCTCATGATCAACTCCAAGTGAAGCTAACTAAGGAGAAAGCAACTTTTCCTCATATGGTTTTAATTGATAATGCAAATGCTACTAACCCGTGTTGTGAGCATATACATCTTGTTGAGGAAAATGCTAAGTTGAAGGAGCAACTTGAGAGAGGTCTTGCGACTTGCATACAAGGCAAGAAGAACCTCAACGATCTCTTGATCAACCAAAAGGGAGGTGTGGCCAAGGAAGGGGTTGGGTACGTGCCCGACTCCAAGAACAAGAAGAAGAATGACAAGACCAAACGACCTCCTCCCCTCATGCAAACCTTTGTGAGGGAGGGAGAGAGTGCCCCCGAGGAGAAGAAGAAGAACAATGTCAAGAAGGGCAATGTCATCCCTCCCAACAAAGCCGGCGATTTTAATCCTTCTTATGTGTTATGCCGTGCTAGTGATGGGCATGTTTATGCCAAATTTGTTGGTTCTCTTCATGAGTACATTGAATGGTCTATTTGGGTTCCTAAGACCCTTGTTACTAACATCAAAGGACCCATTACAAAATGGGTACCTAAAACCAAGCATTGATCTCTTGTAGGTGTTTGCTTCCGGTGGTGGATCATGGTTGCTCGATAGCGGAGCTACAAATCATATGACCGGAAGCAAGGACTTGGTGGTGGACGTGCACAAAGTTCCATCTATGCCCACCAATGTCGAGTGGGGTGACGCCTCATCCTCTAAGGTATTGGGACTTGGCAAGGTGGTCATCTCTCATGATCTCACGATCGAGAAGGTCATGCTTGTTGAGTCCCTTGCATACAATTTACTTTCCGTTCGTCAACTTGCAATCATGGGCTTTGCCACTTTCTTTGATATCGATACCGTGGCCCTCTTGTGGAGCAAGACTCTTAAAGTAGCTTTTGTTGGGCATGTCGAGAACGGTCTATATGTGATTAACTTTTCGGAGCGACCCACTAAGACCGCGACATGCCTAATGGCTAAAGTTGATGTGGGATGGCTTTGGCATCGCCGTTTAGCCCATGTCAATATGAGATCTTTGCAAAGTCTTCTCAAGGGGGACCATGTCCGTGGACTAACGAATGTTAGTTTTGTTAAAGATCGTGCTTGCAGTGCCTGTATCGAAGGAAAGCTACATGAGAAGGCTCACCCTCCCACGACTATCATTTATTCAAAGAGGCCCTTGGAGCTCCTTCACATGGATCTTTTTGGGCCCCCATCCTTCGATAGTCTTGGAGGTAGGAAGTATTGCTTGGTGATTGTGGATGACTACTCAAGGTACACATGGGTGTATTTCTTCAAGAGGAAGAGCGAGACCCAACAAACCGTCATTGACTTTGCAAATGAAGCACAACGTCAACACAATGCAAAGATCTTGACAATAAGAAGTGACAACGGCACCGAGTTCAAGAACTACACCTTGGATGAATTTCTTAGTGATGAGGGAATCAAGCATCAATATTCCGCACCATACACCCCTCAACAAAACGGTGTTGCGGAGAGGAAGAACCGGACGTTGATGGATGCGGCAAGGACCATGATGGCGGAGTTCAAGTCTCCATACAACTTTTGGGCCGAAGCCATCAACACCGCGTGTCATGCATCCAATCGGCTCTACCTCCGCAAGGGCTTGAACAAGACCCCATATGAGATACTCACCGGTAACAAGCCCAACCTCAAGTACTTCCGGGTATTCGGGTGTAAGTGTTTCATTCTCAAGAAAGGTGTTCGGTTGTCTAAATTTGAGGCTAGAGCTTATGAGGGCATATTTGTTGGTTATGCTACAAACTCTCATGCTTACCGTGTCCTCAATAAATCCACGGGACTTATTGAGGAGACGTGTAACGTGGAGTTTGATGAGAATAACGGCTCCCAAGTGGAGCAAAGTGGCACTTGTGATGTAGGTGATGAAATTCCTCCTCAAGCCATAAGAAGAATGGGTGTTGGTTTCATCCTACCCATTGAGGAACCCCTTGTGGCCGAAGGAGAAGGACAATGCTCCACTCAAGTGGAGCCATCACCAACCCAAGGCCCACACGCTTCCGAAGAACAAAGTGAAGGCCCTCAACCTCATGAACAAGACCAAGGGCAAGATCATACTCAAGACGGTGTTGACACACCAAGTGATGCCCAAGGTCAAGTTCTCTCCCCCGAGCAAGTTCAAGATCAAGAACAAGTTCATGACGGCGCTCAAGATGATCAAGTAACCGCTCCTCAACTCACCACCGAGGAGGAATTAGAGCGTCGTGCCGCCAAGGTTGCTTCCAAGCTCTCCACCAAGGATCATCTCATGACGAATGTGCTTGGAAGCTTAAGAAAGGGGGTAAGCACTCGTAGACAATTAGCAAATTATTGTGAGCATCACGCGTTTGTCTCTTGTGTGGAACCCCACAAGGTCTATGAGGCGCTAGAAGATCCGGATTGGCTCAATGCCATGCACGAAGAACTCAACAACTTCGAGCGCAACAAAGTGTGGAGATTGGTGCCAAGGCCAACGGGGAACCATAATGTCATTGGAACCAAGTGGATATTCAAGAACAAGCAAGATGCCCATGGGATTATCATTCGCAACAAGGCTCGTTTGGTAGCACAAGGCTACTCCCAAGTCGAGGGTATCGACTACGGTGAAACCTTTGCTCCCGTTGCTCGTCTTGAATCCATTCGCATGTTGATTGCATATGCTTCTCATCATAACTTTAAGTTACAACAAATGGATGTGAAGAGTGCTTTTCTTAATGGTCCCATTAATGAATTGGTTTACGTCAAGCAACCCCCCGGGTTCGAGGATCCCTACTTTCCCGATCATGTGTATCAACTCGATAAGGCACTCTATGGCCTTAAACAAGCCCCACGTGCGTGGTATGACCACCTTACCGAGTTGTTACAAGACCGTGGTTTTGAAGTTGGGCTAATCGACCCCACTCTTTTTACTAAGAAGGTCAAAGGGGAGTTGTTTGTGTGCCAATTATATGTTGATGATATTATCTTTGGTTCTCCTAACAAAGCTTTCAATGAGGAATTTGCCGCTCTCATGACCTCAAAGTTCGAGATGTCCTCCATGGGAGAGTTGAAGTTCTTTCTAGGGTTCGAAGTGAAGCAAAGAAGAGAAGGAACCTTCATCAATCAATCCAAATACACCCAAGACATGCTCAAGAGATTCAAGCTAAGTGACGTCAAGCCGGCCTCCACTCCAATGCCCACCAAGTGCCAACTTGACTTAGATCCCAATGGTAAAGTGGTGGATCAAAAGGTATATCGTTCCATGATTGGTTCCTTGCTTTACCTTTGTGCATCTAGACCGGACATCATGTTGAGTGTGGGAATTTGTGCACGGTTTCAAGCCGCACCTAAGGAAAGTCACTATGTGGCGGTCAAACGAATCTTTCGATATTTGGCTCATACCCCAAACTTTGGCTTATGGTACCCAAGAGGATCAAACTTCAAGCTTGTAGGGTACTCGGATTCCGATTGGGCGGGAGACAAAGTGGATAGGAAGTCCACTTCCGGAGGGTGCCAATTCCTTGGTTGCTCTTTGGTAAGTTGGTCTTCCAAAAAGCAAAGTTGTGTGTCTCTCTCGTCCACTGAGGCGGAGTATGTCGCCGCCGGCAGTTGTTGTGCACAACTTCTATGGATGAGGCAAACTTTAAAGGATTACGGTGTCACTTGTGACACCATGCCTCTTTGGTGTGACAATGAAAGTGCCATCAAGATTTCTCTCAACCCAGTGCAACACTTCAAGACGAAGCATATTGAGATTCGGTATCACTTCATCCGGGATCACATTAGGCGAGGAGAGATCGAGCTCAACTATGTCAACACTCATGACAACCTTGCAGATATTTTCACGAAGCCCTTGGATGAAGCAAGATTTCGCGAGTTAAGGCATGAGCTAAATATCATTGATTCGAGCAATGTTGCTTGAACCCGTGCACACCCTACCACGCTTAATTTGTTGTCTAGTTTGGGTGTAGGCATGGACATAGGGGGAGTGTTGTTCTCTCAATGAACTCTCCCTCCCCCCATTATGCATAAATTGATCAAGTCTTTCACTTTAGCCATTGTAGATGGCACTTGTGCTTAAAAGACGAGTTTTGGTCATGGGCCCAAGGTTAAAATCTTCGTGGTGCCATACCTTTTGACTCAAACATAGGTGGCCTCGGCCACCGCCCTCTTGTGAAGAGGTGTGTCTTGGTCGTTTGCTGGTGTGTTTGCCGTTTTTTTATCGTTTCGTCGAGCTAAGCCGTGTCTGTTTAGTTGCCATGGCGCGCTGGGCGGTACTGCCGCTGGTGGTGCGCGGTACTACCACCCCCCAGCATGGTACTACCACTGGGGGACGAGAACAGGGGGTTAAGTCGGGGGCAGGGGGAGGTTTCTTCTCCCCCATACCCATTCACTTCGCCCCTCTTTTCTCTTCCTCTCTCCAGCCTCCTCTCACCACGGGAGGGCTCCGACGGATCTCCGTCTCCGGGGCGTCCCTCTCCATTTCCTTTGGTGGAGTCGATCCCCACCACGTCCTCTTGCCATGGATGCCGGTATTGCCCCCGTTCTTTCTTTTGTTTTGTCTCCTTTTAGTTCTTGTTTCTTAGGGGCAATGGTGGTTGCATCTCTAGTTTTTTGGCGAAATCTAGGCTTGAGTTGATTGGAGAAGGCAACTAGACTATCTAGATTAGAGTTTGGTAGGATTATTTTTGAATTTGGTAGGCCGGTAGTGCCGGATCTGACCACGGTAGTAGGAAATCACTGTTTCACCGCCTCGTGCTTTGAAACTGCTGTTTATCCGCCTCAAGCCATACTACCGCTCCCTTTGGAGCGGTACTACCGCTTGACCTAGAGCGGTACTACCGCTCCCTTTGGGGCGGTACTACCGCTTGGGGCGGTACTACCGCGGGCAGGTCACGGTACTACCGCTGCATGCCAATTTCCATCATTCTCCTGCCTTACCTTGATCTTTTGTTGTGTTGTTGGCTTATGCTCGTTCTTTCTGGTTGTTTCGCGTTGTTCTTGTGTTTGGCTCCAGGTGATGACCATTCCGAGCAGCAAGGTCGCCGTATCAACCCCGGGCATGCCACATCAAAACGCTACCGCACCTCAGAGCCTGCCGGTGGTTCCTCGAGCACCCAACCGCCTCCAGCAAGTGCTTCTGCAAGTGTTCCTCCACCTCCTCAGCAATCGAAGCGAGCCGCCAACAAGCCAAAAGGGAAGACTGTGACTGAGATGACCAACAAGGAGTTTTGGGAGAAGCGTCGCCGCAACCCCTATGCGGTGGACCAAGAACCCACTTTGGTCAACCGCCCGTTCTGGAACCGTTTTCAGTTTGCCATCTACTTTGATGTGATCAAGGCCAAGAAGAATCTTTTTGTTGATGTTCGCTCCATTGACACTGATGCTATGGAGAAGGATCTGGAGTACTTTGGCGAAGCTCTTCAGATGTGCACTCAGCTGAACATTCTCAGGATCATGCAATTCAACAAGGACTTTGATGCGGATTTGGTAGCTCAATTCTATGCCACCGTCCATCTTGGGACGGATGTCGACAGGACTCTGACATGGATGACCAATGGCAAGCTGCTTTCTGTCAAATGGAAGGCTTTCATGGAGTTACTTGATGTGGTGGATACTTGTCTTGAGACTCCTGTCGGTTTCCGTCCTCACCGCAATGCTACATCCACCCACAAGCAAGCCCTTTGGCCCTACTGCACTGTGAAGGTTCACCCAGTCACTCAGAAGAAGACCTATGAGCTGTCTCCGTATCTGGACATTCTTCATCGCATATTCCGTGAGACTCTCTTCCCTCGGATCGGGAATCTGGATATGGTCCACTCTTACCTCGTGGACATGCTCCTTTTCTGTCAGCATGAGAAGGAAGCAAGCACTGGAGAGAGCCTGGATATCTCTCATGTCATGTGGTCTGAACTTCTATCTGCCGTGTCTGAGCGCAAGTGTCCTATCTATGGTCCATTCATCATGAGGCTCATTGAGAGGGCCTGGGCACAGACTTATCCCAGACTGTTGCTAGAGACTGGAGACTTGGTGTCTCATGAGATCAAGCGTCTGAGGAAGAAGGACAACTGGACAGCGCCTCACACAGGAGGTCCATCTGCTACTGCTGCCACAGGGGGTCCGTCTGCTGATGTTGCTGCTGCTGCCATGGGGACCGAGGGTGAGGCTGCTACAGATGATCATGAGGAGAACTTTGGCCCCTCTGGTGCAGAACCGTCGTGGGCACAGAAGCTTAAGCGCAAGATGAAGAAGCTTTTCTGCATGGAGTCTCATGGTCAGTACATGACTCATGTGGCGGAGAAGCATGCCAGGACACGCCACAAGGAGCTCATGCGTCAGATGGGAGCAACAGTTGCCAGTGGGTCTGAGGGTCAGATCACTGAAGAGGAGGACTGGATTCATCAGAATTGCCACTAGACCGACTCCGATGCCGAGCAGTTTTCGACCCACGATGAAGATGCAAAGATGTGATGTTCGAGCTCTTCTCCCTCCCATCACCTGGAGTCTTAGTGTCACTCTATGCCCTTTTTTGGTGTCTCGCTGCCAAAGGGGGAGAGAGTGTAGGGATTTGCCTCTTGTGTCGTGTTTTGTGTCGTCTTGTGGTTTCTTGTGTGTTCTCTTGGTGTCCTTCTTTGGTTTGGTTTGGTGTGAGACCTAAGCTCTAGACATATGGTGTGAGACATATGCTCCCTATCGCTACCTTATTACTTATGTCATGTCTGAGTACTGTAGTTTATTGTGAGTTGCATGCTTGTCCTGTTTATTCAATTCTCTCATATATCTTGTGCTTAGTATTGTTGGACTATAAAATATAGGGGGAGTTTTGTTCCGAATGTGTGGGTCGTGCCATCTCTTGGTGCACACATCCTGGGGGAGCCCGTCTATATTTTGTAGTTCTTAGCTTTCTTCGTTTTATTTCTTTTCCTTGCGCAAATCCCTAGTTGTCATCAATCCACCAAAAAGGGGGAGATTGTTACGACATATCTCTCTCAAGGTAGTTTTGGTGATTGATGACAACATGTTTGCGGACTAATCTTGTGCTTTGAATAATTCACAGATTCTCCCCTGGCACGAGACGCCTTCTTCCCCTCGGAGTGTATTTCAAGATGGTGTAGCTCTTTCGTTTCTTTCTCGGTGGACTAGTTGCGTAGAGGGCACCGTACTATCAAGAGGGGGTCCGCTGGGGTATTGCATGGGTGGAATCATCACGTACACATCTGCTTCTCACCCTCCGAGCATTTCCTTTCCATTGAAGAGATCTCTCCTCTCTTCCTTGTCCTGTCTGGGTCTAAGCGGTAGTACCGCGCACCCAGCGGTAGTACCGCTGAGGAGCCAAGCGGCAGTACCGCTCCGCAGCGGTAGTACCGCCCTTGGCTCCACAGCAGTAGTACCGCTGGGGGCCTGGCACCTCCGCCGTGTCCTCAGCATATTTGAGAGATCCCTTCTCTCTCTCTCTCTCTCGCCCCAGCGGTAGTACCGCACTGCCTGCGGTACTACGGCCGAAGGGTCACAAGCGGCAGTACCGCTCCACAGCGGTACTACCGCCCTTGTCCCCACTGTCGTAGTACCGCTGGGTACTCTGGCTCCTACCGCCTCGATTCGAGAGGTCTTTTTCTCGTGTCGGGTTTTGCGGCACTAGTCACGGTTGTAGTGGCGGTAGTACCGTTCCAGGAGCGGTAGTACCGCCCTACCACCGCGGTAGTACCGCAATTGGGGTCTGTTCCCTACTAAGTCTCCTCAGCGCGGCAGTACCGCGGGGTGGCGCGACAGTACCGTCGCCTGGCGGTAGTACCACCCCCTCTCAGCGGTAGTACCGCCCTGTGCGGGGCTGGTTGGTGGGGGTAACGGGATTGTTGCCCCCACTATAAAAGGGAGTCCCCTTCCTCCCTCTCACCTACCTCTTCCTCCCCCAAGCTCCATTTATTGCTCAAGCTCCATTAAATACTCCAAGCTTCATTTCTGCCCGATCTATCTCTCTAGCCAATCAAATTTGTTGATTTGCTCAGGAGTGGTTGAGAAGGCCCCGATCTACACTTCCACCAAGGGATTTTCGATTCCCCCACTCATCCCTAGCGGATCTTGTTACTCTTGGGTGTTTGAGCACCCTAGACGGTTGAGGTCACCTCGGAGCCATATTCCATTGTGGTGAAGCTTCGTGGTCTTGTTGGGAGCCTCCGATTAAGTTGTGGAGTTTGCCCCAACCTTGTTTGTAAAGGTTCGGTCGCCGCCTTCAAGGGCACCAATAGTGGAATCACGGCATCTCGCATTGTGTGAGGGCGTGAGGAGAATACGGTGGCTCTAGTGGCTTCTTGGGGAGCATTGTGCCTCCACACCGCTCCAACGGAGACGTACTTCCCCTCAAAAGGAAGGAACTTCGGTAACACATCCTCGTCTCCACCGGTTCCACTCTTGGTTATCTCTTACCTTTACTTGTGCAAGCTCTTTATTGTTTCTACCCTTGCTTGCTTGTATGCTTGTTGTTATTGCATCATATAGGTTGCTCACCTAGTTGCACATCTAGACAACCTACTTTGATGCAAAGTTTAATTAGGTAAAAGAAAAGCTAAAAATTAGTAGTTGCCTATTCACCCCCCCCCCTCTAGTCAACCATATCGATCCTTTCAAAGGTCTCCAGCCGAAAATCAAATGCGCCTGAAGCTATTGCTGGGGACCTAAAACATCTTGTGGGGCACAAGATAAAATGACCAAATGATCTTATTATGTATTTCATTCCTAAATCGCTTAACATGCATCCTATCAGTTCTAACCTTGATCTAAGCTTTCATAATACACTTGCTCGTCAAATGCTTATGCTTCACAATGCTCTTCGTGAAGCCTATCCCCTCTAACTGTTCTGTAGGGTATGACACCAGCTGCTTCGGAATGGATTATCGGTAGTGGATGCACTAATCATATGACTGGTGATCAAAGTCTTCTCATGGACTCAACCTTACGTCCATCTGAGAAGAGTCACATCACATTTGCTGACACTGGTAAAAGCAAGGTATTGGGTCTAGGTAGAGTTGCAATCTCAAAGGATCAGCACATGGATAAAGTGATGCTTGTTGAATCCCTTGGTTTGAACTTAATGTCTGTCTCAATGCTTTGTGACTTGAACATGATTGTGATATTTGGAAATATCGTTGCCTTGTTCTGATGGAATCTGACAAGTCTCTAGTCTTTGAAGGGTATCGCAAAGATGATTTGTATATGGTAGATTTCTCAGCAGGACCACAGCTTGCCGTATGTCTTCTTGCAAAAGCCTCAGAGTGCTGGCTCTGGCATCGGAGGCTAGGGCATGTTGGCATGAGGAATTTGCATACTCTTGCAAAGAAGAAGCACGTCATAGGCATCAAGGGCATCAAGTTCAAGAAGGATCACTTATGCGGTGCCTGCGAAGCTGGAAAGATGACGAGGGCCAAGCATCCCTCGAAGACAATCATGACAACGACTCAACCCTTTGAACTGGTACACATGGACTTCTTCGGCCTTACTCACTACTCTACTCTAACTACTACTACTTGTCTCTATGGCTTCGTCATTGTTGATGATTATTCAAGATATACATGGGTACACATAATCCTCTACAAGACTGAAGTGCAGGATGTCTTCAGATGCTTCACCAATCAAGCCATGAACAACTATGGCGTCAAGATCAAGCACATCAGAAGTGACAATGCACTGAATTCAAGAACACCGGCCTCGACACTTATCTTGATACATTGGGCATCACTCATGAGTTCTCAGCTCCGTACATGCCGCGGCAGAATGGCATCGTGGAACGCAAGAACAGAACACTCATTGAGATGGCTCGGACGATGCTCGATGAATACAAGACACCAAGAAAGTTCTGGCCTGAAGCTCTTGATACTGCATGCCATGTCATCAACCGTGTTTATCTTCACAAGCTTCTAAAGAAAACATCCAATGAACTCCTCACTGTTAAATAGCCAAATGTCAGTTACTTCAGAGTATTTGGTGCTAGGTGCTGCATCAAGGATCCACATCACACTTCAAAATTTGCACCGAAAGCACATGAAGGTTTTATGCTTGGTTACGGAAAGGATTCACACTCCTACAGAGTCTTCAACCTCTTTCACTATAAAGTGGTTGAAACTGTGGATGTGCGGTTCGATGAGACGAACGGCTCGCAAAGAGAGCACCTGCCAAATGTGCTAGATGAAATTCCACCTAGTGAATCCATCAAGCTTATGGGAACTGGAGAAATTATACCGTCTGAAGTACATCCTGAAGAGGAACTTATCATTTCTGCACCTAATCAACCTGAAGACAATGCTCAGCCTAAAGACAATCCTCCAAACGATGACAATGATCAGCAAGAGCAAAATCTTCGTCCAGTTCATCCTCGTGTTGCAAATAAAGTACATATTGAGAAGATAATTGATAGCATCAATGCACCTAGTCCACTCACTCGTTCATGGGCAACACAGCTAGCAAATTTCTGTGGGCACTTTGCGTTTGTCTCAATATCTGAACCCAAGAAATTTGATGAAGCCTTCATGGAACCTGAATGGATTCAAGCTATGCAAGAAGAGCTTCAACAGTTCGAGCTGAATAATGTATGGGAACTGGTCAGGCATCCTGATCCTCGTAAACACAATATCATAGGCACTAAATGGATATATCGCAACAAGCAAGATGAGCATGGTCAAGTTGTCAGAAACAAGGCTCGTCTCGTCGCTCAAGGATACACTCGAGTTGAAGGAATTGACTTTGATGAAACATTTGCTCCTGTGGCTAGGCTTGAAGCTATTCGCATAGTGCTAGCCTATGCAAATCATCATAACATCCTTCTGTATCAAATGGTTGTGAAGAGTGCCTTTCTCAATGGCAAGATTGAAGAAGAAGTGTATGTTGCACAACCGCCTAGTTGTGAAGATCCAAAACACCCTGATATGGTATACAAACTCAATAAGGCACTGTATGGACTCAAACAAGCCCCTCGTGCTTGGTATGACACACTCAAAGACTTCCTGAAGAGCAAAGGCTTCAAACCTGGTTCCCTGGATCCCACACTCTTCACGAAGACATATGATGGTGAACTGTTTGTGTGCCAAATATATGTGGATGACATTATCTTCGGCTGCACTAATAAAAAATACAGTGATGAGTTTGGACACAGATGCAAGAGCAATATCAGATGTACATGATGGGTGAGCTCAAGTTCTTCCTTGGTCTTCAAATATGGCAGAAACGCAACGGCATCTTCATATCTCAAGAGAAATACCTCAAATATTGCCTGAAGAAGTTTGGAATGCAAGACTGCAAAGGTTACATGACGCCAATGCCAACCAAGAGTCATCTGGGTCCTGACACCAATGGTAAAGAGTTCGATCAAAAGGCGGCACCAAAGGAATCGCATCACTTAGCTCTGAAGCGAATTCTTCGATATTTGGCTTACACCCCAACATTAGGATTATGGTATCCAAAAGGCTCAGAGTTTGATCTAGTTGGATTCTCGGATGCTGATTATGCTGGTGACAAGGTGGATCGCAAGTCTACATCAGGCACATGTCACTTTCTGGGACGATCACTTGTTTGTTGGTCTTCAAAGAAGCAGAACTGTGTATCTCTCTCCACTGCTGAACCTGAATACATTGCTGCTGGATCTTACTGCGCTCAGCTTCTATGGATGAAGCAAACACTCAAAGACTATGGCATTCATCTGAAGCAAGTGCCACTCTACTGCGACAATGAAAGCGCCATCAAGATTGCCAGCAACCCAGTTCAGCACTCGAAGACAAAGCACATTCAGATCCGTCATCACTTTCTCAGAGATCATGTCATGAAGGAAGATATTGATATCATTCACGTCAACACTGAAGAGCAACTGGCAGATATGTTCACAAAGCCCTTGGATGAGAAAAGGTTTTGCAAGTTGCGGTGTGAGCTAAATATCATGGAATCCTCAAATGTCCTGTGATTAGGCACACATACTAACACTTATGCATGTTGATGACTTAGATGTGCAACACAAGAAGTAACGTATATCTTCTGTAAGTGCATCTAGTGCCACCCCTAGTTGGTTTTGGAGTATTGACGACAAACCTAGTTGAGGGACTAATGTGTTTGTGAGAATTGCAGGATAACACATGTAGAAGTCCCTCATTGATTCGGTTTTCCTACTAGAGATGACCCCTAAAAATGTATGAAGACATTGAAGTCAAAGGTGGTATGTGACGACATTCACATTGAAGACTATGACAAGAGAAGACATCGCGTGAAGACTATGGAGCGCGAAGACTTAGCAGTTTCGTCGTACTGTGTTTTTCTTTGTTGAGTCATAGGAACCACCGTACTGTTAAGTGGGGTCCAAGAGAACCAGTTAGAATGACTGAAGTGATGCTTAACCAAAATCCTATATCTTCGAGTGAAACTATGAGAGCAAATCTTGTCCAGAGATGGATAAGTCAGCTTTGCTTGTAGCCCAAGTAAAGTTGTCGTGTGTGTTTGAAATCTGACCGTTGGAACACGTGTCAGTTCCTTAGTGACCCAGGGTCATTTCGGACAAATCATGTCGGGTTGCCTAGTGGCTATAAATAGCCCACCTCCTACAACCATAAACGGTTGGCTGCTCAAAGTTAAAGCACGGCTTCTGTCGTTTGAGAGCAACCCACCTCGAAGCCTTTGAGAGAGAATTCCTTGAGAGAATAAAGCCCTAACCACCCAGAGCCAAAGAGTGTTAGGCATCACTTAAGTCTTCCTGTCTGTGAGATCTGAAGACTTATTACACTTGAGGACTATGAATCCTCCAGCCGGTTAGGCGTCGCGTTCTGAGCATCCAAGAGTCATTGTGGATCGCCGGTGAACGAAGTCTGTGAAGGTTTGGAAGTCTACCTTGAAGACTTACCAGAGTGATTGGGCGAGGTCTGTGTGACCTTAGCTCAAGGGGAATACGGTGAGGACTAAGTGTCCTGAGCTGCGGTTCAGGACTAGGTGTCCGGGACTGTGTGTCCTCAGGTTTAAATACCTATCCGCCCTAACCAGACGTACAACTGTCACCGCAGTTGGAACTGGTCTACCAAACCTTTGTCTTCATCCCGCACACTGGTTCTATCCTTCCCATCTCTTTATTTACAGTTGGCTCTTGTGAAGTCAGTGCCTATTTGCATTATCCATTTGTCTTCACTGTGTACCTGATCCTTACTGCCTAGCTGCTATTAGTCATTGTGCTTTCACTTCATCGAATACTTGACTATGGTCTGCCTAGTGTAGTCTACCTTCCGCTGCATGGTAATAGGTTCATTTCTATCATTTGTCTTCAAAACTTCCATGTTTTGAAGACTTTCATAAAAATCGCCTATTCACCCCCCTCTAGTCGATATAACGCATTTTCAATTGGTATCAGAGCGAGGTACTCCCTTGTTCTATGTGATTTTGGTTTAACCGCCTGGAGTTTTAGTTATGTCGACCACAGGAATGAAGACTGTGTCATGCCCCATCTTTAACGGTCACGAGTATCCCAAGTGGAAGGCCATGATGAAGAAGCGCCTCATGGCAACAAACAGCAAGCTGTGGACCGTCATTGAGATTGGCCTGACCGATCTGTGCAAGATGGCAGAAGCTGATGACATTCGCAAGTACACTCTTCTCAACCTCACGGTGAAGGACGTCATCTGCTCCTGTCTGTCTCAAAATCAGTTTAGGAATATCATGCATCTCGATCATGCGAAGCTTATCTGGGACCGTCTCTCTGAGGTCTATGAAGGTCATCGAACTCGTCATGATCCTTGGTTTGAGGACTTTAAGGAATCTCTCAAAGAGATGACATTCGAATCAGAATCATCATCTTCTGCATCATGCCTTATGGCAAAAGATGCTAAGGTAATTGAATGCTATCTATCTGAATCCAGTGATGATGAATCTGGTGATGAATTTGGACCCAGCTATGCAAAACTTGCTTCCCTTGCCACTAAACAACAGAAAGCTATGGAACATATTCAAAAACTGTTAGACAAAAGCGATGATCTGTTGGACGCTGAAATGACTCGATCTCAGTCCTTAATTGAAGACATAAAAAATCTTCATGTTAAGTATGAGGAACTTGAAAGTCGTCATGAAACGCTCTCAACAACTCATGAAAAGCTTTCCTATGATTATCTTCAAAGGAAGCAAGATCTTGAGAAATTGAGAGAGGCTCATGAAGATCTTCAAAAGGAAAACGAGTCACTTCGCGCCGAACAGATCAGTTCAGCTCAGGAAGGATTTGAACCACCATGTCTTAAATGCATTGAGCGTGATAACGCTACTTCTGTTGCTGAATGTTCTACTGCTGCTACTATTGCAATATCTTCAACTGTTGATGTGGTAACTAACCCCTCTGCTGAGGATACCACTGCTATTGCTGATGAGAATGCTAGGTTGAAGACACTGCTTGAAACAGGGATGTACAAAAGTCTCAAAGGGCATCAGACACTATGTGATGTCCTCAAAAGGCAGATCCTGAACCGAAACCCTAGGAAAGAGGGTGTTGGGTTCGAAAGGAAAATGAATGCTGATGGCTCTTACTGGAAACCTGAGCAGTACCCCAAAACCACATGGGTTGCTGCAAAGGAACCTTCAGCGGATCCATCCACCCTATCTGGCTTCACTTGTGCTAATCCCATTGTTATTGATGAATCCTTTGATGCAAACTATAAACTGTTTAAGAATCAGAATGGTGAAGTGTTTGCCAGGTATATTGGTACTAACTGCAGGAATGGACCGCCTATGAAGAAGATCTGGGTGCCGAAAAGGTGTTTGGAGAATCTTCCTGTGAATGTCATCATGACACCACAGGTGAAGAAGACAAACCCCAGACCACAGGCTTCATACGGTCCAAAGGCTTCATACAGACAGAGGACTCACCTGAGTCGCACTAACGCAAATGTTTTGCAGGGAAACCATACTCAGGCCTGTGAATATGAGCGCGTTTCATCAAACCGCCATGTTCATAAGACCAAGAACTATTCTGCTTATTCTTATGAGTACTATTGTCCACCTGCAAGACTTTTTGCTAGGGCTCCAAAGCCAAAGTTCTCAGATGCTGCACTTAGACTCATTGCTTCGAAGCCACCCTTGAAGATGTGGGTGGCTAAGAAAGCTTAACTCTCTTTTGCAGGGAAAGGTCTCCAGCCGAAAACCAAAATCGTCTGACACTATTGCTGGGGACCTTAAACATCTTGTAGGGCGCAAGATCAAATGCCCAAATGGTCTTATTATGTACTTTGTTCCTGAATCGCTTGCTACTTGCCCTATCAGTCCTAATCTCGATCTAAGCTTTAATAATCCACTGGTTCGTCAAATGTTTTTGCTTCACAATTCTCTTCGTGAAGCCTATCCCCCTAACTGCACTGTAGGGTACGACACCAGCTGCTTCAGAATGGATTATTGATAGTGGGTGTACAAATCACATGACTGGCAAGCGAAGCCTTCTCATGGACTCAACTTTACGTCCATCTGACAAAAGTCACATCACATTTGCTGACACTGGTAAAAGCAAGGTATTGGGTCTAGGTAGAGTTGCAATCTCAAAGGATCAACACATGGATAAAGTCATGCTTGTTGAATCCCTTGGTTTCAACTTAATGTCTGTCTCAATGCTTTGCGATTTAAACATGATTGTGATGTTTGGAAAATATCGTTGCCTTGTACTAATGGAATCTGACAAGTCTCTAGTGTTTGAAGGGTATCGGAAAGATGATTTGTACGTGGTAGATTTCTCAGCAGGACCACAACTTGCAGTATGTCTTCTAGCAAAAGCTTCTGAATGCTGGCTCTGGCATCGGAGGCTAGGGCATGCTGGCATGAGGAACCTCCACACCCTTGCAAGGAAGAAGCATGTCATAGGCATCGAGGGCGTCAAGTTCAAGAAGGATCACTTATGCGGTGCCTGTGAAGCAGGAAAGATGACGAGGGCCAAGCATCCCTCGAAGACAATCATGACAACGACTCAACCCTTCGAACTGCTCCACATGGATCTTTTCGGTCCCACTCATTACTCAACTCTTACTACTACTGCTTGTCTCTATGGCTTTGTCATTGTTGATGATTATTCAAGATATACTTGGGTGCATATAATCCTCTACAAGACTGAAGTGCAGGATGTCTTCAGACGCTTCGCCAGTCGAGCAATGAACAACTATGGCGCCAAGATAAAGCACATCAGAAGTGACAATGGCACTGAATTCAAGAACACTGGCCTAGATACATATCTTGATACCTTAGGCATCACACATGAATTCTCAGCTCCGTACACGCCACAGCAGAATGGCGTCGTCGAACGCAAGAACAGAACACTTATTGAGATGGCCCGGACGATGCTTGATGAATACAAGACTCCAAGAAAATTCTGGCCGGAAGCCATTGATACTGCATGCCATATCATCAACCGTGTTTATCTTCACAAGCTTCTGAACAAGACATCCTATGAGCTCCTTACTGGCAAGAAGCCAAATGTCAGTTACTTCAGAGTATTTGGCGCCAGGTGCTGGATCAAGG
The DNA here is from genome assembly GCF_018294505.1 of Triticum aestivum. Lineage (NCBI taxonomy): Eukaryota > Viridiplantae > Streptophyta > Magnoliopsida > Poales > Poaceae > Triticum > Triticum aestivum. Next base: position 610,442,916 of record NC_057800.1, read on the forward strand.
ATCCACATCACACTTCAAAATTTGCACCAAAAGCACATGAGGGTTTTATGCTTGGATATGGAAAGGATTCGCACTCCTACAGAGTCTTCAACCTTTTTCACTATAAAGTGGTTGAAACAGTGGATGTGCGGTTTGATGAGACGAACGGCTCACAAAGAGAGCACCTGCCAAATGTGCTAGATGAAGTTCCATCCAGTGAATCAATCAAACTTATGGGAACTGGAGAAATCATACCGTCTGAAGCTCAACCTGAAGAGGAACTTATCATCTCCGCACCTGATCAACCTGAAGACAATGCTCAGCCTGAAGACAATCCCTCTAACGATGACAATGATCAGCAAGAGCAAAATCTTCGTCCTGTACATCCTCGTGTTGCAAATGAAGTACAGATTGAGAGAATAATTGATAGCATCAATGCACCAGGTCCACTCACTCGTTCAAGGGCAACACAGCTAGCAAATTTCTGTGGGCACTTCGCATTCGTCTCAATATCTGAACCCAAGAAAGTTGAAGAAGCCTTCATGGAACCTGAATGGATTCAAGCTATGCAAGAAGAGCTTCAACAGTTTGAGCTGAATAATGTATGGGAACTGGTTAAGCGTCCTGATCCTCGCAAGCACAATATAATAGGCACCAAATGGATATATCGCAACAAGCAAGATGAGCATGGTCAAGTTGTTAGAAACAAAGCTCGTCTCGTTGCTCAAGGGTACACTCAAGTTGAAGGGATTGACTTCGATGAAACATTTGCTCCTGTGGCTAGACTTGAAGCCATACGCATACTGCTGGCCTATGCAAATCATCATAACATACTTCTATATCAAATGGATGTGAAGAGCGCTTTTCTCAATGGCAAGATTGAAGAAGAAGTGTATGTTGCACAACCGCCTGGCTTTGAAGATCCAAAACATCCTGACATGGTGTACAAGCTCAACAAGGCACTGTATGGCCTCAAACAAGCCCCTCGGGCTTGGTATGACACACTCAAAGACTTCCTGAAGAGCAAAGGCTTCAAATCTGGTTCCCTCGACCCCACTCTCTTCACGAAGACATATGATGGTGAACTGTTTGTGTGCCAAATATATGTGGATGACATTATCTTCGGCTGCACCAATCAGAAATACAGTGAAGAGTTTGGATATATGATGCAAGAGCAATATCAGATGTCCATGATGGGTGAGCTGAAGTTCTTCCTTGGTCTTCAAATACGTCAGCAACGCAACGACATCTTCATATCTCAAGAGAAGTACCTCAAAGATTGCCTGAAGAAATTTGGTATGCAAGACTGCAAAGGCTTCACGACGCCAATGCCAGCCAAACATCATCTGGGTCCCGACGACAATGGTAAAGAGTTCGATCAAAAGGTATACCGCTCCATGATTGGTTCTTTACTTTATCTATGTGCATCTAGGCTAGATATTATGCTTAGTGTTTGCATGTGTGCTCGATTCCAAGCGGCACCAAAGGAATCGCATCACTTAGCTGTGAAGCGAATTCTTCGATATTTGGCTTACACCCCAACACTAGGATTATGGTATCCAAAGGGCTCAGAGTTTGATCTGGTTGGATTCTCGGATGCTGATTATGCTGGTGACAAGGTGGATCGCAAGTCTACATCAGGCACATGTCATTTTCTGGGACGATCACTTGTATGTTGGTCTTCAAAGAAGCAGAACTGTGTATCTCTCTCCAGTGTTGAATCTGAATACATTGCTGATGGATCTTGCTGCGCTCAGCTTCTGTGCGTGAAGCAAACACTCAAAGACTATGGCATTCATCTGAAGCAAGTGCCACTCTACTGTGACAACGAAAGCGCCATCAAGATTGCCAACAACCCAGTTCAGCACCCGAAGACAAAGCACATTGAAATTCATCATCACTTTCTCAGAAATCATGTTGTGAAGGAAGATATTGATATCATACACGTCAACACTGTAGAGCAATTGGCAGATATCTTCACCAAGCCCTTGGATGAGAAGAGATTTTGCAAGTTACGGTGTGAGCTAAATATCTTGGAATCCTCAAATGTCCTATGATAAGGCACACATCCTAACACTTATGCATATTGATGACTTAGATATGCAACACACGAAGTAAAGTATATCTTCAATCAACGAAGACATACATTCTAAGTGTGAATACATTAATGTGGAATTTGACTTCGGAGCGCCATGATAATTGTGCGCCGTGTCTGGATCTAATACTTCCTATACGGTGGGTAACGCCACCACCAAATTCTTCTATTTGAAGTGTTTCACCCATGCGTTGCATTTTTTATGTCTTCACATTTGGTTTGGCTTCAATCTCAACCTGTCTTCATGATTATCTTCACTATGTTGATTATATATACATATACTAGTGTTCTGTCCTCTACAGCATTCACTTATAGCTATGTCTTCTTGTTGAATCTTTTGAACTAAGTGAATGTGATCGGACCCTAACCTCTCTATGTTTTCTATCTCAAACTCTATCTCTCCAAATCATATGCATTCTCTTGAAACTGTCGAATGTCTTCTCTGCGTCCTTGTCAGCAGAAGATACAGAGACAAACATTAAGTCCGCTTTCAATGCTATTTCCTTCACCTGAAACCCGGAGAAGTGGGAACGACCACCCGACAATCCAGGCATGCGTGGGAACGTGGAACAACCTCCGATATGTTGCATGATGGCCACGTGTCCTTTAAATGTGAATCGCTAGGGGCACCTATGTAATAACACTGTGCCGTCCCTGTCCCTATAAATACACATCTCATTACAGTCATTATCCTTTCTTCCACTCTCGCACAAACCCTAGCGCCACCGCTAGCCCTCGACGACGCCGGCGACGAAGCTCTTAGCTGCCGCGACCTCTCCGACGCCGTCTTCACGCCGGCCGCGGACATCGTTGTCTCCGCCGTCGCCGTAGGTGTCCTCAGTCGCCAAGTTAGGGCACGGACGATCGAACTGCTCGGCCTCCTCTTCCACTCCGTCTAGCAGTTCTTCGTGTGGTAAATAAAACTTCCTTTTTACGGCCCCTTTGATCCTATAGATTCATCACTTTCTACCACAAGCAGTTTCTGTTCACACAAGTTGGATCTATTTCATACTGCATCTCATAATATGCCTAGTATGTTCACTTATGCTTCACAAAGTAGTTAGATTCCTCACTTGTATTGATCCGTGGATTCATACAAATCTGGAACCAACTCCTTATCTATGAGTGAATGTCTTCGCACGATGAGGCCAATGTCTTCTAAACTGATTTATCTTCAAAATCTTCTGAGAATGCATATGACCTCTTCCCTTCCCTCGCACCTTAATGTTGTCACAGGTACATGTCCGTGGGACAATCCCTTGGTTCTCATAGTCTGCATTCATTTGCAGAATTCTTACAGCATCATATAAATTCTCCCGAAGCCAGTTCCTGTTTGTCCAGCAAGCGAAAGCCTTTGAAACCTTTGAACGTGTTGAAGCCATCCAGTTTGAAGTTCATGGCTGCAGAGAAATCAGTAAGGAAGGGTGGCAGACAGCGTCGTGGGGGAACGTCAAGAGATTTGCTAGATGACCTCTCAGAGCTTTACAAGACAGATCCTGAAGAGGATTACAATCAGCGCAAGACCCGAATCCAATGGATTCGAAGATATTGGGCAGAACAATGGTTCAAGTACCGGTTTGTGACCCAGGAATATGCTGAGAAAAATGCCATCAAGCGACCTTGGGGAGACATCCTATACAGAAATCTTCAACCCAGGTCCAGAGATGAAGCCATTGAACAAGGCTTCTATCCCTGCATGGTCCGTGGACCACAGCCTGCGTATGCTCACCCATCGTCATTGCTATTGTGTCGTGACGACAATCTGTTCAAACGCAACTTCCAATTTCCCAAGAATTCATCTAAGCAAAACAAGAAGACATTGGGAGTAGACTTCAACCCTGGCTCTTCTGCTCCCCGTGCCGATGGCACCCGTGAAGCTGAACCCGGTCTTGTTGGGCCCTTCTACAACCTGGAAGGTCTCATCACTCATATCATGGTTCAAGGGACACCCGTGGATGAGCCTGCAGATGACGCTGAATCTGATGAAGCGCCTGCACCGCCGAAGCCACAGAAACTGAAGAATCCTAAAGCTTCAATGTCTGCCTCAGCACCAAAAATCTCACGGGCGAAGCCACTGGCTACTGCACCTCCTGAAGAAAGTGTGCAGTCTGAAGATTTGTCACGCATCTCCAAGCCCTCGAGAGTCAAGATGCCTTTGCAACACACCAGCCAAGAACTGACTGCTGCTGCTATTCTGCGCAACGACGCCATTGATCTGTCCAGTGATGAAGATCTTGCAGATGACGCTCTTGAGCAACTGATCAAGAGCAAAGAAGAAGTAGAAATCTTCAATGATTTGCCTCTCTTTGACGTGGCAATCATCCACAACTTCACTGATGAGTGGTTTGACACGCCCAACCTCAGCTTTGAAGATCTGCAACTTCCAATTGGCCTCTGTGTCGCCTTCCATGGCGCCATTGCTTCAGAGCTAGATCTAGCTCGGCGCATCGTTGAACTGAAGCAAAAGATCGACTTTGAGAAAGCTCAGTTCAAGAAGCACATGGCCAAGCTCAGCGTGCAAGAGGTCAAAAATTTCAAGATCATGCTGCACGAGCTCAAAGAAGCCTTTCTCAAGAAGCGTGAAGAAGCTCAAGATTCTCGTGAGCGCATGAAGAGCCTGGCTGACAAGTGTGTGCAAGCCTACAATGAGGCTGAGAAGCGCAAGGCCCTTGGTCGTCCTGGCATCGATCCCAGGATGGCCGCAAAGAAGAAGAAGAAGCCAGCTGTGGCCGAACCCGAAGCACCAAGGCAGGAAGCACATCCCATTGTCTTCCCAGCCAGCATGACTGGCTCGAAGCCAAAGGTCGGGTCAACCGCTTCAGAACTGAAGAAGACGAGGACTGCTGAGGCTGAAGCGAGAAAGAGGAAACATCTTGAAGCCTCTGATGTTGCTCCCTCCAAGAAGAAGCACAAGACCAAGAAGGATCGGGCTGCTCCCACAGAGCCCTTAGTTGTTGAACCTATCTCCATGGTTCGCCCTGCAGCTGAACATCAAGAGCGCCAACTGACTGTCCATGAGCCTGCTTCCACAGAGGCTCATGAAGCTGAAGACATTCCAGCAGCTAATCCCACCGCTGCTGAAGACATTGGTCACCATGACAATGTTGAAGATGATATAGTTCTTCCTCAGATCGAGCACAACTTGGTATCATCGCCCGTGCTTACGCACAACAAACTCATCAGCATTGGTCGTCCTCTAACACCAATTGCTCAGGATGCATCATGGGCTGATCACCCACAACAACAAATCACACCACCCCGGCAAGAAGAAGAAGATAACTTTTAGGCTCAGCCAACTCCGTCTCTAGAAGCGTTGCCAGCGTTACACAGGCTGCATCAGTCGACGACACACGAGACGAAGAACGTGTCCCTACTCCCCCCATTACTGAAGAAGCTGTTCTCGAGGAGAACGTGTTTGTGCCCGACCCTCCAGCTCATCAAGTGGAGGTTGAGAATCTTGAGGCTGCCACCACCAAAACAAATGAAGCCAATGACGTTGTCATGGCTGAAGAAAATATGGAGCCTACACCAACCAATGTTCCAGAAGTCAGTGAAGCCAATGATGTTACTGCTCCTGTTCCTGCGCCTGCTGCTGGTCCTTAGTTTGACTATCACATTGAGCACAGACCTCAGGTACAGAAGCCAATGCCAAGGTTGCCCAGGTTTCCAGGTCCTGCATCAGCACCCGGATCCTTTAATGTCAACGGCTTCAAAGCAGATAACACCTTCTTCAATAGCGCCAAGAACCCCTACTCAAGGGAAAGAATATCTTCTGATCGGTTCTGGAGCTATCCTCAGCGAAGTTATTACTCATGCATTCTGTACAATCAAGGTCGCATTTTCCCTCATATGTGTCTTGACACTGAAGCCATAACTGGTCTGCCTTGCTTGGAAGAAGCTCTGGATTGCTTCAAAGAGTCTGGACTGTTTCCTTTCGTCACCGACCAAGAGCACTGGAACGAAGAGTTGCTGCTCCAATTCTATGCCACTCTTCACATTCGTGGCTACAACAGAGATCCGAAGACTTGGGTCCTTGAGTGGATGACCGGCAATGTTCATCATGAAGCCAGAGCCTTTCATATCATTGAGCTCACTGGTCTGCCCACTCCTGGAGATCTTTATGAACCTGGTTGTCAGCTTCACAGTGCAGCTATGGAGAGCATCTTTCAGAAGTCTGAACCGAACATGAGTCAGATGCTTAGCATGATGAAGCCTTTGCCTCCAGATGCTGCATATCCTAAGGAGTTCTTTGTTGAAGACCTTGAGTATCTGCCACGCACTATCTATCACATTATTAGGCGAACTCTCTGGCCCATCAAAGGACATTCTCCACATGCAAAGCTGGAAGGTGCAATGAAGACTTTGGTCTTTTATATTCTTCAAGGCAAATGCTTAAATGCACAAGACTTCTTCATCCGCCAACTTGCTGCATCAGGATCTGATCTTTTTGGCTTGAAGTTTTACGCTCCATGGATAATGCGGCTGATCAAACTACACTCAGCTGTCTCATATTAGCCCTCTGCTCGCAATCATCGGATCTTTCTGCCTGGCGTTGATATGTCCGTTGAAGCCATCTATCCAGAGCCTGCCAAGGAGCCTTTTGGTCTTCAGAATGCTGAGCATCAAAGTTTCTCTCAAAACATTGAAGGAGTTGAAGCAGTCACTCATGTTTATCCTTTGGCTGGTACTACACGTGCACCTCATCGTGCCCTCACTGAAGCCACTGAAAGCACTATTGCCCAACGGCCCAAGAAGCGATCTCGTATTCTCAATGACCGAGAGCTTCTGGTTGCCCTTCATCAGAAACAAGATAGGCATCATGACTGGCTGAAGCGCCAAATGCAAAGCCTCTTGGTGGATGTCAACCGCATTCGCAATCTTGCCACCAAGAATGCCTTTGTTGCCCATGAAACCTGTCGGCGTACATGGAAAGGGCTGACGCTTATGTGTTCTGAAGATGATCTTCAAGAGGATGGCTTCTTTGAACGTTTCAAGTTTGACTCCACACCTCCAAGAAGGACTGTGCTGCGACGAACTCCGTCTCTTGAAGACTCTGAGTTCTCTTCCTCCGCGGCAACTGTGAATGCCAGAGTGATCGAGGACAAAGACGATGCCACTTCACCGCTCCCTACCTCTGCATGCATCGACACTGCCCCGAGTTCGTCTGCACCGCCGAACAACACCGACGACCTTGCTGCTTCACCTACTCCTCATGGGAATGAGTAGATGCTCTATGTCTTCAAACCTTTTTGGTCCTTACTGACAAAAGGGGGAGAAGCATATGAGTTTGATAGTCTTCAAGCGGGTCCATATGGGCGGTTGCTTTATGTTTTTCCTAGTGTTTACAACTCTCGTTTTGATACATTTGGTTCTTTGAGTTGTAACACTTAAACTCGATGGTCGTCTGCTACTTATTTGCTATTCTGTGATGCGATGATAAATTTCGCATGTGCGACGATAAATTCTGCACTTAGATCATGTTGCAGACGTCCATTTTTCATTATGCATGTCATTATCTTCACATACTTTTCATGCGTGATGAATTGTCATCATAAGTTGAAGAGGATCTCCACAAGTACAACCTGCCATGTGCATTTGCATTCCAAAAGAAAATTACTTATATGCACATCTTCAAGGGGAGCCCTTGCAACTTATGAAGACAATTCCCTATCCTTTACAATTTCACATATTATATTCCCCGTTGAAAACTTCAACTAGTTTGTCATCAATCACCAAAAAGGGGGAGATTGTAAGTGCATCTAGTGCCACCCCTAGTTGGTTTTGGAGTATTGACGACAAACCTAGTTGAGGGACTAATGTGTTTGTGAGAATTGCAGGATAACACAGGTAGAAGTCCCTCATTGATTCGCTTTTCCTACCAGAGATGACCCCTAAAAATGTATGAAGACATTGAAGTCAAAGGTGGTATGTGAAGACATTCACATTGAAGACTATGACAAGAGAAGACCTCGCGTGAAGACTATGGAGCACGAAGACTTAGCAGTTTCGCCGTTCTGTGTTTTTCTTTGTTGAGTCATAGGAACCACCGTACTGTTAAGTGGGGTCCAAGAGAACCAGTCAGAATGACTGAAGTGATGCTTGACCAAAATCACATATCTTCGAGTGAAGACTATGAGAGCAAATCTTGTCCAGAGTTGGATAAGTCAGCTTTGCTTTTAGCCCAAGTAAAGTTGCCGTGTGTGTTTGAAATCTGACCGTTGGAACACGTGTCAGTTCCTTAGTGACCCAGGGTCATTTCGGACAAATCAGGTCGGGTTGCCTAGTGGCTATAAATAGCCCACCCCCTACAACCATAAACGGTTGGCTGCTCAGAGTTAAAGCACGGCTTCTGTCGTTTGAGAGCAACCCACCTCGAAGCCTTTGAGAGAGAATTCCTTGAGAGGATAAAGCCCTAACCACCCAGAGCCAAAGAGTGTTAGGCATCACTTAAGTCTTCCTGTCTGTGTGATCTGAAGACTTATTACACTTGAGGACTGTGAATCCTCCAGCCGGTTAGGCATCGCGTTCTGAGCATCCAAGAGTCATTGTGGATCGCCGGTGAACGAAGTCTGTGAAGGTTTGGAAGTCTACCTTGAAGACTTACCAGAGTGATTGGGCGAGGTCTGTGTGATCTTAGCTCAAGGGGAATATGGTGAGGACTAAGTGTCCTGAGCTGCGGTTCAGGACTAGGTGTCCGGGACTGTGTGTCCTCAGGTTTAAATACCTATCCGCCCTAACCAGACGTACAACTGTCACCGCAGTTGGAACTGGTCTACCAAACCTTTGTCTTCATCCCGCACACTGGTTCTATCCTTCCCATCTCTTTATTTACAGTTGGCTCTTGTGAAGTCAGTGCCTATTTGCATTATTCATTTGTCTTCACTGTTTGCCTGATCCTTACTGCCTAGCTGTTATTAGTCATTGTGATTTCACTTCATTGAATACTTGACTATGGTCTGCCTAGTGTAGTCTACCTTCCGCCGCATGGTAATAGGTTCATTTCTATCATTTGTCTTCAAAACTTCCATATTTTGAAGACTTTCATAAAAATCGCCTATTCACCCCCCCTCTAGTCGATATAATGCATTTTCATGTTCAATTAATGAAGACTTACACTCTAAGTGTGAATACATTAACGCGGAATTTGACTTCGGAGCACCACGATAATTGTGTGCCGTGTCTGGGTCTAATACTTCCTATACGGTGGGTAACGCCACCACCAAACTTTTGCTTGAAGTATTTTCTGTTGGCGTTACATTTGCAAAATCTTCGCGTTTGGTTTGTCCTTCAATATTAACATGACTTCATGTTTATCTTCACTATATTGATTTGGTCTTATTCGGATATATTCATATATTAGCGTTCTGTCCTCTACAACATTCACTTGTAGCTATGTCTTCTTGTTTGAATCTTTTGAACTAAGTGAATGTGATCGGATCCTAACCTCTCTATGCTCCCGTCTCAAATCTATCTGTCCAAATCATATGCATTCTATTGAAACTGTCGAATGTCTTCTCTGCGTCCTTGTCAGCAGAAGACACAGAGACAAACATTAAATCTGATTTAAATGCTCTATCCTTTTTGCCTGAAACCCGGAGAAGTGGGAACGACCACCCGACAATCCAGACGTGCGTGGGAACATGGAACAACTTCCAATGTGTTGCATGTTTGCCACGTGTCCTTCAGATGTGAATCGCTAGGGGCATCTGCATAATAACACTATGCCATCACCGTCCTTATAAATACACGCCTCACCCTAGTCATTATCTCCTCTTCCACTTCTCCTTCTCGCACAAACCCTAGCTCCACCGCTAGCCCTCGACGACGCCGGCGACGAAGCGCTTAGCTGCCGTGACCTCACCGACGCCGTCCTCACGCCGACCGCAGACATCGTCTTCTCCGCCGTCGCCATAGGTGTCCTCCATCGCCAAGTTAGGGCACAGAAGATTGAACTGCTCGGCCTCATCTTCTACTTTGTCTAGCAGTTCCTCAAGTGGTAAATAAGAGCTCTTTTTGCAGTCCTTTTGATCTGATAGATTCATCCTTCTCAACCACAAGTGGTTTTTGTCCCAACAAATTGAATCTATCCTATTTTGCATCTCATAACATGCCTAGTATGTTCACTTATGCTTCACAAAGTAGTTAGATTCCTCACTTGTACTTATTCTTGGATTCGTACAAATCTGGAACCAACTCTCAACATATGAGTGAATGTCTTCGCACTATGAGGTCAATGTCTTCTAAACTGATTTATCTTCAAAATCTTCTGAGAATGCATATGACCTCTTCCCCTTCCCTCACATCTCTAATGCTGTCACAGGTACATGTTCGTGAGAGAATCCCTTGGTTCTCATAGTCTGCATTCATTTGCAGAATTCTTACAACGTCACATCAATTCTCCCGAAGCTAGTTCGTGTCTGACCAGCAGACGGAAGCCTTTGCAAGTTCTGAAGCCATTCAGTCTAAACTTCATGGCGACAGAAAAATCGGTTAGGAAGGGCGGCAGACAGCGCCATGAAAACACTGCTAAGGACCTGCCACCGGATCTCTATGAGCTATACAAGTCGGATCTAGAAGAGACCTATGGAGAACGCAAGAACCGAATCCAATGGATTCGAAGACATTAGGCAGATGAATGGTTCAAGTACAAATTTGTCACTGACGAATATGCTGAAAAGAATGCCATCAAGGGCCCCTGGGGAGATATTATATACAAAGGTCTTCAGCCCAAGTCGAAGTCCAAAGCTATTTCTCAAGGCTTCTACCCTTGCATGATCCGTGGACCTCAGCCTGCTAATGCCGACCCATCCTCTCTGTTATGTTGTCGTGAAGACAATCTCTTTAAGCGCAACTTCCAGTTTGCCAAAACTTCTGCCAAAGAGAACAAGAAGTCGCTTGGGTTAGACTTCAACCCCGGTCCCTCTGCTCCTCGTGCCGACGACACACGCGATGCTGAACTCAATATTGTTGGGCCCTTCTACAACCTTGAAGGTCTCATCACTCACATTCAGGTTCAAGGGGCAGCCGTGGATCACTCTGCAGATGACGCTGATTCTGACGAAGCGCCTGCACCACCGAAGCATGTGAAGCAAAAGAAACCAAAGGCTTCAAAGCCCTCCTCTGCACCAAAAGTTTCGCGGGCGAAGCCTCTGGTCACTGCACCTCCTGAAGCCAGTGTGCAGTCTGAAGATCTCTCTCGCATCTCCAAGTCTGACAAGATGAAGAAGTCCATGCAACCAACTGGTCAAGCATTGACCCCTGGTGCCGTTCTGAGGAATGAGAACGAAGTCATTAATCTGTCTAGCGACGATGATCTTGGCGATGATGCTCTTGAGCTGCTTATAAAGAGCAAGCAAGAGGCAGAAATCTTCAATGATCTTCCCCTCTTTGATGTGGAGATCCTGTACAAGTTCATTGATGAGTGGTTCGACAGTCCAGACCTCAATTTTGATGATCTTCAACTCCAAATTGGCCTCAGTGTCTACTTCCATGGAGCCATTGCTCCTGAGCTGGCTCTTGCACAGAGAATTGTTGAGCTGAAGCACAAGATTGACTATGAAAAGGCTCAGTTCAAGAAGCACATGGCCAAGCTCAACGTGGCAGACGTCCAAAACTTCAAGGTCATGCTGCATGAGCTCAAGGAGGCGTTCCACAAGAAATGTGAAGAAGCTAAAGGTTCTCGAGAGCGCATGAAACACCTGGCTGCCAACTGTGTTCAAGGCTACAATGAAGCTGAAAAGCGAAAGGCTCTGGGGCGACCTGACATCGACCCCAGAATGGCTGCCAAGAAGAAGAAGAAGCCTGCTGTGGCCCAACCTGAAGCATTAAGGTAGGAAGAACCTCACATTGTCTTCCCTGCCAGTATGACAGACTCGAAGCCTAAGGTCCCCACAGTGGCTTCGGAGCTCAAGAAAACAAGGGAAGCTGAAGCCAAAGCCTGCAAGCGCAAGATCAAGCACACCACTGACGACGCTCCACCGACGAAAAAGAGAGAGACAAAGAAGAAAGATCGGGCTGCTCCCACAGAGCCCCTTGTTGTCGAGCTGATCTCAGTGGCTCGTCATGCGTCTGAACATAGTGAGCGACAGTTAATAGTTCATGAGCCTGCTTCCACAGAGGCTCCTGAAGCTGAAGACATTCCAACTGTTGACCCCACCGTAGCTGAAGACATTGGTCATCAAGACAATGTTGAAGATGATGAAGTCCTTCCTCAGATCGAACACAATGTGGTATCATCGCCTGTTCTCACAAATAGCGAACTCATCAGCATTGGTCATCCATTGACGCCAATTGCTCAGGATGACTCATGGGCTGATCACCCACAAGACTCCCCCTGTCAAGAAGAATCACCAAGTACTCCCCCACCTCAAGTCACCACTCCGGTGCTTGAAGATAATGACTTTGTGGCCCAACCAACTCCATCTTCACAAGCGTCGCCAGCGTTCCGCAGGCTTCGCAAAGGACCAAGGCCACAGGTCACTCTGTCAAGTGTTTCAGAAGGAGAAGAGCGCCAATCCGTTTCATGCCAAGTCTTTCCTGAAGCCTCTCCTACTGCGAACATCCCCGAGTCTGAAGCCAAAGCGGCTGAAGATATTCCGGCTGCATCAGCCGATGAACAAGAAGAGCCAAGAAATGAAGAATAATGTGTTGCTACACCCCAACCAACCCTGAAGTTGTTCTTGAGGAGAACATGTCCGACCCTCCAGCTACTCGAGTGGAGGTTGATAACATTGAGGCGACCACCAACACCCATACTGAAGCCAATGCCATTGTCATGGCTAAAGCTACTGTGGCGCCTGAAGTTAATGTGGTGCCAGAAGTGATTGCACCTGAAGCCAATGCTGCTCCTGACGCAAATCTGCAGCCAGAAGTCAGTACTACTGCCACTGCCACTGCTCCTGTACCGCCTCCACGGCCACACACCATCGAGCAAGCATATGATCATGGTCAGCTGGTCACTGTCAAATGGCCCATTCTGGTTCCTCCACCTGCTGCTGGTCCGCAATTTGACTATCATATCGAGCACAGGCCTCAGGTCCAGAAGCCGAAGCCAAGGTTGCCCAGGTTTCCAGGTACAGCAACCTCACCAGGATCGTTCAATGCGAATGGCTTTAATGCGCACAACACTTTCTTTGATAGTGCCAAGAACCCCTATTCCATGCCAAGAATTTCAACTGATCGGTTCTGGAGCTATCAGCAGCGCAGTTACTATTCTTGTGTTCTCTATGATCAAGGGCGCATCTTTCCTCATATGCGTCTAGACAGCGAAGCCATGGCTGGCCTGCCTTGCCTAGAAGAAGCCCTTGACTGCTTCAAAGATGCTGGTCTTCTCCCATTTGTGACAGCAAAATAACATTGGAATGAAGAGTTTCTGCTTCAATTCTATGCTACCCTCCACATTCGTGGCTACAACAGGGATCCGAAGACATGGATCCTTGAGTGGATGACGGGCGATGTACATCATGAAGCTAAAGCCCAAGACATCATCGAGCTTACAGCCCTGCCCACTCCTGGCGAACATTATGAACCAGGTTGTCAACTACACCAGAATGCTTTGGAGAGCATATTCCAGAAGCCAGAGCCTAATTTGAGCCAAATGCTGAGCATGATGAAGCCTCTGCCACGCGACGCTGAATACCCAACAGAATTCTTTGTTGAAGACCTCGAGTATCTGCCCCGCACCATTTATCATATCATCAGGCGTACTCTATGGCCTGTCAAAGGACATTCTTCTGCAGCGACGCTTGAAGGAGCAATGAAGATTTTGGTTTTCTATATCTTCAATGGCATCTGCTTCAATGCTCAAGACTTTTTCATCAGGCAATTGGCTGCATCTGGCTCCGACATCTTTGGTCTGAAGTTCTACGCTCCATGGGTAATGCGCCTAATCAAGCTTCACTCTGCAATCAACTATCAGCCTTCTGCACGCAATCATCTCATATTCTTGCCAGAGGTTGATCTGTCTGTTGAAGCCATCTACCCAGAGCCTGCCAAAGAGCCTGTTACTCTTCACAATGCTGATCACCAAAGCTTCTCACAGCCCATTGAAGGAGTTCAGGCCGTTTCTCGTGTTTATCCCTTGGCTGGCAATACACGTGCCCCTCGCACCCAAACTGAAGCCACTGAAAGCACCATTGCTCAAAGGCCTCGGAAGCGATCTCGTGTTCTCAATGACCAAGAGCTTCTCGTCGCTCTACATCAGAAACAGGACAAGCATCATGACTGGCTTAAGCGTCAGATGCAAAGCCTCTTGGTGGACGTCAATCGCATTCGCAATCTTGCCACAAGAATGCCTTTGTTACACATGAAACCCGTCGGAGGTCATGGAAGAGTTTGACATTGCTTGGTGCTGAAGCAGATCTTCAAGACGACGGCTTCATTGAAAAATTCAAGTTTGAATCCACTCCTCCAAGGAATGTTGTCTTGCGTCAAACTCCGTCTCTTGAAGACTCTGACTATTCCTCCTCAGCTGGAACGGTGAATGCAAGAGTCATAGATGATCAAGATGATGCTACTTCACCACCTCCAACTTTAGCGCGTGTCAACACTGCACCAAGTTCTTCTGCACTGCCAAACACCAACGCCGACCCTGCATCTTCTCCTACTCCTTCTGGAAACGAGTAGAGGCTCTATGTCTTCAAACCTTTTTGGTCCTTACTAACAAAAGGGGGAGAAGCATATGAGTTGATAGTCTTCAAGCGGGTCCAAATGGGCGGTTGCTTTATATTTCTGCCTAGTGTTTACAACTCTCGCTTTTGATACATCTGGTTCTTTGAGTTGTAACACTTAAACTTGATGGTCGTCTGCTACTTGTTTGCTATTCTGTGATGCGATGATAAATTCCGCATGTGCGATGATAAATCCCGCACGAAGTCATTTTGCAGACGTCCATTTTTCATTATGCATGTCATTATCTTTGTTATATCCTTTCATGCATGATGAACTATCTTCATAACTAGAAGAGGAGCTCCGCAAGTACAACCTGCCATGTGCATTTGCATTCAAAAGCAAAATACTTATATGCACATCTTCAGGGGGAGTCCTTCTGCTACTTACGAAGACAATACCTAAATCCTTTACAATTTCACATACTTTTATCCCCGTTGAAAACTTCAACCAGTTTGTCATCAATCACCAAAAAGGGGGAGATTGTAAGTGCATCTAGTGCCACCCCTAGTTGGTTTTGGAGTATTGACGACAAACCTGGTTGAGGGACTAATGTGTTTGTGAGAATTGCAGGATAACACAGGTAGTAGTCCCTCATTGATTCGGTTTACCTATCGGAGATGACCCCTAAAAATGTATGAAGACATTGAAGACAAAGGTGGTATGTGAAGATATTCACACTGAAGACTATGACAAGAGAAGACATCGTGTGAAGATTATGGAGCGTGAAGACTTAGTTGTTTCGTTGTTTCCTTTTCTTCTTTGTTGAGTCATAAGAACCACCGTACTGTTAAGTGGGGTCCCAGTGAACAAAGTCAGAGTGACTGAAGTGATGCTTAAACAAAATCCTACATCTTAGAGCGAAGACAATGAGAGAAAATCTTATCCAGAGCTGGATGAGTCAACTTTACTTGTAGCCCAAGTAAAGTTGCCGTGTGTGTTTGAAATCTGACCATTGGAACACGTGTCAGTTCCTTAGTGACCCAGGTTCATTTCAGACAAATCAGGTCGGGTTGCCTAGTGGCTATAAATAGCCCACCCCTACACCATAAATTGGTGGCTGCTCAGAGTTAGTGCACGGCTTTTATCGTTTGAGAGCAACCCGCCTCCAAAGCTTTTGAGAGAGAAATCCTTGCGAGGACAAAGCCCTAAACACCCAGAGCCAAAGAGTGTTAGGCATCACTGAAGTATTCCTGTTTGTGTGATCTGAAGATTTGTTACACTTCAGGACTGTGAATCCTCCAGCCGGTTAGGCATCGCGTTCTGAGCATCCAAGAGTCATTGTGAATCGCCAGTGAACGAAGTATGTGAAGGTTTGGAAGTCTACCTTGAAGACTTACCTGAGTGATTGGGCGAGGACTGTGTGTCCTCAGCTCAAGGGGAATAAGATGAAGACACGGGCTTCTGAGTTAAATCTCAGCCTCCCTAACCAGACGTACAGTTGTCACAGCAACTGGTCCAAAAAATCATTGTGTTCAACAAGCAACTAGTTCTATCCATCCCTTCTCTTTATTTACAGTTGGTACTTGTGAAGTCATTGTCTGTTTGCATCATCTGTTTATCTTCACTGTGTGACTGTTTGTTCTGATTGGCTTCATACTATCTTCCATCCTGATCCGTACTGCCTAGCTGCTATTCGTCTTCATGCTTTCATTTCATTGTATACTTGACTATGGCTTGCCTAGTGTAGTCTACCTTCCGCTGCATGTTTATAGGTTCATTTCTATCATTTGTCTTCGAAACATCCATGTTTTGAAGACTTTCATAAAAATCGCCTATTTACCCCCCTCTAGTCGATAACTAGCACTTCAGTTACATAAGCTTTGCTTCCTACAAAGTTTATCATATGATTTATTTGCTCCATGTTGCAGTTTGTTCATCATGTGATTCTTTTGCTAGCCCAACTTGGTGGCAACATTGTAGAAGAAAACTGAGAATAAGACATTTACCATGCATCATTGTTGGATCAAGTTGAATGGCCAAAGAAAATGGAGTGAGTTTGCCAATTCACTCAAGACTGCCAACGCTAAAAGTTGCTCGAGCTCCAAAATTGATGAAGATGGTGAAATGAGTGGAGTTTGTGTTGGAGGAGAGTCTGCACTGGCAAACCACGTGCCAAGGTCGAGGGGAAGAAGTGGGAGCCTAGAGGGTAGAGCGCAATGGAGCGGCCAACCAAATGTTGGAGAAGTGGGCGGACACCATGAACAAAAAAGAGGTGGTAAAATGCCAAAAGAAATGAACTCAAGGAAGATTAGAAGGATGAGAGGTTCAAAGAGTTCATGGAGATGGAGGCAAAGAAGATTGAAATTAAACAGAAGAGGCTTGTAATTGAGACAATTTGTGAGAAGTCCAAGGTTAAGTACGTCAAGGCGGGCGACTTGGATGATGGTGGAGTGGTGTGGATTCACCATATTGTAGTGGCATCATTGTGCCCGTATGCAAATGGTGATGAGCATCAATTCATTCGGTTTGATGGATTTGGATTACAAACTTTATTCGAATTGTTGACATGTTGAATTATTTGTCATGCACTTTATCTTCCAATTGTTTCGAGGTGATATATCATCAAATTGTTTTGGGTTGTTGCAAAATGTTGAAATTCAACTTAGAAAAAAGGAGGCGGGTACATAGAGGATTCTTGGGGCTAACATTAGGTGTTCGTGTGTCCACAAACATGTCTAGATGTGTCTGACGACATACGGAGGTGTCCATTCGGGGTTTTGCCTTATAGATGCCCTACCGCGTATCCTTAAGATTATTTTTTACATCATTTGATTTTGGGGTTCGTAGGATTTTAAACCATGGAATTTTTTTATTACCATTTTACTGCACATAGGAAAATTTTCAACCATGCAACATCTTCATAAAATCGATGAATAGACAACATTGACTTTGACGACAGCTTTTGATGAGAAAGAGAGTTGGACGTTGATACGTCTTAAATGTATCTACTTCTCTGAACACTTTTGCTATGTTTTCTCCTCTAATTTGCATAGTTTGGTTAAGAAACTAATAGGACTAATGTTGTTTTTAGCAATACTTGCAATGGTGTTGTCTTCTATGCAAGAAAACTCCCCGAAATTTCTGAACATTTTTTGGAAAAGCACTAACATTTTTAGACAATTCATGAATATTGATTTAAAATTAAGAATATTATTTGAATTTGTTAACAAATTTTATTTTTTTAGATTTTTGAATAAAATTTGAAAGCGGGATTTTTCTCAGATTCCATACAATTTTCTAAAATGGGAATGTTTTTTGAATATATGAACGAATTTGGAAAATGGTATATATTTTGTATTCCTAGAACAATTTTTTGATTTTGTAAAAAATAATGAAAACAGGATCATCTTTAAAAAAATCTGAAAATTCCGAAACATTTTTTTAAAGGAAAGTTTTTGAAAAAAGAAAATAAAGAAAATTAGCAATATGAAAAATAAAAATAAATCAAAGAAAACAATCAATCAAAAGAAATAAAGAGAATAAATAATGGACCTTATCTGGTTAGGAAACTTCTAGAATGTTCGCATAACCAGATCTGTCGTACTCTAAATGACTAACTCATTTTCATCGCCACCTCGGCATGGTCTGTTTATTTGATTCACAGCTTGACACTTAATGCGTCCTATAGAATTTACAGCGAGGCACAACGACATCTCTTCTCAAGGACACTCTAAATGGCTCGCCATATTAGCAATATAGGTAGTTCCGCATAAGTTTTTAAAACAATGCATCATACCTGTCAAAAAAATTATACAATGTAAAAAATGTTGGCATAGGTTTTGAAAACAATGCTTCATTTCTGCCAAAAAAGTTAAAATTTATTTGAACGATGCTTAACATGTATTCAAAAATGTTCTGAAACATGTATTTGAAAAATGATAATATTGTATTTCTAAAAGTATAAATGTGTGTAAAAATGTTTTTGATGTACACGTCAATAATACAACATGTATAAAATTAATCATGTATTTGAAAAATATTAAAGGTGTATAAAAATGTTTATTATGTACAATAAAAATGAACAATGTGCACGAAAAATGTGGACAAGTGTTGAAAATTGGATAAAAAACCCAAAAAAATCCGATGAGAATAGGAGAAAGAAACAAAATAGCAAGAAAAACTAGGAAGAATTGAAGAAAGCTGTTACAAACAGAGCCATAGCTCCAAACTCGACCTGGCTTAATAGCAGTACACGGTAGAAACACGAGAATCGCGCACCCCTCTTGCGGCTTTCGGCCGATTGTTGTAAGCCAGCTTGCATGGAAGAGGATGTACGTCAGAGGAAAAAGATGGTTCCTACACGGAAAATGCCAACGGAGGCCGAGCTCCACGGAGCTCGGTATTTTGAAAAAATAATCAAGTCATATTTCAAAGTTTCAAATAAATTAAAAAAAATCCATGGAAACCTATTAGATTTCCGTATGCACGTGTGAAAAAATCATTTGAAAATTTTGTATTTTGTAGGCTGTACAAAAAAGATAAAATTCCGGCCCAACAACGAAAAAAGTGGCCCATTTTAGAAATACGTTTTTGTCTTTTTTCCGTACGCCACGTGTGAAAGTATATGGTTATGAATTTTTGCACGTACGCAATACACATATGTGAAAGTGTCTACAAATATTTTTCAAATTTTTTCATGTAGTGGAAAATCGTATTTTGAGGCTCGGCCTCCAAAAACCCTCACCTGGCTCGTACACCGTTTCCTGGCACCTCCTATATATGCCTTCCACACAGGGGCTGCTAATCTGGGTCGTCCCATGTACGGTATCATGATTGCGAGATGAAAAAACGCAAAAGGGTTGAGCGCGATTGAGATGTGACTCAAAACTGCGATTTCGTGGTAGTTCGCGCGTTGTGCTAGCCGCTCCGACTGACAACTTCTCGTATTAGAATTGCAGCGCCACGCTTAAAGAAACATATAGCAGCAGCAAAACTTAAACAACATTTCACAAAAAAAAAACATGCGAGGAGTCGAACCGAGGACCTCCAGCAAGTGAGCAACACCAGTACCACCGGAATCCTGGCATTTAGTACATAACATGGCAGTCCGCCTTATATGGACATGAGCCAAAACAGATTTAAACTATTTTCCAAATTTTGAACGTGTATTTCGTTTTGCAAAAAGTCAATATTTTTCAAAACGCAAATATTTTCATATTTCATATAAAAAAAACTAAAACTCGAACCATTTTTGGGAATCTCAAACATTTTTTCAAAAAAGGAACAAAATGAAAACGAGAACATTTTTTGAAATTATGAAGAACTTCTTGAAAATGCAAAACATTTTCAAATTTAAAAGTGCGAACAGTTTTGGAAATTACAGACAAAATTTTTAACATGCGAACATTTTTTAATTCCCCGAATATTTTTTGAAATCGGAGTCAAAATTTTGAAAAACATGAACATTTTGATGATGTGAACAAATTTTGAAAGCGGGAACATTTTTTGAAATTTCAGAATTCTTTTTGAATTTGAGAACAAAATTAATAGATGTCAACAGCTTTCAAAATTCCCGTAAATAAATTAGGAATTTGCGAACAAAATTTAGAAACATGAATTTGTTTCAATTTTTGAATTTTTTTTGAAAGCTGGAACATTTTTTTGAATTCCCCCAAAAAGTCAATTTGGGAATATATTTGGAAAGCAGAAATATTTTCTGAATTAGTGAAGAAAAAACTAAAATGCGCTCATATTTTGAATTTGCAAACAAATTTTCAAAACATGAATATTTTTTAATTTGTGAACAAATTTTGAAAGTAGGCAAATACCGAACATTTTCTAAATTTGCGCACAAAAATTTAGAATGCAAATAATATTTGAATTGGTGAACAAAATTTAAAGTAGGAACATTTTTAGGAATCTGAAACTCTAAGTTATTTTATTTTTTTCTGTTAAGAAAGAAAACACATTTGAAATTCTAAACATTTTTGAATTTCCTGAAAAAAATCAAACAGGAACATTTATAAAAATTGTGTAAAATTTAGAATATGAGAATAGGTCTTAAAATTCTGAACATTTGTTAAACAGAAAAAGAAAAACAATTAAAAAAAGAAAAGAAAAGGAGAAAGATCAAAAAAAGGAAAAAGGGGAAAAAATAAAATATAAAAGAAACAGGAAAAAAGATAAAACAAATTGAAAATGTTAGAAAAAAAGAAAAAATATTTCATAAAACCGGCTAGAACCTTCCAAAAGGTTCCAAAAACCAGGATGTGAGGATCGGTTTGATTGATGTGCGGCACCCCGACAAGTTGATGCCTTATGCGTTGAATAGGGTGTTCCCTCTTTCCTAACGCTTCAGGCGCCGGTCATATGTCATTTGGCAAACCGGGACACAACACTTCATCCACATTGAGCCGGCTCCATTTTTTCCTACTCCCTCCGTTCCAAATTACTAGTAGTAGAAATGGATGTATCTAGAACTAAAATACATCTAGATACATCCATACTTGTGACAAGTAATTCGGAACAGAGTGAATAGTTTTTAATACGGCAAAAGTGTGCTTGGCTCAGATTAGAACCAGCGATCTCCACATTACCCAGGAAAACTACACGGCCTTTTCTTCTTTTAAATACTATCTCCAGTCGTTTTTTTCTATTTTTGATGTGGGTTTTTTCTGAACCAGTTTTTCGTCTTGCTTTTTCTTTTTATGTTTATTTTCCTTTTTCTCCTTTTTCGTTACGCCTTTTTCAAATTGCACAATTTTTTGAAAATTGAGGAACATTTTTTTTCAATTAGATAATCTTTCTTAAATATTGATGCACTTTTTTCCAAATTTGATGATGTTTTCTCAAATCGATGAACCTTTTTTCAAAATTGGTGAGCTTTCTCGAACCGTTTTTTCGTTATAGTGTTTTCCCCTCTTTTCTTCTAGTGTGATCGAGCGGACTAGGGGAAACAAAATACGAAATCTACATGGGCCGGGCCTCCAGAATTGGCGTGTGGGCGCCAGGGAGCTTCCCTGGCGCCTGAAGTGCTGAATAGAAGCTACCAGATCGTCTAGGCACCACTGGGCGCCTGTTTTTTCTTTCTTTTGGTTTTAATTTTTGGCAAAATTCAAAAATGTTCACGAATTCAAAAAATTGTCACAAACCCTAAAACATTGCGATTCAAGACATGTTTTCATGAATTTCTAAATGAAATTGAAATCAAAAAATGATTGTGAACTTGAAATATGTTCATGAATTCAAATGACGATTCTGAATTCAAAACTTAGTTGAAAATTTCGAATCTATTCACAAATCTATACAAATGAATTCAGGAAACGTTCATGGATTCAAAAAAAGATTTATGAAAATGACATGAATTTTTGCGAATTTAAAAAATCACGAATTCATAATATATTCACAATATTTAAAACTTCTAGTGATTTTTAAAATTGTCCGTGAATTCAAAAAATGGTTCTGAATCAATAATCTTTGGGAAAAATGCACAAATTTTTTCATGAATTCTAAAATGATCACGAATTTTGGAAATGTTTGCTCACAAAATGACTTTTACCAGAACTTGAAAAATATGTGAACTCAAAAATTAATTTTCATTTCAAAAAATGTTAAGAATTTCAAAATTATCCACGAATTCATAAATGATTTTGATTTCAAAAAATCTTCGCGAAATATATAAAGGACAATTGATTTTATTCACCTAGCTGGGTCACACTCGACAGGTTTACCCCTAGTCTTCGAAAATACTCGTTCCCGTTCGAAGCACTTTGCTCGCCTTATTCTTTTGCTCTTTGACCGTTTGACTGTCATTTAAAAAAATTCTTAGTAACTCAGAAAAATGCAAATAAGATATCAAAATTATAAGAAAAACATCACGTGTATGTACATGTGATTTGTATTCATGAAAAAGTATTGGAAAGTCATCATGGTCGGTTCACGACCTGCATCGAGAGTCGGTTGCCCAGTATACATCTCCAATGTTCTATAATTTTTTATTGTTTCATGTTATATTATCAATCTTGGATGTTTTATATGCATTTATATGCTATTTTATATCATTTTTTGGACTAACCTATTAACCCAGTGCCTAGTGTCAGTTTCTGTTTTCTTTACTTGTTTTTGTCTTTTAAAAAATCAGTATCAAACGAAATCCAAACACGATGAAACTTTACGGTGATTTTTCTGGACCATAAGGAACCCTAGAAGGTTCGGGAGGATGCCAGAAGACGTACGGGAGAGCCAAGAGCTCACGAGGCGTCCCCTCTGAGCTCATACTCCCACGCAACTCCGTTTGACCTAATTCCACCTTTATAAATTCTCAAATATTTTCAATCCAATAGAGAGCCACCGGAAACATTTTTTTCGGGTACTCTGCCGGAGTGGGAATCGATCACGGAGGGCTTGTACATCATCTTTGCTGCCTTCCGATGATGCATGAGTAATTTACTACAAACCTACGGGTCCATAGGTAGTAGCTAGATGACTTCTCTCTCTCTCTCTCTCTTTTATCTTCAATACAATGTTTCCTTCGAACATACCGCACCTCCGCGTTCAGCACACGTTCAACTCGATGACGTCTTCGCCTTCTCGATCCAGCAAAAGAGGCGAAGTAGTAGATGAGTTCCGGCAGCACGATGGCGTGGTGACAGCGGTGGTGAAACTATTTCTGCAGGGCTTCGCCAAGCATAACGGATTTAAGATGGAGGACGAACTAGGGGGAGAGGGGGCGCCAGCACACGGCTTGGTGAATCATGGTGTCCCCCAGGGGCTAGCCCCACACCTCTTTTTATATGTTGAGCCATGGGGTCATTTCTTGGAGAAAGAGCCTCCTCAAAGTCGGTTTGGAATGCAAGGAAGAGTCCTTCTCGGTTTCCAGTAGCAAATGTCACGGTTCTCGGCGTCTGGCCCAGACGCCAGGGTCCCTGACCTCTATAAAACATCCTTTTGCATCGACCTAAAGCCCCGTGGGCCTTACCCCTTGGCCCAACCATATCATCCTATATATCAATCTTTACCTCCGGACCATTCCAGAGCTTCTCGTCATGTCCATGATCTCATTCGGGGCTCCGAACAACATTCGGTCACTGTCATGGACTTAGCGCGGCAGATGGCCTAGCAAAAGGACTTAGGTGTGGAGCCATCACAGCTAGGTTAGTTTGAAGGGGTTAAACGGGACAAAGGACACAAAGGGTTTACCCAGGTTCAACCCCTCTCAATGAGGTAAAAGTCTACTCCTGCTTTAGGTTGTATTGCTTGGGTTTCGATTACGAGGGAGCGAATACGCTTGACCTAGTTCTCGATTGATTGTGCCCTTTAGTTAACCCATCGTTGGGTCACCCCTTTATATACAGGTGGATGCCCGAAAGCTTACAGAGTCCCGGCCGGCTCACACAAACATGACCGGCTCGCTTTCTAATTAAGCCCGCCTTATAAAACAAGTTTAACATATGGCAGCTCATCCCTTTGGGCCTCAAGTCGCCTTTGGGTCTTGGACCTTCAATAAGTCTGCTTCATGAACCGCCATCTTCATATCTCCTTGGACCTTATCGAGCTTCTTCATCTTTAAGCCGCTAGTGGCATGACCCGGCCCCTCCTGGGCGGGTCATACCCAGTAGTTATATCCCCAACATTAGGCCCCATGTTGATTTGAACTTGTTCACATCAATCTTCTTTACTTGACTTAGTAGAATCTTCCATCATCAATTCCTCATGAGTTTGCTATAACTCGCCATGACGCCAGCTCATGGAACCGCGGTAACCTGCCATGATATCAGGCGCATTAACTGCGCACAAAGCCCATGATATCTTAACAGATCCTTATCTTAATGAACCCCTGAAAACCGAGGCGTCTTGGTAGCCACATAATCATTTTTCGGCCTCCTTGATTCCCGTGCATGCCATCTATTCACTTCCTTATAAATAGGGACAGGGGGTCCTCATTTTCACTTTTACCCTGGCCCCTCGTCTTCATCTTCCTCCTTGCGATGCCTCAACAGACCCGAGCTCCACCGCCGTTGTCTTCCTCCAGCGTCCTCAACTCCGACCGCTGCATCAACCTGAACGGACTAGAAAACTGCGGCGTGCCTCCGCTGTTCATTAGCATCAGTAAGTATTCCTTTTCCCCCGTAACAGATCTGCATTAGGGTTATGCCATTCGTTGGTGTTCCTCGTTGTTCTTCATTTCTCTCCTTAGAACGTCTGGTTGGATCTGAATACAACACCGGAGTTGTCGGTAGCAGTTGTAGCATCCCTTTTCAATCGCAAAAAACACCTTCTCTATACAAGAGCTCATATGAGCACACGAGTTCTTCTGCTACCGCGACCTTAGGTTTAGAATTTATTTTCTTTTCTGAACTGATGTAGATCCAAAATCATAGAACTGATCTGTGGAACCTGTTTGTCTATCACTTAGCAAAATTTCACTTATAGATCTGTTGCACTGCAATCGTGCGGGCGGCTTATACGATAAGCCGTAACCCGCCATATAGCATTAGTCCTCTTTTTAAGCCGCCAGTATATGTGCACAATCTGTATAACCCGACATCGTCTTCTGGTTTAACCATGCTGACATTTATAGCACTTATTTTTTGATCACTAGCCGGCTTAATAGCATAACCTTAATCCATCAATATTTTCCTTTTTAGGCTTTCATCAACAAAATGACCAAAACTGTTACCTCATGCAACTGGGTCGCCTCCCGGGTTACCGAGCAGACGCTAAACGAGCATGTTCAGGTGGGCGTCTTAGCTGCAAAGAATGTTATTCACTGGAGAGTCCCAGGAACTGAGACCACCACTGACCCAAAAGAAGGCGAAGTTATAGTTTTTACTGATCACATGCTCCGAGGGTTCACACCACCCGGCTCAAAATTCTTTTACGATGTGCTGCACTTCTTCCAACTCCATCCGCAACTTCCAAGTGGGCCCAACTCTATTTTAAATATCTGTAACTTCCAAGTCTTTCGCAAAGTGTATCTTCAATAGGAGCCCACTGACAAATTGTTCAGGGAATTCTACTACCTGAACCGCCAGACCGAGTTCACGGACGGGCCCAGCTTAGTGATACGTCTCCAACGTATCTATATTTTTTGATTGTTCCATGCTATTATATTATCAACCTTGGATGTTTTATATGCATTTATATGCTATTTTATATGATTTTTGGGACTAACCTATTTACCTAGAGCCTAGTGTTAGTTTCTGTTTTTTTCCTTGTTTTTGAGTTTTACAGAAAAGAATACCAAACAGAGTCCAATTGACGTGCCAATTTTTGATGATTTTTTATGGACCAAGAGAAGCCCTCGGAGTAAAAGAGTTGGGCCAGAAGAGTCCCGGGCCATCCACGAGGGTGGGGGTGCGCCCTACCCCCCGGGCGCGCCGCCCTATCTCGTGGATGAGTCGAGCACCCCCCTGACTTGTTCCCGACGCCAAAAATTCCTATAAATACTGAAACCTCCAGAAAATAACCTAGATCGGGAGTTCCGCCGCCGCAAGCCTCTGTAGCCACTGAAAACCAATCTAGACCCATTCTGGCACCCTGCCAGAGGGGGGAATCCCTCTCCGGTGGCCATCTTCATCATCCCAGTGCTCTCCATGACGAGGAGGGAGTAGTTCACCCTCGAGGCTGACGGTATGTACCGGTAGCTATGTGTTCTCTCTCTCTCTCTCTCTCGTGTTCTTGATTCAGCACGATCTTGATGTATCGCGAGCTTTGCTATTATAGTTGGATCTTATGATGTTTCTCCCCCTCTACTCTCTTGTAATGGACTGAGTTTTCCCTTTGAAATTATCTTATTAGACTGAGTCTTTAAGGATTTGAGAACACTTGGTGTATGTCTTGCATGTGCTTATCTATGGTGACAATGGGATATTCACGTGATCCACTTGATGTATGTTTTGGTGATCAACTTGCGAGTTCCGTGACCTCGTGAACTTATGCATAGGGGTTGGCACACATTTTCGTCTTGACTCTGGTAGAAACTTTGGGGCACTCTTTGAAGTTCTTTGTGTTGGTTGAATAGATGAATCTGAGATTGTGTGATGCATATCGTATAATCATACCCACGGATACTTGAGGTGACATTGGAGTATCTAGGTGACATTAGGGTTTTGGCTGATTTGTGTCTTAAGGTGTTATTGTAGTGCGAACTCTAGGATAGATTGAACGGAAAGAATAGCTTCGTGTTATTTTACTACGGACTCTTGAATAGATCGATTAGAAAGGATAACTTTGAGGTGGTTTCATACCCTACAATAATCTCTTGGTTTGTTCTCCGCTATTAGTGACTTTGGAGTGACTCTTTGTTGCATGTTGAGGGATTGTTATATGATCCAATTATGTCATCCTTGTTGAGAGAACTTGCACTAGTGAAAGTATGAACCTTAGGCCTTGTTTCAACGCATTGCAATACCGTTTTTGCTCACTTTTATCATTAGTTACCTTGTTGTTTTTATATTTTCAGATTACAAAAACCTTTATGTACCATACATATTGCACTTGTAGCATCATCTCTTCGCCGAACTAGTGCACCTATACAATTTACCATTGTATTGGGTGTGTTGGGGACACAAGAGACTCTTTGTTATTTGGTTGCAGGGTTGCTTGAGAGAGACCATCTTCATCCTACGCCTCCCACGGATTGATAAACCTTAGGTCATCCACTTGAGGGAAATTTGCTACTATCCTACAAACATCTGCACTTGGAGGCCCAACAACGTGTACAAGAAGAAGGTTGTGTAGTAGACATCAAGATCTTTTCTGGCGCCGTTGCCGGGGAGGTTAATGCTTGAAGGTATATCTTTAGATCTTGCAATCAAATCTTTTTGTTTCTTGTTTTATCACTAGTTTAGTCTATAAAAGAAAACTACAAAAAATGGAATTGAGGTTACCGAATATGCTTCATCATTTTAATGTCTTTCGTGAAAATAAGGATTCCGATAATTGTGCCAAAGTATTAGAAGAAGAATGTATTAAAATGTTTGGCACTAAATCTTTGAATGATGAGCATGATTGCAATGTTGTTAGTATGAACTCTTTGAATATCCATAGTATTAATGATGATTGCACTAGTCATGATGAAAATGTCTCTTATAAGCATGTCATTTTTTGTGGAGTGCATAGAGTTTACAAGTACACACCAAATAGGGAACATAAATTTTGCAAGAGGCATAAGTATTTAGAAACTAAATGGTTGCAAGAAAGGCTAGATGTTTATGCTGAAAATTTAATTTTTTTTGCCATCCTTGTGAACTTTGCAATGAACATGGTCATTTAAATATCCAATGCAAATTGTTTCATGATCGAATCGTGTCCAAAAATTGTGATAACTTGATTTCTCTTGCACATCATAATGAACTTAGTTTGCTTGTGGGTTATGAAGAAATGAAACATATAACTAAGGATCTTCCAGAATTTGTCCTTGATAAAGTTCTTGATTTTGATCTAGAAGAAATTTATATGTATTGTGCGGTGAATTGCATTGAAAATCCTTATATTGCCAATTACATAGAGACAAGAAAACAAATAGAAGATCAAGAGAATACTAATGAAAGGGAAGAGACTTCCCAATATCCTCCTATTATTTCTTATGATGAATCAGGTAACGAGGATGAGCCTTCTATTCAACCAATCTCATTAATAAGGAGATCCAAAAAGAGGATTAAACCCACACATGATGTGAAGAAGAAAAAGAAAAGACTGAGAAGCAAAGGTAAAAAGGTATCCCTCCCAAATGATGTTGCTCCTATTACTCATTGTGATGATGATAGTTGCTATACTATTGGTGCTATCCATACTATTAATGATGAGAGTGATTATGCTTATGATATGAAAAGGCCCAAGCTTGGGGATGCTATGTATGATGAGAATGACATGTTTGAGAATTTATTTCCTGCAATTAATGTTTGTCCCAAGCTTGGGGATGCTATGTTTAATGAACATGATATTTTTAGTCTCCCAAGTTTTGATGAGCAAATTTATTATGATGATAGCATGCCTCCTATTTATGATGATTATTGTGATGATACTTATATTATAAAAAGTAGTGATGATTATATTTACAAAACTTGTCATGATTATGTTTACCCTTTTCCTGAACATTACTCTTTTAATGTGGAAACAATTTATAGTATTCGAGTTTCTTATGATACTCCCACTATTCCGAATAAGAAGAATTTTGCTTATGTGGAGAGTAGTAAATTTTCTATGCTTGGGGATCATGAAAATAATGCTTTATGTGATGGTTATATTTTTGAATTCATTCATGATGCTACTAAAATTATTATGAGGGAGGAATATATGCTCGTAGTAATTGCAATAATACCAAGTTTCCTCTCTATGTGCTTAAAATCTTGAAGTTATCCTTGTTTTACTTTCCTATGCAAGATGATTCTTGTTCCCATAAATTGTTTGCTCACAAAGTCCCTATGTATAAGAAGTGGGTTAGACTTAAATGTGCTAGTCATATTCTTCATGATTCTCTATTTATGTTTCAATTCTTATCTTTTATGTCAGCATCATTGAAATCATCATGCCTAGCTAGGGGCGTTAAACGATAGCGCTTGTTGGGAGGCAACCCAACTTTATTTTTGTTTTTTACTTTTTGTTCCTGTTTACTAATAAATAATTTATCTAGCCTCTGTTATGATTGTGTTTTTATGTTTTAATTAGTGTTTGTGCCAAGTAAATCCTTTAAGATCTTCTTGAGCAATAGTTGTTTGATCTTGCTGTAAAAAACAGAAAGTTTGCGCTCACGAAAATAATTATAATTTTTTACCAGAGAGCGATAAAATACCCATTCCAATTTCAGTAGATCAATATACAAATTTTCCTGGTGGTCCTAATTTTTCAGAATTTCTGGAGTTACCGAAGTATTCGAAGTAGTCAGATTACTACAGACTGTTCTGTTTTTGACAGATTCTGTTTTCATTGTATTGTTTACTTATTTTGATGAATCTATGAGTAGTATCGGAGGGTATGAACCATAGAGAAGTTGTAATACAGTAGATATTACACCAATATGAATTTAGAATGAGTTCACATCAGCATCTAAGTGGTGATTTATTTTCTTATACTAACGGAGCTTACGAGTTTTCTGTTGAGTTTTGTGTTGTGAAGTTTTCAACTTTTGGGTAAAGATTCGACGGACTATGGAATAAGGAGTGGCAAGAGCCTAAGCTTGGGGATGTCCAATGCACCCCAAGGTAATATTCAGGGACAACCAAGAGCCTAAGCTTGGGGATGCCCCGGATGGCATCCCCTCTTTCGTCTTCGTTCATCGGTAATTTTACTTGGAGCTATATTTTTATTCACCACATGATATGTGTTTTGCTTGGAGCGTCATTTTATTTCATTTTGTTTTGCTTGCTGTTTGAATAATATCCCAAGATCTGCTTAAATGTTAGAGAGTCTTCACATAGTTGCATAATTATTCGACTACTCATTGATCTTCACTTATATCTTTTGGAGTAGTTTGTCGTTTGCTCTAGTGCTTCACTTATATCTTTTTAGAGCACGACGGTGGTTTTATTTTGAAGAAATAAGTGAACTCTCATGCTTCACTTATATTATTTTGAGAGTCTTTAGAACAACATGGTAATTTGCTTGGGTTATGGGTTTAGTCCTAATATGATGGGCATCCAAGAGGGATATAATAAAAACTTTCATATAAAGTGCATTGAATACTATGAGAAGTTTGATACTTGATAATTGTTTTGAGATATGAAGATGGTGATATTAGAGTCATCCTAGTTGAGTAGTTGTGAATTTGAGAGATACTTGTGTTAAAGTTTGTGATTCCCGTAGCATGCACGTATGGTGAACCGTTATGTGATGAAGTCGGAGCATGATTTATTTTTTGATTGTCTTCCTTATGAGTGACGGTCAGGGACGAGCGATGGTCTTTTCCTACAAATCTATCGCCCTAGGAGCATGTGTGTAATACTTCGTTTCGATAACTAATAGATTTTTGCAATAAGTATGTGAGTTCTTTATGACTAATGTTGAGTCCATGGATTGTACGCACTCTCACCCATCCACCATTGCTAGCCTCTCTAGTACCGCGCAACTTTCGCCGGTATCATACACCCACCATATACCTTCCTCAAAACAGCCACCATAACTACCTATTATGGCATTTCCATAGCCATTTCGAGATATATTGCCATACAACTTTCCACCATTCCGTTTATTATGACACACCCCATCATTATCACATTGCTTCACATGATCACGTAGTTGACATTGTATTGTGGCAAAGCCACCATTCATAATTTTTCATACATGTCACTCTTGATTCATTGCACATCCCGGTACACTGCCGGAGGCATTCACATAGTCATATTTTGTTCTAAGTATCAAGTTGTAATTCTTGAGTTGTAAGTAAATAAAAGTGTGATGGTCATCATTATTAGAGCATTGTCCCATGTCAGGAAAGGATGATGGAGACTAGGATTCCCCCACAAGTCGGGATGAGACTCCGGATGAAAAATAAAAAAAGAGAAAAAGAGGCCATAAAAAAGAGAAGGCCCAAAAAAACAAAAAAAAACAAAAAAATGAGAGAAAAAGAGAGAAGGGGCAATGCTACTATCCTTTTACCACACTTGTGCTTCAAAGTAGCACCATGATCTTCATGATAGAGAGTCTCCTATGTTGTCACTTTCATATACTAGTGGGAATATTTCATTATAGAACTTGACTTGTATATTCCAATGACAGGCTTCCTCAAATTGCCCTAGGTCTTCGTGAGCAAGCAAGTTGGATGCACACCCACTTAGTTTCTTTTGTTGAGCTTTCATACACTTATAGCTCTAGTGCATCCGTTGCACGACAATCCCTACTCCCTCACATTGATATCTGTTGATGGGCATCACCATAGCCCGTTGATACCCCTAGTTGATGTGAGACTGTCTTCTCCTTTTTGTCTTCTCCACAACCACCATTCTATTCCACCTATAGTGCTATGTCCATGGATCACGCTCATGTATTGCGTGAAGATTGAAAAAGTTTGAGAACATCAAAAGTATGAAACAATTGCTTGGCTTGTCATCGGGGTTGTGCATGATTTAAATATTTTGTGCGATGAAGATAGAGCATAGCCAGACTATATGATTTTGTAGGGATAGCTTTCTTTGGCCATGTTATTTTGAGAAGACATGATTACTTTGTTAGTATGCTTGAAGTGTTATTATTTTTATGTCAATATTAAACTTTTGTCTTGAATCTTATGGATCTGAATATTCTTTCCACAATAGAGAAGATTACATTAATGAATATGTTAGGTAGCATTTCACATCAAAAATTCTGTTTTTATCATTTACCTACTCGTGGACGAGCAGGAATTAAGCTTGGGGATGCTTGATACGTCTCCAACGTATCTATAATTTTTGATTGTTTCATGCTATTATATTATCAACCTTGGATGTTTTATATGCATTTATATGCTATTTTATATGATTTTTGGGACTAACCTATTAACCTAGAGCCCAGTGCCAATTTCTGTTTTTTCCTTGTTTTTCAGTTTTACAGAAAAGGAATACCAAACGGAGTCCAATTGACGTGCCAATTTTTGATGATTTTTGATGGACCAAAAGAATCCCTCAGAGTAAAAGAGTTGGGCCAGAAGAGTCTCGGGCTGTCCACGAGGGTGGTGGTGGGGGGGGGGCGATGTCCTATCTCGTGGACAACTCGGGCACCCCCCTGACTTGTTCCCGACGCCAAAAAAATCCTATAAATACTGAAACCTCCAGAAAGTAACCTAGATCGGGAGTTCCGCCGCCGCAAGCCTCTATAGCCACCGAAAACCAATCTAGACACGTTTTGGAACCCTGCTAGAGGGGGGAATCCCTCTCCGGTGGCCATCTTCATCATCCCGGCGCTCTCCATGAGGAGGGAGTAATTCACCCTCGGGGCTGAGGGTATGTACTAGTAGCTATGTGTTTGATCTCTCTCTCTCTCTCTCTCGTGTTCTTGATTCGGCACGATCTTGATGTATCGCAAGCTTTGCTATTATAGTTGGATATTATGATGTTTCTCCCCCTCTACTCTCTTGTAATGGATTGAGTTTTCCCTTTGAAGTTATCTTATCGGATTGAGTCTTTAAGGATTTGAGAACACTTGATGTATGTCTTGCATGTGCTTATCTGTGGTGACAATGGGATATTCACGTGATCCACTTGATGTATGTTTTGGTGATCAACTTGCGAGTTCCGCGACCTCGTGAACTTATGCATAGGGGTTGCTACACGTTTTCGTCTTGACTCTCCGGTAGAAACTTTGGGGCACTCTTTGAAGTTCTTTGTGTTGGTTGAATAGATGAATCTGAGATTGTGTGATGCACATCGTATAATCATACCCACGAATACTTGAGGTGACATTGGAGTATCTAGGTGAAATTAGGGTTTTGGTTGATTTGTGTCTTAAGGTGTTATTCTAGTACGAACTCTAGGATAGATTGAACGGAAATAATAGCTTCGTGTTATTTGACTACGGACTCTTGAATAGATTGATCGGAAAGGATAACTTTGAGGTGGTTTCGTACCCTACAATAATCTCTTGGTTTGTTCTCCGCTATTAGTGACTTTGGAGTGACTCTTTGTTGCATGTTGAGGGATTGTTATATGATCCAATTATGTTATCCTTGTTGAGAGAACTTGCACTAGTTAAAGTATGAACCTTAGGCCTTGTTTCAACACATTGCAATACCGTTTTCGCTCACTTTTATCATTAGTTACCTTGCTGTTTTTATATTTTCAGATTACAAAAACCTTTATCTACCATCCATATTGCACTTGTATCATCATCTCTTCGCCGAACAAGTGCACCTATACAATTTACCATTGTATTGGGCATGTTGGGGACACAAGACACTCTTTGTTATTTGGTTTCAGGGTTGCTTGAGAGAGACCATCTTCATCCTACGCCTCCCACGGATTGATAAACCTTAGGTCATCGACTTGAGGGAAATTTGCTACTGTCCTACAAACCTCTACACTTGGAGGCCCAACAACGTCTACAAGAAGAAAGTTGTGTAGTAGAAATCACTTAGAACTAGGGGGCATTTCAATTCAGAGGCAGGAAGAAGCCACGTTTCCTGCTGCTGCACCTCCCAGCCATCCTAAGGACTGGAACCAGACTTGGTTCTATTGCAAAGGCACCTCTCCAAAAGGCGAAAACCCTCTGCCAGGCTACCGTGAAACCCGGCTTAGCAACAAACATCCTCTCCCGGACCGGATCAACACAGAAGAACAGGCCAAATATATGCCCATATTTTCAAAGATTAGAGCCTTGATGGTGAATGGTCTGACCATAGTCAATCTGGTTCGCTGCTGGGTCGCATGGAGGATCTTGCCCTTAAACCACCGATCCGGCTTAATGTGAGTATACCGGTGATGTCAAAGATCCGCTGTGTTACTCTTCAATCCATCTAGAAGATAAACATATCAACGATATGACCAAGACTCTACTCAACAAGAGCTTAGAGACTTGTAGCAAAGTGGGGCTAAACCCCTTCTACACCCTCAACAAGCCGTTGGCTGTAAGTATCTTTCGAGCGACTTTCACTAACTCATTATTTATCAATCTGTCTTCTCATTATTACTTGAACTTCTGCAGGCTGACTCTCCCTTCTGGAGCAAGAAACTTCAGGATAAGCCGACCAAGAAGACCAGAACAAAGAATAAGGCTCCCAAAAAGCCTGCCAAGAAGAAAACAAACACCACAGAGCTATTTGCTTTGAATTACGACGAGTCGGAGGTAGAACTTGACTCCCTTGGCTCTTTCTTTATACACCTTATTTATGCTGAAAACTCTCAGGATGACGCAGAAGGAAGTCAGGCGAATGTTGAAGAGGTAACTATCCTTTCCTCCGACTCAGAACCTCTGACAAGACAGAAAGTTCATCAAGCGAGCCGGAAAGTAAGGTTTTCTCACCCTTTAGCTTACTTGGATCCCAACTTTATTTTGAAGAAACATCAGCATGAAGCTCACCGCACAACCCTAAATAGTGGAGGTGGAGAACTTTCCTTCAGTTTACCCAACACATCGGCTCCTCGCAAACACCGGAAAGAGGTGCTTCGGATCCCAATCTCTTTTTACCCAAAGCGGGTCTTATTCGCCAACCACTTAATTCATCCAACTCAAATTATCAGGGAACTCCTCACTCTTCCTCGGGCGACTCAACAGGAACTCAGATTCCTCTTTTCAAAACTGTGTGATACGTCTCTAACATATCTATAATTTTTGATTGTTCCATGCTATTATATTATCTGTTTTGGATGTTTAATGGGCTTCAATATGCTCTTTTATATTATTTTTGGGACTAACCTATTAACCGGAGGCCCAGTGCCAGTTTCTATTTTTTTTGCCTATTTTAGAGTTTTGCAGAAAAGGAATACCAAACGGAATGAAACCTTCGCGATGATCTTTCTTGGACCGAAAGAAAACCAGGAGACTTGGAGTGGAAGTCTGGAACTCCATGAGGCAGCCACGAGGCAGGAGGGCGTGCCCAGGGGGGTAGGCACGCCCCCACCCTCGTGGGCCCCACATAGCTCCACCGACATACTTCTTTCGCCTATAATACTCTTATACCCTAGATCGATCACAGAGAGCCACGAAACCAATTTTCCACCGCCGCAACCTTCTGTACCCGTGAGATCCCATCTTGGGGCCTTTTCCGGCGATCTGCCGAAGGGGGAACTGATCACGGAGGGCTTCTACATCAACACCATATCCTCTCCGGTGAAGCGTGAGTAGTTTACCACAGACCTTCGGGTCCATAGTTATTAGCTAGATGGCTTCTTCTCTCTCTTTGATTCTCAATACAAAGTTCTCCTCGACGTTCTTCGAGATCTATTCGATGTAATACTCTTTTGCGGCGTGTTTGCCGAGATCTGATGAATTGTGGGTTTATGAGCAAGATTATCTATGAATATTATTTGGTTCTTCTCTGAATTCTTATATGCATGATTTGATATCTTTGCAAGTTTCTTCGAATTATCGGTTTAGTTTGGCCTACTAGATTGATCTTTCTTGCAATGGGAGAAGTGCTTAGCTTTGGTTTCAATCTTGCGATGTCCTTTTCCAGTGACAGTAGGGGCAGCAAGGCACGTATTGTATTATTGCCATCGAGGATAAAAAGATGGGGTTTATATCATATTGCTTGAGTTTATCCCTCTACATCATGTCATCTTGTTTAAAGCGTAACTCTGTTCTTATGAACTTAATACTCTAGATGCATGCTGGATAGCGGTCGATGTGTGGAGTAATAGTAGTAGATGCAGAACCATTTCGATCTACTTGACACGGACGTGATGCATATATTCATGATCATTTCCTAGATATTCTCATAACCATGTGCTTTTCTATCAATTGCTCGACAGTAATTTGTTCACCCACCGTAATACATGCTATCTTGAGAGAAGCCACTGGCGAAACCTATGGCCCCCGGGTCTATTTCTTGTTATATTGCATCTCTTTTATTTACATCGCATCTCGTTTACTATTTTGCAATCTTTACTTTCCAATCTATACAACAAAAATACCAAAAATATTTATTTTACTATCTTTATCAGATCTCACTCGTGCGAGTGGCCGTGAAGGGATTAACAACCCCTTTATCGCGTTGGTTGCAAGGTTCTTGATTGTTTGTGCAGGTACTAGGTGACTTGTGTGTTGTCTCCTACTGGATTGATACCTTGGTTCTCAAAAACTGAGGAAAATACTTATGCTACTTTGCTGCATCACCCTTTCCTCTTCAAGGGAAAACCAACACATGCTCAAGAGGTAGCAAGAAGGATTTCTGGCGCCGTTGCCGGGGAGATCTACGCCAAGTCAAGACATACCAAGTACCCATCATAAACTCTTTTCCCTGCATTACATTATTTGCTATTCGCCTCTCATTTTCCTCTCCCCCACTTCTAAAACGATTTTCGAAAACCTTTGCCTTTTCTTCGCCCCTCTTCCATTCATCTCTTTTCGCTTGCTTCTTGTGTGCTTGCGTGTTGGATTGATTGTTTGTCATGATGGCCCAAGATAATACCAAATTGTGTGACTTTTCCAATACCAACAACAATGATTTTATTAGCACTCCGATTGCTCCTACTACCGATGCTAAATCTTGTGAAATTAATACCGCTTTGTTGAATCTTGTTATGAAAGATCAATTTTCCGGCCTACCTAGTGAAGATGTCGCTACCCATCTAAACAACTTTGTTTATTTGTGTGATATGCAAAAGAAGAAAGATGTGGATATTGATATTGTTAAATTGAAGCTATTTCTGTTTTCGCTTAGAGATCGTGCTAAAGCTTGGTTCTCTTCTTTGCCTAAAAATAGTATTGATTCATGGAATAAGTGCAAAGATGCTTTTATCTCTAAGTATTTTCCTCCCGCTAAGATCATCTCTCTTAGGAACGATATTATGAATTTTAAGCAACTTGATCATGATCATGTTGCACAAGCTTGGGAGAGGATGAAATTAATGATACATAATTGCCCTACTCATGGTTTGAATTTATGGATGATTATACAAAAAAATTATGCCAGATTGAATTTTGCTTCTAGAAACCTTTTAGATTCGGCCGCGGGAGGCACTTTTATGGAAATCACTTTAGGAGAAGCTACTAAACTCCTAGAGAATATTATGGTTAATTATTCCCAATGGCACACCGAAAGATCCACTAGTAAAAAAGTTCATGCGATTGAAGAGATTAATGTTTTGAGTGGAAAGATGGATGAACTTTTGAAATTGTTTGCTAATAAAAGTGTTTCTTCTGATCCTAATGATATGCCTTTGTCCACTTTGATTGAGAATAATAATGAATCTATGGATGTTAATTTTGTTGGTAGGAACAATTTTGGTAACGACGCGTATAGAGGAAATTTTAATTCTAGGCCATTTCCTAGTAATTCCTCTAATAATTATGGTAATTCCTACAACAACTCTTATGGAAATTTTAATAAGATGCCCTCTGATTTTGAGATTAGTGTTAAAGAATTTATGAGTTCGCAAAAGAATTTCAATGCTTTGGTTAAAGGAAAATTGCTTAAGATTGATGAGTTGGCTAGGAACGTGGATATAATTTCTCTTGATGTTGATTCTTTGAAACTTAGATCTATTCCACCTAAACATGATATCAATGAGTCTCTCAAAGCCATGAAAATTTCCATTGATGAGAATCTTGATAAAGATGGGACTGGAGATGAGTCAACTTTAGTTAAAAGGCGTCCCAATGATTTGGAGTTTTTAGATCTTGATGCAAAAATTAATAAAAGTGGGATTGAAGAGGTCAAAACTTTACATAGCAATGAACCCACTATTTTGGATTTCAAAGAATTTAATTATGATAATTGCTCTTTGATAGATTGTATTTCCTTGTTGCAATCCGTGTTAAATTCTCCTCATGCTTATAATCAAAATAAAGCTTTTACTAAACATATCGTTGATGCTTTAGTGCAATCCTATGAAGAAAAGCTTGAACTAGAAGTTTCTATCCCTAGAAAACTTTATGATGAGTGGGAACCTACTATAAAAATTAAGATTAAGGATTATGAATGCTATGCTTTATGTGATTTGGGTGCTAGTGTTTCCACGATTCCAGAAACTTTGTGTGATGTGCTAGGTTTTCGTGAATTTGATGGTTGTTCTTTATCTTGCGGATTCCACCATTAAGAAACCTATGGGAAGGATTAATGATGTTCTTGTTATTGAAAATAGGAATTATGTGCCCGTAGATTTCATTGTTCTTGATATAGATTGCAATCCTACATGTCCTATTATTCTTGGTAGACCTTTCCTTAGAACGATTGGTGCAATCATTGACATGAAAGAAGGAAATATTATATTCCAACTTCAGTTAAGGAAAGGCATGGAACAATTTCCTAGGAATAAAATCAAATTGCCTTATGAATCTATTATGAAAGCCACTTATGGATAACATACCAAAGATGACAATACCTAGATCTATTCTTGTTTTTATGCCTAGCTAGGGGCGTTAAACGATAGCGCTTGTTGGGAGGCAACCCAATTTTATTTTCGTTCCTTGCTTTTTGTTCCTGTTTAGTAATAAATAATTCATCTATACTCTGTTATGATTGTGTTTTTATGTTTTAATTAGTGTTTGTGCCAAGTAAGGCCTTTAGGATCTTCTTGGGTGATTGTTATTTGATCTTGCTGGAAAAAAACAAAAAGTGTGCGCTCATGAGAATAGTTTTCATTTTTTTACCAGAGATCGCTAAAATAGCAATTCAAAGTGCAGTAGATCAATATACAAATTATTTAGGACATCCTAATTTCTCAGGATTTTTGGAGTTACATAAGTATTCGAAACCTACAGATTGCTACAGACTGTTCTCTTTTTGACAGATTCTGTTTTTCGCGTGTTGTTTGCTTATTTTGATGAATCTATGGCTAGTATTGGGGGGTATGAACCATATAGAAGTTAGAATACATTAGGTTTAACGCCAATATAAATAAAGAATGAGTTCATTACAGTACCTTAAAGTGGTGGTTTGTTTTCTTATACTAACGGAGCTCATGAGATTTTCTGTTGAGTTTTGTGTTGTGAAGTTTTCAAGTTTTTGGGTAATGATTTGATGGACTTTGGAACAAGGAGTGGCAAGAGCCTAAGCTTGGGGATGCCCAAGGCACCCCAAGGTAAAATTCAAGGACAACTAAAAGCATAAGCTTGGGGATGCCCCGGAAGGCATCCCCTCTTTCATATTTGTCTATCGGTAACTTTACTTGAGGCTATATTTTTATTCACCACATGATATGTGTTTTGCTTGGAGCATATTGTATGCTTTGAGTCTTTGCTTTTTAGTTTACCACAATATTCCTTGCTGTACACACATTTTGGGAGAGACACGCATGAATCGGAATTTATTAGAATACTCTATGTGCTTCACTTATATATTTTGAGCTAGATAATTTTTCTCTAGTGCTTCACTTATATCTTTTTAGAGCACGGTGGTGGTTTTATTTCATAGAAATTATTGATCTCTCATGATTCACTTATATTATTTTGAGAGTCCTTTAGAACAACATGGTATTTTGCTTTGGCTATAAAATTAGTCCTAATATGATAGACATCCAAATGGGTATAATAAAAACTTTCATATAAAGTGCATTGAATACTATGTGAACTTTGATTCCTTATGATTGTTTTGAGATATGAAGATGGTGATATTAGAGTCATGCTAGTTGAGTAGTTGTGAATTTGATAGATACTTGTGTTAAAGTATGTGATTCCCGTGGCATGCACGTATGGTGACCCGTTGCGTGATGAAGTCGGAGCATGATTTATTTTTTGATTGTCTTCCTTATGAGTGGCGATCGGGGACGAGCGATGGCCTTTTCCTACCAATCTATCTCCCTAGGAGCATGCGCGTAGTACTTCGTTTCGATAACTAATAGATTTTTGCAATAAGTATGTGAGTTCTTTATGACTAATGTTGAGTCCATGGATTATACGCACTCTCACACTTCCACCGTTGCTAGCCTCTCTAGTACCGCGCATCTTTCACCGGTACCATAAACTCACCATTTACCTTCCTCAAAACAGCCACCATACCTACCTATTATGGCATTTCCATAGCCATTCCGAGATATATTGCCATGTAACTTTCCACCGTTCTGTTTATTATGACACGCTCCATCATTGTCATATTGCTTTGCATGATCATGTAGTTGACATCGTATTTGTGGCAAATCCACCTTCATAATTTTTTCATACATGTCACTCTTGGTTCATTGCACATCCCGGTACACCGCCAGAGGCATTCACATAGAGTCATATTTTGTTCTAAGTATCGAGTTGTAATTCTTGAGTTGTAAGTAAATAAAAGTGTGATGAGACTATGATTATTAGAGCATTGTCCCATGTGAGGAAAGGATGATGGAGACTATGATTCCTCCACAAGTCGGGATGAGACTCCGGACGAAAAATAAAAAAATAAAAAAGAGGCCTAAAAAATAAGAGAAAAGGCCCAAATAAAAAAATGAGAGAAAAAAAGAGAAGGGGCAATGCTACTCTCCTTTTTCCACACTTGTGCTTCAAAGTAGCACCATGATCTTCATGATAGAGAGTCTCCTAATTTTTCACTTTCATATACTAGTCAGAATTTTTCATTATAGAACTTGGCTTGTATATTCCAATGATGGGCTTCCTCAAAATGCCCTAGGTCTTCGTGAGCAAGCAAGTTGGGTGCACACCCACTTAGTTTCTTTTTGAGCTTTCATACACTTACAACTCTAGTGCATCCATTGCGTGGCAATCCCTACTCACTCACATTGATACCTATTGATGGGCATCTCCATAGCCCATTGACATGCCTAGTTGATGTGAGACTATCTTCTCCTTTTTGTCTTCTCCACAACCACCATTCTATTCCACCTATAGTGCTATGTCCATGGCTCACGCTCATGTATTGCGTGAAGATTGAAAAAGTTTGAGAACATAAAAAGTATGAAACAACTGCTTGGCTTGTCATCGGGGGTGTGCATGAATTAAATATTTTGTGTGATGAAGATAGAGCATAGCCAGACTATATGATTTTGTAGGGATAGCTTTCTTTGGCCATGTTATTTTGAGAAGACATGATTACTTTGTTAGTATGCTTGAAGTGTTATTATTTTTATGTCAATATTAAACTTTTGTCTTGAATCTTTCGGATCTGAACATTCATGCCACAATAAATAAAATTACATTGATAATTATGTTAGGTAGCATTCCACATCAAAAATTCTGTTTTTATCATTTACGTACTCGAGGACGAGCATGAATTAAGCTTGGGGATGCTTGATATGTCTCCAATGTATCTATAATCTTTAATTGTTCCATGCTATTATATTATCTGTTTTGGATGTTTAATGGGCTTCAATATGCTCTTTTATATTATTTTTGGGACTAACCTATTAACCGGAGGCCCAGTGCCAGTTTATGTTTTTTTGCCTATTTTTGAGTTTCACGGAAAAGGAATACCAAACGGAATCCAAACGGAATGAAACCTTCGCGATGATCTTTCTTGGACCGAAAGCAAACTAGGAGACTTGGAGTGGAAGTCTGGTACTCTGTGAGGTAGCCACAAGGCAGGAGGGCACACCCAGGGGGGTAGGCGCACCTCCCACCCTCGTGGGCCCCATGTAGCTCCACCGACATACTTCTTTCACCTATATATATACTCTTATACCCTAGATCAATCATAGAGAGCCACAAAACCACTTTTCCACCGCCGCAACCTTTTGTACCCGTGAGATCCCATCTTGGGGCCTTTTCCGGTGATCTGCCAGAGGGGGAATCGATCACAGAGGGCTTCTACATCAACACGATAGCTGCTCCGATGAAGCGTGAGTAGTTTACCACAGACCTTTGGGTCCATAGTTATTAGATAGATGACTTCTTCTCTCTCTTTGATTCTCAATACAAAGTTCTCCTCGATGTTCTTGGATTTCTATTCAATGTAATACTC
The DNA here is from genome assembly GCF_018294505.1 of Triticum aestivum. Classification (NCBI taxonomy): domain Eukaryota; kingdom Viridiplantae; phylum Streptophyta; class Magnoliopsida; order Poales; family Poaceae; genus Triticum; species Triticum aestivum. Next base: position 610,485,062 of record NC_057800.1, read on the forward strand.
TTTTGCGGTGTGTTTGCCGAGATCCGATGAATTGTGGGTTTATGAACAAGATTATCTATGAATATTATTTGGTTCTTCTCTGAATTCTTATATGCATGATTTGATATCTTTGCAAGTCTCTTTGAATTATCGGTTTAGTTTGGCCTACTAGATTGATCTTTCTTGCAATGGGAGAAGTGCTTAGCTTTGGGTTCAATCTTGCGGTGTCCTTTCCCAGTGACAGTAGGGGCAGCAAGACACGTATTGTATTGTTTCCACCAAGGATAAAAAGATGGGGTTTATATCATATTGTTTGAGTTTATCCCTCTACATCATGTCATCTTGCTTAAAGCGTTACTCTGTTCTTATGAACTTAATACTCTAGATGCATGTTGGATAGCGGTCGATGTGTGGAGTAATAGTAGTAGATGCAAAATCGTTTCGATCTACTTGACATGGACGTGATGCCTATATTCATGATCATTGCCTAGATATTCTCATAACCATGCGCTTTTCTATCAATTGCTCGGCAGTAATTTGTTCACCCACTGTAATACATGCTATCTTGAGATAAGCCACTAGTGAAACCTATGGCCCCCCGGGTCTCTTTATTATTATATTGCACCTCTTTTATTTACAACGCATCTCATTTACTATTTTGCAATCTTTACTTTCCAATCTATACAACAAAAATACCAAAAATATTTATTTTACTATCTTTATCAGATCTCACTTTTGCAAGTGATCGTGAAGGGATTGACAACCCCTTTATCGCATTGGTTGCAAGGTCCTTGATTGTTTGTGTAGGTACTAGGTGACTTGTGCGTTGTCTCCTACTAGATTGATACCTTGGTTCTCAAAAACTGAGGAAAATACTTACACTACTTTGCTGCATCACCCTTTCCTCTTCAAGGGAAAACCAACGCATGCTCAAGAGGTAGCACTGTGCTCGGGTGAGAACATTAAACTTGTTTGCTTTAACACTTAATCAACTGATATACTAATCTCGTTACATGTTTTATTTCTAGTGCTATAGCCAAGCCCAACAAGAAGCTGAAAGTGAATAAAACGGCTGAAGATCCGAAAACTGCTGACCCGGAGAAGCAGATAATATCTGAATCTTTGCATCACACCTCTGAAGCAGCCATGGATGATTCACCGCCAGAACAGCACCATGTCACCATGGATTCCATAGATGTTAAACCAGCTCATGCTAAGCTGCCAGTCCCACTCAGCCGGCTCAAGAAGCTGAAGATGTAATAGTTATTGGGACGACTTACACAGCACCAGGCAACCCCACCGTTTTATCTAAACACAACACCAAAGAAGAATTATCAGCCGCTGACAAGGGCAAGTGGAAAGTGGATTTTGAGAGTTATGCCTAGTCCAATGCTCATGAGATTCATGCGGGTTATCTAAACCGCCTTCACACCAGCCGTGATTTTGAAGCCGGCCTGGTCAATCTAATGAAGGAGCGCTTTGAGGTAATCACTGAAAAACTCTTCTCTTATATATATAACTGTCAGCCGCCAAGTGTACTGAATATGAAAGAATTGAATATGTTGTAGACTTAGATATCATCTTTGATCTTGTAGCTATGCCATAGTAATGTGAAACTGCTGAATCAAAACGAGTAGCCCCCAACACTACTAGGAAAAGGGCTATAGCTGATATGGACATTAATGGCGCACCATGTATGTGGTGCGCCACTGCTATATAGTAGTGGCGCACCAGATACAGGTGCGCCATTAGTGTCCTCATCACTAATGGCGCACCAGACACACGGTGCACCATTACTAGCAAATTTTATTTTTATTTATTTTTCCAAAACTATTAATGGCGCACCAGGGCATAGTGCGCCATTACTAGTTTTAACTAGTAATGGCGCACCACACGCTCGGTGTGCCAATACTGACAATTTTTTTTTACTTTTTTTCCAAAAGTAGTAATGGCGCACCTGGGCGAAGTGTGCCATTACTAGCTCAAACTAGTAATGGCGCACCACACCCACAGTGCACCAGTACTGAGAATCATTTTTTTGCAAAACTAGTAATGGTGCATCCCTGGCAGGTGCGCCATTAGTAACCAGGGTTACTAATGGCGCATTTGTAGGTGATGCGCCATTAGTAACCTGAGACCAGCTAGATATTTTGGACAGCCACCTACCACACTCACCTTCCCCACTTCATTCTCTCCTCCTCCTCCTCCAAGCTTGTCTCAGCTGCCTCCTCCTCCTCACCTCATTTGCACCATAGATTCACCCAAATTAGGTGGTTAAATTACCTTTTTTTTGATAGGTAACTAAGGGGAAAGCTTTCTTTATGTTGTAGATCTACTTTTTTCTCCCTCCAACAATGTGCACATGCACTTTTTATGGCCTAGCTAGATCTACGTATGTTTGTGGTGTTGCATATATGTTTGTGTTTGCAGGTATCGGTATTTTAAATGCGATAGTTGCCAATAATTTGCCGGAATTTGATTCATTTTCGTTTCGGTGAGAATTTGGCACTATGCATTCTTTTTGGTCCTATTTTTAGGCAAAGTCATGCCAAAAAATTTCTTGGTTCTAAAATATCGTTTTGCTCTACCCCGCAGGTGCCCATGGTCCGCATGATGACCGAAGGCATCATGAATAGGTTTTTGAGCTCCGCGAAGGCCGAGATGCTTCAAAAGAACGAGACGGAGATAAGATGTCCGTGTCAAAGATGCAAGCTGAAGAGCCTTATTGCGGACCCGGATTCCGGGCAGGTGCAGGACCACCTGCTCTTGCGTGGTTTCATGGATGGCTATCGGTGGCAAGGTGATGAAGATGACTATGAAGTCGTCCATGGGGGCCGGGAAAGAAATGAGGAAGGGCGGCAAGACAACCACCGCGGCGAGGGCGGGCGAGAAGACGAAGAATCTCTAGGACATGATCACGATGGTGATGCCGGACATGATGATGAGGAAGATCAAGACGAAGGGCATGATCATGAAGATGAAGATGCCGGAGCAGACGACGATGGACCATCGATGGGCTGGGTGCAGGACCCTCATATTCAAGAGCTGCTTCTCAAGCAGACGGATAACGCAAGAGCTGCCGCCCGAGAGAAAGCCAAGCTGGATCAACTGGAGATAGACGCGGTTACTCCATTGTATGAAGGATGCAAGCCCGAGGATACCCTCCTGAAAGTAATGCTCATGGCTCTGGAGATGAAGGTAAAACACAAAATGACCGACGCATGCTTCGACGAGAACATGTCATTCTGGCACGAACATCTTCCTAAGGGGAACAAGTGCCCGACCAGTTTCGAGGAGGCAAAGAAAATCGTGTGTCCTCTGGATTTACCGCACGTGAAATACCATGTGTGCATGAACAATTGCATCATTTATCGGGACGAGCACGCGGAGTCTACCATATGTCCGGTGTGCGGCGTCACTTGATACAAGAAGAGGAAGAAAGATCCTTGAAAAGTGGTGTGGTACTTTTCGATCACTCCTCGTCTGCACCGGTATTTCGCGGACCCTAAGCCAGCAAAGCTCCTGCGTTGGCACGCGGATAGGGAGGAGAAGAAGCAAGAAGATGACGGAAATGATCCGGAGATAAATAAAAAGACAAGATGCTGAGTCACCCTAAGGATGCGAGCCAGTGGCAAGCGTTGAACTTCGAACACCCAGAATTTGGGGACAATCCAAGGAACATCGTGCTGGGCACGAGCACCGATGGAGTCAATCCGTTTGGCAGCCAGAGAAGCACACATAGCACTTGGCCTGTGTTTGTGTGGATGTACAACCTTCCCCCTGGTTATGCATGAAGCGGAAGTATATTCACATGAGTATGCTAATTGAAGGGCTGAAACAACCAGGGAACAACATCAATCTGTATCTGGGGCTGCTGAAAGAGGAGCTAGACACGCTGTGGAAAACACCATCCAATTCGTGGGACGCCGCAGAGAAAGAATATTTCCCTATGAGATCCGCACTGCTCACGACGGTGCACGACTATCTCGGTTATGGATATGTCACAGGGCAGGTGGTCCACGGGTTTTCTGGATGCGTCAGGTGCATGGATGACACAACGTATCACCAGCTAGATAGAGATCCCGGGTCTTCGAAAACCGTGTTCATGGGACATTGAAGGTGGCTTCGCGACGATGACCCATGGAGAAAACGCAAGGATCTGTTCGATGGTGAAACGAACCTCGAAGACGCCCACGTACGATGAGCGGCGAGGAAATAGACGAGCTGTTGAAAAAACAGAAAGATTGCCCACTGCTGGGAAAGAAGCAAAAGGCGCCAGAGCCGGGAAAGAAGCGAAAGGCGCCAGAGCCGCTGCTGAAGGTATGGAAAACGAGGTCTATTTTCTGGGACTTGCCGTACTAGAAGATCCACCGTGTGCCTCACAGCCTTGATGTCATGCATATCACGAAGAACGTGTGCGAGAGTCTGCTTGGTACCCTGCTCAACATGCCAGAGAGGACCAAAGATGGGCCGAAAGCAAGGGCAAACTTGAAATCAATGGGCATCAGGGAGGAGCTTCACGCTAATGATGGTGATGATGATGATGATGATGATGAGGCGAAGCAGGACACGGAAAGTCGTCGCAAAGGCAAAAAGGCCAAGAAGACCGGAAATGACTACCCTCCCGCGTGCTTCACTCTAAGTCAGGAGGAGATCGAGCAGTTTTTCACCTGCCTCGTAGGAGTAAAACTTCCTTACGGTTACGCGGGGAAGATAAGCAGATACCTAGACTCAGCGAAGTAGAAGTTCAGCGGGATGAAGTCTCACGACTGTCACGTGCTGATGACGCAGATACTTCTAGTTGCAATCCGTGGGATCATGGACGCGCACGTCCGTGAAACGCTATTTGGCCTATGCAACTTTTTCGACGTCATCTCTCGGAAGTCGGTTGGCGTGAGGCATCTCAGAAGGCTACAGGAAGAGATCGTGGTGATACTATGCGAGCTTGAGATGTACTTCCTGCCCGCATTCTTCAATGTTATGGTGCATCTGCTGGTCCATATCGTGGAGGATATCATCCAACTCGGGCCGACGTTCCTGCATAGCATAATGCCGTTCGAAAGGATGAATGGTGTCATCAAAGGATACGTTCCCAACATGTCACGTCCAGAGGGAAGCATAGCCAGGGGCTTTCTGACCGAAGAGTGCATTTTCTACTGCACGAATTATCTAGGCATCGAGAAACCCGTTGGTCTTCTCGTCAACAGGCACCTCGGCAGGCTCGCTGGATGGGGTCACCACGAGGGTCGCCGCGAAATGCATGTCGACTTCGAGGGTCGACTCACCGACTTTGAAAGAGCAAACCTAGTCGCGCTACAACACATAGACGTGGTCGATCCTTGGGTGGTAGAGCACAAAACCTTTATTGAGAAGACGTACAATGACCGAGGCCAACAGAGGACGGACGGAGATATAATCAAAGAGCACAACTCATGTTTCACGCGTTGGTTCAAGGAGAAGCTTATGTCGTACCCTTTACATGAGGATTCTTCTGCGGAAGAAAAACTCATATTCGCCTTGTCAGAGGGCGCCGAGCACAACCTGATGACCTATGAGGCGTACGATATCAACGGCTACACATTCTACACCAAGGACAAGGACATGAAGAGCGATGGTTATCAGAACTCCGGGGTAACGATGGAATCCTACACCGGTAACGACAAGGACAGATACTACGGAAGGATCGAGGAGATCTGGGAGCTGAGCTACGTTGGAGAGAAGGTCCTGATGTTCCGTGTCAGATGAGCCAAGAGCGTCATAAAAGAAGATCGATATTTCACCACCATGGTTATACCCGAAGCCAAATCCAAGACCGCGGGCGCAAACGTCACCGCGAAAAATGAGCCATGGGTACTGGCTTCCCAAGTGGACCAATGCTTCTTCATTACCGACCCGTCAAAGCCCAGTCGTGTTGTCGTGAGGAGAGGCAAAAGGAAGATCATCGAATGGATGGAGTCGCCAATGAGCAAGACTTCGACAAGTACGGCGACCCGAAGATGGAACATGACGACAACGATGAAGTGCTATACACCACAAGAAGAAGCAGGATCACCCTACCTAAAGGACGTCCATTCAACATAAGAACTCCATTTGCAAAAAAGAAGGGCAAGAAGATTGTGAAAAGATAGCTAGCTAAAATCGATTGTATTTAAATCGTAGTCTTCATTTCTCGATTGTATTTCGACATTTTGAAATGATATTTCTTCTGTTCTAGTCCTCATGAATATTGAATTTGTTAATATTTTTTTGAACTCATGAATATTTTTAAATTTCATGGGCACTTTTTGAATTCATGAATATTCTTCAAATTTGATGATATTTTTTCATATTCATAAATGTTTAAACAATTCACAAATGAATGCAACTAAAAATCCAAAAAAATATTGATGATATTTTTAAATAACAAATTTGATGATATTTTCAAATAAAAAGTTTGATGGTATTTTCAATTAAAAATAAAAAAACAAATTTGATGATATTTTCAAAAAAACAAATTTGATGATATTTGGTGATATCTTCTGTTGTAGTCCTCATGAAAATAACAAATTTGATAAAAAACAAATTATTAGATGCAACAAAAAATAATGAAAAAAAAGTTACTAATGGCGCACCAGAGGAGGGTGCGCCATTGCTATCAAAAAAAGTTACTTATGGCGCACCAGAGGGTGGTGCGCCATTGCTATCAGTGTTTTTATGGCGCACCCCTAGATGGTGCGCCATTACTAACATTCCCCCCTCTAGCTGGATACCCCTTCGCCCGATCCCCCTTCCCTCTCCCTCGCCAGATCCCCTTCCCTCCCTCGCCACACCCGCTCCGACGACCCCCACGCCTGCTCCGACGACCCCCGCGCCTGCTCCGACGACCCCCGCGCCCGCTCCACACCCGCTCCGGCTCCCCTGTTGGATAAGGCCAAGCCAAAACCCTGTGCAAACCCTAGCACCTCCCCACTTCCCCTCCCCTCGCGCTGCTTCACCCGACTAGGTCGTCGCCAACCGTCACCGCATCGTCCCCGCGACCACCGTCGTCCCCGGACCCCACCAAGGAGTCCAGGAGCTCTGTAGTGGTCTTCTACGTCATCTACGGCCACCCGTTCGAGCTCGACGACTTTTCATTGTGCGGATCGAGGTCTTCTTCCACCTCCAGCCACGGCGGCCTCACCGTCGATCCGTGTCACCTCGTCAACCCTGGCCCCGCATGAGCTCACCATCGTCTTCCCCTCGGTGAGCTGCACCGGTTCCCCTTCCCCCCCTTCGATTTCGTCGCCGTAGACTGTTGCACCACCGCGACCCAACTCCTGGTTGCCGCCCCCCGTGGTCGTGCTCCCGTCAGGGATTAGGAACTTAATAGTTGAATGTTGAATTGCTGATGCTATCTGAGCTTCACCATGCAGTATCATGGATTTGCAGTTCATGCCATATATGCTTATGGGTTTGCAATCAATCCAGTACTAGTACTTGTTGCCAAGATTATGAAATGCAATTTCCTATTCTTGTAATGGAATAATTATATTGCCCATTTGCATATTAGTAGAGCTAAATTATGACATGTATCTAAGACTATTGAGACTGCATTTGCAGAGCAATGCTTAATGCTTTCATGACTGAAATTTATTGTGTCCATTTTACTACATTGATTCCAATGTCAGGCAGTCTATTGTCATTGCTGCTGTAGGGCTTGTCCGTGCCAACCTTCATAGTCTGTTTCCAGAAATCTAAATTGGTCTGCTCGTCGAACGCTTTGTGATAGGAAGTGGCTGGGTCTGGGTTTGATTAGTACTAGGAGTATGTTCTAATCATCATCTTGGTGTTATTACTTGTTTGCTACTCATGATTCCTATGTTAATTATCATCCAGATATTATAAGCACACCTTAATACTGTTGATTCACATGTTTATATTGAACACTGTTCCTGATCAGAACAACACTGTAGTTGAGATACCTGATCATCATGCACCTGAATGTTCTTTTTGCCATAAGCTCTTCTGCTCTTTTCACACTGATGTCAAATAGTAACCTACTGTAGTATACTGTTTGAGGGGTTCATAGTGCTGTAGTAGCTCTAGGCAGAGCATGGCCAAGCTGGCATGCTACTACCATAGAGGTACCTAAATCTATAGGTGTAATTTGTGTTTTTGTTCCAGATTTGAGGTTGTGGCTTTGGCATTGTTCTGCTTCTTACATCTATCACTATCATATATGTCAAACTTGAGATTAAGCAAATAACTATTCTGGATACTCATGTTTACTCAGTTTAGGATACTCTCTACTTATTCTGTCTTGAGGAATCAGGAAACCTAAAAGTGCTGGTGTGTTGGACTGTACTATGTTGGACATAATTCTATGTTTGGACTTGGGTGAATGTAACCAGACTTATACTCTCAGATTTTGTCATAGTTGATGGTGTGAGGACTTATAATGTGATAAAGTATTTTCGTTGTTGCAACACCTCCATATGAAAGTAGAGGCACATTGTGGTGCTAGTTTGCTGGGTTTTGTCTCCGACCATCGTGTCATGATGATTTTGCAGGAACCCCGAGAGGCCCTTGAGTTTGCCGGAATGTCGATTAACTTCCGTTCCGGCAAATTCGGGTACTCCATATGTCCTATTTTCAGCAAAGGTCATGCTGAAATTTTCCGTGAATTTTAGCATGACTTTGCTAAAAATAGGACATATGGGGTACTTGCGACTAATGCATGGGCCGGGGTATCTTAGTACTTAATTAAGTAGGATCAACTACCTCTTGTGTTATGCATGGGCCTCAGCGTCGACAAACCCTAAATGATAAAACCTTGGCTTTTAGGGTGCCTCGGTGTCGATAAAAACCTAAATGATGAAAGCTTAGGCTTTTAGGGTGCCTCGGCATCGACAAACCCTAAATGATAAAAGCTTAGCTTTTAGGATGCCTCGGTGTTGACAAACCCTAAATGATGAGACCATGATCTTGTTCCTTGACAATAACCAACTTTTTGACCAAATTTTTTCCCTATTTAGAGCGAAACATGGCCCACAACGATGAGGCCGGCGGTTCGGGCAAGGCATTCTGCGAGCTGTCCCAGGAGATGGAGGAAGAACCTCACCGCTATGAGGACGCCGCGGAAGACACCGATCCCGACTACACAACCCCTAGTGGCGTCGGGGATGACACCACTGATGGTGCCGCCGAGGATGCCACCAATGATGTTGGCGGCGCACGCACAGATGGCAGCCAACCGAAGAGGCAACGGAAGGACCGGCCCCCGAACGTGCTCGGCACTGTCAAGGAGGAATTTACTGAAGTGTCCTCCGAGGGGCATCCAACAGCGCCCAAATAAATAGTCAAGGGGTACGCGAGACAGCTCGGGTGCATTCTTCGGAGCACCGTCTCGATCAACACCGAGAACCTAAGGCATCGTGATCGAGGGAATTTGCACAACCTCCTCTTCACGAAGCTGCACGAACGATACAAGTTCCTTGGTGACTTCGCAAACACACGCCTCTCAGGGAATAAAGTGAATAGTGCCACCCTCACAAAGATGAGCACGGCCCTGGCTACTTGGAGAGCCTCGGTGAAGAGCATGATTGAAAAAGGTGATAGTTATGAGAAGATCAAGGAGAAAAATCCTTCGATCAACGAAGATGACTACCGGGAGTTCAAGATCAAGTGCGAGAGCAACGCATCTGCGAAATCAAGTCAGTGGGGGAAAGAGATGCAGGACTTGAACTTAGGGGTCCACAAACTCGGTCTCGACAGTTACAAAGTGGCGGAACCTATATGGGACAAGGAGGACACGGAGCATGCCGAGTAAGGCCTACCGCCCCTCTTCGAGAAATACCGTGACAAGCAGACCAGGAACTATGTCAGGGCCCGGTACAAGATTGACCCGGTAACCAAGGAGCTTACCACGGATCCGAAGACCAAGGCACTTGAGCGTGTTCTGGTAAGGAATACACCCCCGCATAATTAGCTCCATATGGTTGCATTCTAATTAATGAAGCCAAATTTCTAAATGGTTCACGTTCCTTCCGCGGGACACTGAAAGCAGTAGCGTGGAGTCATCTCAGAGCTCCCCTTTCGACACCCCTTTAAATAGGGCGTTGAACATAATGAAAAACAATGATAAGCTCAGTAAGCCGACGTCAGCTGGTCGTGTGGCTGGCAAAGGCTTGTCCATGAAATGGTCGGAGTACTATACCGCTGGGCGAAAGGAGAGAAAGACCATCTCGGAAAGCCAGGAGCGCGAGGTTCAACAACTCAAGGCACAAGTGGCGCGGATTTCGGAGATCGCCGAAGAGCAAGTGCGAGACCAACTGGGAGCGAAGATCACCGCCATTATGCCTACCTTGGTTTCTGGGCTGCAGGCGTGGATTGCGGGCGGCCAATAGGGGCCGCCCCCGATTCCCAGCTTCACGGGCAGCAACTCGCTCAACGCGCCGACGGCGCCATTGGTGTCTCCGGCGGAGGCGGCATTGGTGTCTCCCGCGGCGGCACCGGCATTGTAGCTTAATACACCTAGGTGTGGGAAGAATACGCCGACCGGCACCTCGGCAGCAAGCGGCCCCTCCGTCACTTGCCACCCGCCGTTGGCGGTGCCTCGACATTAGTCAAGCTCGACGCCATCACGATAACTAATTAAGCCTCTCGGCCGATGACTTCATCTCCTTGCCTTTGACTGGGCATCCCTGACGCCCTACATGTTTTCGCAGGGCGCCGCCGATGTTCCGTGCACTCTCCTGCACTTCATGAATGACTAGTTGGTCGATGTCGCCAAGGGCAGAATCATTCAACCGGGAAGCCGCGTGTTCCACGGTAATCAGATGCCACCCACCGTTTATAGGGTTCAACTGGTTCGGGTGCTGCCGGGCTTCGACGACATGTTACCTCCGTATTGACCCCATGGGGCCGATGAAGATGATGTGACGACCCTTAGTGCCTGCATAAACTGGCCCATGCTTTGGCCGAAGAGCCAGATTCGTTTGGGGGCCGGGGACACCACCCCACAGACAACACCACCAGTCGTGCCAGCGCCAAGCCGTGGAAAGACCCCCGCAATGCTACCGGACATGTCAGACATGGATATGGCACAGGATCCGGACGACGCCGACGACGACAACGATGGTACATTTACCAATGTCGATAAGTACTTCAACAAACATGGGTACGGTGACGAATTCTTGGGGCGTCCTTCTCAAGAACCCAACCCTGCAAAAGCTGATCTAGCTGGTACCGCGGAGAAACCCAGTTGCAACAGGCGTTGTCTGGCGTTCAGTTCTCAGGAGACACCTCCAGCTGCCGCCTTCACCGAGCCTCAGATAGCCGAGGTGCCAAATATTATCAGCCCCAACACACTCAAGAAGGCTGTCTGTGAGCAGAACTCGATCCCATTACAACAGAAGAAGAAGGGACGGAAAAGAAAGAATAACAAGGGTGCGAGCCAGCTAGCACCAAGTATTATCCAGGCTCAGGACGGGCCACCTACATCTAAGGATATCTCGAGGAGGGTGCATGTGGCCGGTAGGCCGATGCTACCAACTAATCTGCTCAATGCTGCATCCGGTGCTATGCGGAGTCTGCATGACAATGTTCTTTCTTTGGAGAAGCGGCGTCTCTCCGAGAATGATGTGGCATACCCGGTTTTCATGGCCAAGGTGCCAGAGGGCAAGGGCTTTGTCGATAGCGCCATCGGGGGTATGATCGTCCTGCGGTATGATGACATCTTTGCTATGTTTAACCTTCATCCGCTGCACTACACCTTCGTTCGACTATTTTCGCTGAGTATGTAGATGTGAATCATTAGAGACAAGACCTCGGACATCGTGATACTCGACCCCTTCTACATGCGTGCCAAGATCTTGGGCAGCGCTGGGGACCGGCAAGTCGTGAGTTCATACCTCGAAGGCGTCATTCTGGCAAACCTAGATAAGGATAACTTCCTCGTGCCTTACTTTCCCGAGTAAGTCATCCCCTCACCGCCCCGTAACATATGATTTCTTAGATTTTGATCGTTCTTTTTTCTAACATTCCGTGTTTTGTGCAGTGACACACATTGCACACTCATCCTCTTAAGCCTGAAATATTCCATGGCCACGTATTTTGACTCGGACCGTCAGTTTAAGAAAGACTACACAAATATTAAGAAAGTTCTTGATGATGTTCTCCCCGGCTACGCCAGGTCTGGAGGCACCTTCAGCAGGCCAATTCGTAGGTACGGCAAGCACGTGTTCACCCACAAAACGACGTTCCCCCACGTCAAGCAGTCGCCTGCCAGTCAGAAGGATGCCTACTACGCCATCCATCACATGCGGGCGATCGTACGGGACCATAATCAGTTTCTGCTACCAAATAATCTCAAAGATTGGGCCGCAAGCTTGTCGGCAATCCAGGACGCGGACATCAGACAAGAATTCTTTCACATGCAATCGGAGTTTGCGGAAATCATCCATCAAGACGTCCTTCACACCTCGGGGCAGTTCTACCTCAGATATCAACTGTCCAACAGTGAGATAGAAACAACGCTACAAATGCAGGCTGACAACGCCCGCGATTTCATGACCATCACGACAGACGATGGCTTCGTCCATGCTCCGGTCCCTGAGTCGAGTCGAAAGTAGTGATGCTATGTGTAGTTCTGAAATATTGATTAGCTCATGTTGTAATTAAACTTTAATGAACTTGTATGTCTCTTTGGTTTGGACAGTCGCTCAACTTATATGTAATCGATGCTATTTATTAGTAGGACCATGAATCGTGCTATTAATGTCTTGCTTTTCTCTTCCGATCCTTTTGTTGCATACTTATATATTGCTTATGTATTGTCTGTGAATTGCTACTAAAGTTTTGTTTGGCTAGTGCATAGAGATGCCGTCGTATGTCGTGTACAAGGGTAAGGTTTCCGGAGTCTACGACGACTGGGAAGAGTGTCGGAGACAGGTTCACCATTTCAGCGGTAACAGTTACAAAGGGTACACCACTAGGGCGGAGGCGGAAGCTAGATACACGCGCTATCTAGCGGGAGAGAGGAGGGAGCGGAGGAGGAACCGGCTGAAGACCAGTTTCATCGCGATGATGCTAATCGTGATGACCGCAGCTCTCTTCTATGTGATGGTAGTTTAGATGATCGATATCGACTTGTAATGTGAAGACAAACTCGCTACTCGTGGTCTCGAGACTTGTAATGTTCCTTACTTTGTTCGGTATTTTGAATTCAGAGACTAGCTAATATGATGAATTGTATTCGGAGACTAATCTTCTATTGTATTCGATAAATCTGTTGTTGCTGTGTGGTGCTGTCTATATTCTGTGCAATAATATATTTTGTAACCTGTGCAAATATCAGAAAAGAAAAAAAATTCTAATATTCATACTAGTGGCGCACCATACAGCACATTAGTGGTGCACTGCTGTAAAAATACTAGTGGCGCATTGTCTGTTAGTGCGGCATTAGTAACCCAGAGCAGAGGGTAAATATGGCCCCCTGGGGGCATACTAATGGTGCACCATGGGACATACTAATGGCGCACTGCCTGGTGTGCCAGTACTGTCTGATATACTAAAGGCGCACCAGGGGTGCGCCATTAGTATTACTCCCTCCATTCCGAATTACTTGTCGCATATATGGATGTATCTAGATGTATTTTAGTTCTAGATACATCCATTTTCCGACGATTAATTTGGAATGGAGGGAGTAGTTACTAATGGCATGATGATAGTGGCACACCTGTAGTGCGCCATTAATGGCCAAAACAGGTGCGCCACTAACAGGCCTTTTCCTAGTAGTGCAAGGGCCGGCTTAAACCGGAAGGTTAAGCCGGGACTTCAAATTGTAGTGTTAAAATCCGCATATGTAGCTCCCAAGGGCCGGCTTAAGCTGCATAGTTAAGCCGGGACTTACCACCATATTTATGAACAAATCCAAATATGTAGCCCCCATGAAGCGGCTGTAGTTAAAGAAGCTTAGCCGGGTCATTAAAGATTTGTCTTCAATAGAGCAATGTACATTAGCCCCCAAGTACCAAGTAAAATACTTGTATTATGCTTGGGACTTCAAATGGAGTGATGATAACACTGCTTGAATCTCTTTGCCCCGCTGGCTGAATTAAACATGAAAGAATCCCAAGTGGTGGATCTATGGCAGAACATCCAAACCAAGCAATCTGAAACTTCCAAGGCTAAATCAGAACTGAAAACCACTTTGGAAGACATTAAGAAGCTGAAAAAGGATTTCAGCGTTGAAAGAACAAGCTGGGACACTGAGAAGGCGGCTCTATTAAAAAGGGCGGAAGATGCTGAGGCTGCTCTTAAGCCGATGATTGACGAATTATCCTGCTTGAAGCATCAAATCAATAGTATGACAGTGATACGTCTCCAACGTATCTATAATTTTTGATTGTTCCATGCTGTTTTATTATCAATCTTGGATGTTTTATAATCATTTTATATCATTTTTGGTACTAACCTATTGACATAGTGCCCAGTGCCAGTTCCTGTTTTTTCCATGTTTTTTACATCGCAGGAAATCAATATCAAACGGAGTCCAAATGGCACGAAACTTTATGATGATTTTTATGGGCCAAAAGAAAGCAGATGGGCCCTGGTTGCACCTGGGGGGGTGCCCCGAGGGGGGCACAACCCACCAGGGCGCGCCGGGAGGCCCTGGCAAGCCCCCTGGGTTGTGCCCACCTCGGGTGCCCCCCGGACCGCCTCTTTGCTCTATAAATACCCAAATATTCCCAAAACCCTAGGGGAGTCGACGAAATATTCATCCATCTGCCGCAGAGTCCAGAAACACTAGATCCAATCTAGACACCATCATGGAGGGGTTCACCACCTCCATTGGTGCCTCTCCGATGATGCGTGAGTAGTTCTTTGTAGACCTTCGGGTCCATAGTTAGTAGCTAGATGGCTTCATCTCTCTCTCTTGATCCGCAATACAATTGTCTCTTGGAGATCCATATGATGTAACTCTTTTGCGGTGTGTTTGTTGGGATCGATGAACTTCGAGTTTATGATCAGATCTATGTTTTTATATCCATGAAAGTATTTGAGTTTCTTTGATCTCTTTTATGCGTGATCTCTTATAGCCTCGTATTTCTTCTCTGATATTTGGGTTTTGTCTGGCCAACTAGATCTATTTATCTTGCAATGGGAAGAGGTGCCCAGTACTGGGTTCGATCTTACAGTGCTTGATCCCAGTGACAGAAAGGGAACCGACACGTATGTATCATTGCTACTAAGGATAAAAAGACGAGATCTATATCTACCGCCATATAGATAAACGGATCTTGTCTACATCATGTCATTGTCCTTATTGCATTACTCCGTATTCCATGAACTTAATACACTAGATGCATGCTAGATAGCGGTCGATGTGTGGAGTAATAGCAGTAGATGCAGGCAGGAGTTGGTCTACTAATCTTGGACGTGATGCCTATGTAATGATCATTGCCTGGATATTGTCATGATTATTTGAAGTTCTATCAATTGCCCAACAGTAATTTGTTTACCCACCGTTTGCTATTTTTTTTAGAGAAGCCACTAGTGAAACCTACGGCCCCCGGGTCTTATTTCTCATATATTTGCCTTGCGATCTACTTTTTCCTTGCTTTTATTTTCAGATCTATTAAACCAAGAATCCAAAAATACCTTGCTGCAATTTATTTTATTTGACTTCGATCTATCAATATTTACAACTTTCTCCCTTCAACACGCAATTTCTGGCACCGTTACCCGAAAGGGATTGACAACCCCTTTAACACGTCGGGCTGCGAGGTGTTGTTATTTGTGTGCAGGATCTGTTTATGTTGTGTTGCTTGGTTCTCCTACTGTTCGATACCTTGGTTTCATCACTGAGGGAAATACTCTACCGCCGCTGTGCTACATCATCCCTCCCTCTCCGGGGAAATACTGACATAGTTCTAGCTGCCATCAGACAGTCACCATCTTTGGTAAGTAATATTGCACTTCAATCTATCACCTCCAACATTCAACAATCCCTAGCCGGTTTATCAATATCTTTGCTAATGCAGGCTCCAGAATTTCCAACCTTGGCTCAGACATACGCGTGAAGCTGAAAGCCGCATACACCCTTGTGGAGCAGCTATACACCGGTGCTCAACGAGCTATAGCTGCCGTCTCACAGACCAAACAACCACCTTACCTTATCAAAGAAACACTAGACAAGTTGTCAGTCGTACCCCAAAGGGTGGAGGAGATAAAGCGGCTAGCTGCCAGAGCTGGTGCCATCACCGCCCTGAGCCAGGCCAAAACCTGGCAGGCAGAGCTTGACCTAGAGGAATTGGCCACCAGCTGTC
This sequence comes from Triticum aestivum, assembly GCF_018294505.1. NCBI lineage: Eukaryota > Viridiplantae > Streptophyta > Magnoliopsida > Poales > Poaceae > Triticum > Triticum aestivum. Next base: position 610,501,330 of record NC_057800.1, read on the forward strand.
CAAGCTTAAAAGAAGACGGGTCTCCCTTTAGCATAGATGACTTCACCAAAATTGTAAGGGAAATGCATCATTTGGCAAGCAAGTTGGCTGAGGAAACCAAACTCTCCAAGTATCAGGCGGCTTATACTGTTGAAAACGCCAAAGTGAAAGCGCTGGTTTACCAAGTTATGGATCTTATTCCACCAACACATAAGCACACTTTTGCTCCTGATATTGATCCATCCATGCTCATAGATGATGAGGCCGTGTTTAAAGCCGTAACTGGCATCAATTGGACATCACCTAATTTCTAGCCAGTGGAGGAAGAGGAAGAACCAGTGTTGGATAAACCAGAAGCTTCAACCCATCAAGACCAAGGCAAATGAACCACAAGGCGGATCTGAGACTACCACATAGAATTCGTGCACAGAAAAAACACTTATTCTTTTGGGGCGTATGATGTCTTGTAATAGGCTAGCTCAAAACAATGATCTGCCATGCCATCGTGCATGTTTATCTGCATAACACTTTAAGTCGCCGATCTGATGTTGGAAGATCTGCTGTTTATGCTCATAACATTAGCAAACATATATGTCATGTTATTATATTCCCTGCACACAAGTACAAAACATATGCCCTCGCGGTTTACACCGGGGCGGGTCATGATATCCCATATAAAATTTGCTAGTGACTATATAGTCCATAACCAGGGCGGGTTATCAAACCTCGCATACTCATGTAACAAGTAAAAACATACCTGTGAAATTGGTTCATACTGCCGGCTTACATCGCCATATGGAGTAAGGGTAACAGCCCAGAAACTAAGAACGCATAACTCCAAGGGCACAATCAAAATATACTGGCGACTTATTATCATAAGCCATACCAAGTTATCAAAACTGTCGGCGTCCTGGGAACGGGGGTACCCAGACTTTCTTGCCTGCGGCCCATGGAGTGGATCCATCGGCGGCCGGGTACGACCCAGTTTCAGCAGCAACAACTCAAGGCCCTCGTGAGGGGCCAAGCCTCGCGAGGCGGACGACTTCAAGACCTTCCTAGGGGGCGGCCTCACTAGGTTGGCTCCCAAGGAGCGAAGATATCAATGCAAGGTGCACCTCGCGAGGTTCATGTGACGTGAGCCATGACAACCAAGGCCAGGCGGGTGCTAGCGGGCGTAGTGTGCCAGTTTCCCCTTTGGTGCCAAGGAGACAAGCGCAGGCGTGGAGTCTTGAGGAATCAAGCAAAGGTTTCCATAGTGGTGCAACGAGACCAAGACCGCCAAGACGACAGGACGGAGGTCATCACGGAGCCCACAACAGCGTCACCACCAGAGCCTTTGCAGGCAAAGACTACTTTTGTCAGGATAACTTGTACTAGTTGTCTCCCTTTGAATTTGGCCGTTGTGGGATCCCTTCCGGCCTACATTTCAGAAGAGGACCAAGGCCCCTATAAATAGGACTTAGCCACCACCCTAGAGGGGATCAGATCCATTCCACCCTGACCACCTTACTAGCTCATTGAACTCAAGAACACCTCACCTCCTGAGGCTGTTCACCCGCTGTACTAGTTCATCCTCAGCCCCTCGAGGCAATCCACCACAAAGCTGGAGTAGGGTATTACACCGCAAGGCGGCTTGAACCAAGATAAACTGATGTGTCCCTTGTCCCACGGGTTCATCAAGCTAGGCTATGGAATTGTTGGGCAGACAGGTTGGGAAGAGTGAGTTCTTCATATGCACCCAAGTGTTTGAACCTCTCACGGGTCTGTGGATCCATGAATCCAACATTTGGCGCACCAGGTAGGAGTGCGTCGAAGCTCCACCTCCCCGTTCGCCCTGTCTCTTTGCCCACTTCGCCTCTTCGTTCGGCTTCCATGGCACGCGCCGCCCCTCCGGCTGGATCGACCAACGTGTGCGGAGGTGCCCAGGGCCTCCAAGATTTCACCCCCGCTTTGCGGCGAGTGCGGTGGCCGCCCAAGTTCAAGCCAGACCTGCCGCCCCGATACGACGGCGCGGCGGACCCGGCAGGCTTCCTCTAGGCGTATGAGGAGGCCGTCTAGGCGAAGGGCAGCGATGACAAGGTCATGGCGAACTAGTTCCCCATGGCCCTCACTGGTGTACCGTGCGCCTGGCTCCTCAATCTGACGGAATTTTCTATGGCCTCCTGGGAGGAGCTGCGCGACGTTCACTTGCAAAGGTTAGATCTGATAGAGATAGATATAAAAGCTTACTAAAACGTAAAACAAAGTAAAAGTAAATAAATTGCATCAAGGTATTTTGGGGTTATAGATCTGAAAATATATGATGGAAAATAGACCCACGGGTCATAGGTTTCACTAGAGGCTTCTCTCGTGAAGGCAAATAATACGGTGGGTGAACAAATTACTGTCGAGCAATTGATAGAAAAGCGCAAAGTTATGACGATCTCCAAGTCAATGATTATGAATATAGGCATCACATCTGTGCCAAGTAGACCGACTCCTGCCTGCATCTACTACTATTACTCCACACATCGACCGCTATCCAACATGCATCTAGAGTATTAAGTTCATCAGAACGAAGTAATGCCTTAAGTAAGATGACATGATTTAGAGGGATAAAATCAAGCAATATGATGAAAACCCCATCTTTTTACCCTTGATGGCAACAATACAATACGTGCCTCGCTACCCCTACTTTGTTATTGGGTGAGGACAAGGCAAGATTAAACCCAAAACTAAGCACCTCCCCCATTGCAAGAAGTACCAATCTAGTTAGCCAAACCAAACCAATAATTCGAAGAGAAATACAAAGATATCAAATCATACATATAAGAATTCAGAGAAGATTCAAATAATATTCATAGATAAACTGATCATAAATCCACAATTCATCGGATCTCGACAAACACACCGCAAAATAATATTACATCGGATAGATCTCCAAGAACAACAAGGAGAACATGGTATTGAGGATCAAAGAGAGAGAACAAGCCATCTAGCTACTAGCTATGGACCCATAGGTCTGTGGTACACTACTCATGCTTCATCGGAAGGGCAATAGATTTGATGTAGAAGCCCTCCGTGCTTGAATCCCCCTCCAGCAGCACCGGAAAAGGTCCCAAGACGGGATCTCACGTGTACAGAAGGTTACGGCGGCGGAAAAGTATTTTGGTGGACACTTCTGGTCGTTTGGGAATATTTCTGAATTTATAAGCAAAAGATTAGGGTTGGAGGAGTCCTGTGCAGCCCACAAGCCAGGGGGTGCCCCCCTAAGGCACGCCCAGAGGGCTTGTGGAGCCCTTGGGACTCTTCTGCCTTCCTCTCCAAGTCCTACGTGTGTCTTCTGGTCCAAGAAAAATCATTGCTAAAGTTTTATTCCGTTTGGTATTCCTTTTCTGTAAGAGGAAAAGCCAGAAACTGGCACTGGGCTCTAGGTTAATAAGTTAGTCCCAAAAATAATATAAAATATCATATCAATGCATATAAAACATCCAAAACAGATAATATAATAGCATGGAACAATCAAAAATTATAGATACGTTGGAGACGTATCAAGCATCCCCAAGCTTAATTCCTGCTCGTCCTCGAGTAGGTAAATGATAAAAACAAATTTTTTGATGTGGAATGCTACCTAACATATTTATCCATGTGATTTTCTTTATTGTGGCATGAATATTCAGATCCATAAGATTCAAAACAAAAGTTTAATATTGACAGAAAAACAATAATACTTCAAGCATAGATACTAGTAAAGCAATCGTGTCTTCTCAAAATAACATGGCCAAAGAAAGTTATCCCTACAAAATCATATAGTCTGGCTATGCTCCATCTTCATCACACAAATTATTAAATCATGCACAACCCCGATGACAAGCCAAGCAATTGTTTCATACTATTGATGTTCTCAAACTTTTTCAACTTTCATGCGATACATCAGCGTGAGCCATGGATATATCATTATAGGTGGAATAGAATATCGTGGTTGTGGAGAAGACAAAAAGAAGGAGATAGTCTCACATCAACTAAGCATATTAACGAGCTATGGAGATGCCCATCAATATTATATATATAGGACAACACTATTCTAATCCCAGGATTAGAATAGTTATTTGGATCACATCAGCCCCTATATAGGGCCCGACAGGGCCCTCCCGAACTTCCCTGAACTGCCCGGCCTGACCAGAGTCGCCCCGACAGGATCCCACTCGATCCGAGACGCCTCGACAGGATCCCCTCGATCCCGAGCCGCCTCAGCCCCCCTCCTCGCCGCTCCTCCCCTCCTAGCCACCGATCTTCGTTAGATCCGCCGCCTCCCCTCCTTCCCCAGCTCCTGGCTGGCCGGATCCGCCGCCTCCCCTCCTTCCCCAGCTCCTGGCCGGCCGGGTCCGCCGCCTCCCCTTCATCTCCAGCTCCTGGCCGGCCACCGGCGCAGGGGAGCGAGCGACGGCGGACGCCGGCGCGAGGGAGCCCGCGTCGCCAGGACACGGCGAAGCCGCCATGGACTTCAGGAAGCCGCATCCTTGTCCCATCACCACCGCCCGAAGCCTTGGCAGACTAGATGACCGGCCCGACGCAAGCTACGGTGAGCGGCGCGACCAATGGAGCAACTCCTCCGTGGAGGCGGCATCTGCTGCGACCTCAAATTTAGCGGCAACAGTACATGAACTTCCTCCCAATTTTGCCTTCTTCTTCAATCTTGCCTTCTCTGACCTTCTTGCTTCGTGCAGATGAATTTCGTGCCCTCTGCAAGACATGGATTGCCATCGAATTCCTCTCATACCTCCACGACGAATTGTTCTCAAGGTGGCCTATCAGCTGCTGGAAAAAGGTTGGCCGACCTTCTAGCCAGGGTATGGTTGAACTTCCTCCTTCCTTCGGTTTGTTATTTGCTTACATCTATCTGAAGTTCAGGTGGTGTGTGAGCATCAGTCCAGGCTACAAAAGCTTTTTTTAAAATCTGCCTGCCTGCTTACAACCATGTGAAGTTCTGGTAGTGTATGAGCCTTAGTCCAGGCTACAAAACAACATTGTAAAATCCGCCTGCCTGCTTACAGGCATGTGAAGTTCTGGTAGTGTATGAGCCTCAGTCCAGGCTACAAACACTATAAAATCTGCCTGCATTCACATTCACATGTGCAAAAGCCATCTGAAGTTCAACTAGTAAGTGTGCTAGAGTTCAGGTTGGTATGTGTCTGGTTCTGTGCAAAAAATAAATCAAAGGAAAATAGAACATGCATGTGATATGACATGAAGGTCAGGTTGGTATGCACTAGCAGTCCAACCATTCAAAAACTCATGAAGGTTCAGGTTTTTTAACTATAGACAGTATTTCCCCTTTGCAAAACAAGAAGTTCAGGTTGTGGAGAGTGCTCAGTTCAGGTACATATAAGTAATCAAATATTGTAGAATTAAAAAGCATGATGTGAAGTTCATTTTGTGAAGGGTGCTCAGTTCAGGTACAAAGGCATTGGCAGATGCTCAGCTCAGTGCATAGTGTGATGGCTCTCACCACTTTTATATGAGAAGTTCAGGCTGTGAATAATGCTAAGTTCAGTTACAAAGGTATATGCAAATATAACTTGTGTGCTAATAGACATTTTTTTCTTTTATGTCAGCAAGACGAGAGACGCATGAAGAAGCTTAGAAGTTCCCAGCAGCAAGTACACAATCCAAAGCCTGTACGCGTTGCACCACCCCCTCAATGGGTCACACCTCAAACGCACCAACAACATTACCAACCTGCTCCAGACCAAAAATGGATGACACCCGAAACACACGGATACTTCCAAGATGCTGGGTCACAGCCCTATCCGCACAGGTTTGTGCCTCCACCTAATTGGGTGACGCCGGAAATCCCCCGCGGATTCTTTGTATCCACTAGCAGACTCCCAAGCACGCCAAGGGAGGAGGGGGTTAGCTCAAGTCCTGCGTGTAACTCTAGAGGTTATCCTGGTGTGCCTTTGAAGGAAATATGCCCTAGAGGCAATAATAATGTTATTATTTTATTTCCTTATATCATGATAAATGTTTATTATTCATGCTAGAATTGTATTATCCGGAAACATAATACTTGTGTGAATACATAGACAAACCAGACGTCACTAGTATGCCTCTACTTGACTAGCTCGTTGATCAAAGATGGTTATGTTTCCTAGCCATAGACATGTGTTGTCATTTGATTAATGGGATCACATCATTAGGAGAATGATGTGATTGACATGACCCATTCCATTAGCTTAGCACCCGATCGTTTAGTATGTTGCTATTGCTTTCTTCATGACTTTGTTCCTATGACTATGAGATTATGCAACTCCCGTTTACCGGAGGAACACTTTGTGTGCTACCAAACGTCACAACATAACTGGGTGATTATTAAGGAGCTCTACAGGTGTCTCCAAAGGTAAATGTTGGGTTGGCGTATTTCGAGATTAGGATTTGTCACTCCGATTGTCGGAGAGGTATCTCTGGGCCCTCTCGGTAATGCACATCACATAAGCCTTGCAAGCATTGCAACTAATGAGTTAGTTGCGAGACGATGTATTACGAAACGAGTAAAGAGACTTGCCGGTAACGAGATTGAACTAGGTATTGAGATACCGACGATCGAATCTCGGGCAAGTAACATACCGATGACAAAGGGAACAAAGTATGTTGTTATGCGGTCTGACCGATAAAGATCTTCGTAGAATATGTAGGAGCCAATATGAGCATCCAGGTTCCGCTATTGGTTATTGACCGGAGACGTGTCTCGGTCATGTCTACATTGTTCTCGAACCCGTAGGGTCCGCACGCTTAAGGTTTCGATAACAGTTATATTATGAGTTTATGCTTTTTGATGTACCAAAGTTTGTTCGGAGTCCCGGATGTGATCACGGACATGACGAGGAGTCTCGAAATGGTCGAGACATAAAGATTGATATATTGGAAGCCTATATTTGGATATCGGAAGTGTTCCGGGTGAAATCAGGATTTTACCGGAGTACCGGGAGGTTACCGGAACCCCCCGGGAGGTATATGGTCCTTAGTGGGCTTTAGTGGAAGAGAGGAGAGGTGGCCAGGGCTGGGCCGCGCGCCCCTCCCCCCCTAGTCCGAATAGGACAAGGAGAGGGGGGAGACGCCCCCCTTCCTTCTCTCTCTCCTCTTTCCCCCTTCCCGAATCCTATTCCAACTAGGAAAGGGGGGGAATCCTACTCCCGGTGGGAGTAGGACTCCTCCTGGCGCGCCCTCCTCCCGGCCGGCCGCACCCCCCTTGATCCTTTATATACGGGGGCAGAGGGCACCCCATAGGGACACAAGTTGATCCACGTGATCATATTCTTAGCCGTGTGCGGTGCCCCCTTCCACCATAATCCTCGATAATATTGTAGCGGTGCTTAGGCGAAGCCCTGCGACGGTAGTACATCAAGATCATCACCACGCCGTCGTGCTGACGGAACTCTTCCCCGACACTTTGCTGGATCGGAGTCCGGGGATCGTCATCGAGCTGAACGTGTGCTAGAACTCGAAGGTGCCGTAGTTTCGGTGCTTGATCGGTCGGGCCGTGAAGACGTACGACTACATCTACCGCGTTGTGCTAACGCTTCCGCTGTTGGTCTACAAGGGTACGTAGATCACACTCTCCCCTCTCGTTGCTATGCATCACCATGATTTGCGTGTGCATAGGAATTTTTTTGAAATTACTACGTTCCCCAACAGTGGCATCCGAGCCTAGGTTTTATGTATTGATGTTATATGCACGAGTAGAACACAAGTGAGTTGTGGGCGATATAAGTCATACTGCTTACCAGCATGTCATACTTTGGTTCGGTGGTATTGTTGGACGAAGTGGCCCGGACCGACATTACGCGTACGCTTACGCGAGACCAGTTCTCCCGACGTGCTTTGCACATAGGTGGCTTGCGGGTGACAGTTTCTCCAACTTTAGCTGAACCAAGTGTGGCTACGCCCGGTCCTTGCGAAGGTTAAAACATCACCAACTTGACAAACTATCGTTGTGGTTTTGATGGATAGGTAAGATTGGTCCTTGCTTAAGCCCGTAGCAGCCACGTAAAACTTGCAACAATAAAGTAGAGGACGTCTAACTTGTTTTTGCAGGGCATGTTGTGATGTGATATGGTAAAGACATGATGCTAAATTTTATTGTATGAGATGATCATGTTTTGTAACCGAGTTATCGGCAACTGGCAGGAGCCATATGGTTGTCGCTTTATTGTATGCAATGCAATCGCGCTGTAATGCTTTACTTTATCACTAAGCGGTAGCGATAGTCGTGGAAGCATAAGATTGGCGAGACGACAACGATGCTACGATGGAGATCAAGGTGTCGCGCCGGTGACGATGGTGATCACGACGGTGCTTTGAAGATGGAGATCACAAGCACAAGATGATGATGGCCATATCATATCACTTATATTGATTGCATGTGATGTTTATCTTTTATGCATCTTATCTTGCTTTGATTGACGGTAGCATTATAAGATGATCTCTCACTAATTATCAAGAAGTGTTCTCCCTGAGTATGCACCGTTGCGAAAGTTCTTCGTGCTGAGACACCACGTGATGATCGGGTGTGATAGGCTCTACGTTCAAATACAACGGGTGCAAAACAGTTGCACACGCGGAATACTCAGGTTATACTTGATGAGCCAAGCATATACAGATATGGCCTTGGAACACAGAGACCGAAAGGTCGAGCGTGAATCATATAGTAGATATGATCAACATAGTGATGTTCACCAATGAAACTACTCCATCTCACGTGATGATCGGACATGGTTTAGTTGATTTGGATCACGTAATCACTTAGAGGATTAGAGGGATGTCTATCTAAGTGGGAGTTCTTTAAGTAATATGATTAATTGAACCTAAATTTATCATGAAACTTAGTACCTGATAGTATCTTGCTTGTTTATGCTTGATTGTAGATAGATGGCCCGTGTTGTTGTTCCATTGAATTTTAATGCGTTCCTTGAGAAAGCAAAGTTGAAAGATGATGGTAGCAATTACACGGACTGGGTCCGTAACTTGAGGATTATCCTCATTGCTGCATAGAAGAATTACGTCCTGGAAGCACCGCTGGGTGCCAGGCATGCTGCTGGAGCAACACCAGATGTTATGAACGTCTGGCAGAGCAAAGCTGATGACTACTCGATAGTTCAGTGTGCCATGCTTTATGGCTTAGAATCGGGACTTCAACGACATTTTGAACGTCATGGAGCATATGAGATGTTCCAGGAGTTGAAGTTAATATTTCAAGCAAATGCCCGGATTGAGAGATATGAAGTCTCCAATAAGTTCTATAGCTGCAAGATGGAGGAGAACAGTTCTGTCAGTGAGCATATACTCAAAATGTCTGGGTATAATAATCACTTGATCCAATTGGGAGTTAATCTTCCAGATGATTGCGTCATTGACAGAATTCTCCAATCACTGCCACCAAGCTACAAGAGCTTCGTGATGAACTATAATATGCAAGGGATGAATAAGACTATTCCCGAGCTCTTCGCAATGCTGAAAGCTGCGGAAGTAGAAATCAAGAAGGAGCATCAAGTGTTGATGGTCAACAAGACCACTAGTTTCAAGAAAAAGGGCAAAGGGAAGAAGAAGGGGAACTTCAAAAAGAACAGCAAGCAAGTTGCTACTCAAGAGAAGAAACCCAAACCTGGACCTAAGCCTAAAACTGAGTGCTTTTACTGCAAGCATAATGGTCACTGGAAGCGGAACTGCCCCAAGTATTTGGCGGATAAGAAGGATGGCAAGGTGAACCAAGGTATATGTGATATACATGTTATTGATGTGTACCTTACTAATGCTCGCAGTAGCACCTGGGTATTTGATACTGGTTCTGCTGCTAATATTTCCAACTTGAAACAGGGACTACGGATTAAGCGAAGATTGGCTAAGGACGAGGTGATGATGCGCGTGGGAAATGGTTCCAAAGTTGATGTGATCGCAGTCGGCACGCTACCTCTACATCTACCTTCGGGATTAGTATTAGACCTAAATAATTGTTATTTGGTGCCAGCGTTAAGCATGAACATTATATCTGGATCTTGTTTGATGCGAGACGGTTATTCATTTAAATCTGAGAATAATGGTTGTTCTATTTATATGAGTAATATCTTTTATGGTCATGCACCCTTAAAGAGTGTTCTATTCTTATTAAATCTCGATAGTAGTGACACACATATTCATAGTGTTGAAGCCAAAAGATGCAGAGTTGATAATGATAGTGCAACTTATTTGTGGCACTGCCATTTAGGTCATATCAGTATAAAGCGCATGAAGAAACTCCATACTGATGGGCTTTTGGAACCACTTGATTATGAATCACTTGGTACTTGCAAACCGTGCCTTATGGGTAAGATGACAAATACACCGTTCTCCGGTACTATGGAGAGAGCAATAGATTTATTAGAAATCATACATACAGATGTATGTGGTCCGATGAATGTTGAGGCTTGTGGCAGATATCGTTATTTTCTCACCTTCACAGATGACTTAAGCAGATATGGGTATATCTACTTAATGAAACATAAGTCTGAAACATTTGAAAAGTTCAAAGAATTTCAGAGTGAAGTTGAAAATCATCGTAACAAGAAAATAAAATTCCTACGATCTAATCGTGGAGGAGAATATTTGAGTTACGAGTTTGGTGTACATTTGAAACAATGTGGAATAGTTTCACAACTCACGCCACCCGGAACACCACAGCGTAATGGTGTGTTCGAACGTCGTAATCATACTTTACTAGATATGGTGCGATCTATGATGTCTCTTACTGATTTACCGCTATCGTTTTGGGGATATGCTATAGAGACGGCCGCATTCACGTTAAATAGGGCACCATCAAAATCCGTTGAGACGACGCCTTATGAACTGTGGTTTGGCAAGAAACCAAAGTTGACGTTTCTGAAAGTTTGGGGTTGCGATGCTTATGTGAAAAAGCTTCAGCCTGATAAGCTCGAACCCAAATCGAAGAAATGTGTCTTCATAGGATATCCAAAGGAAACCATTGGATACACCTTCTATCACAGATCCGAAGGCAAGACTTTTGTTGCTAAATTCGAAAACTTTCTGGAGAAGGAGTTTCTCTCGAAAGAAGTGAGTGGGAGGAAAGTAGAACTTGACGAGGTAACTGTACCCGCTCCCTTATTGGAAAGTAGTACATCACAGGTTGTTTCTGTGACACCTACACCAATTAGTGAGGAAGCTAATGATAATGATCATGAAACTTCAGAACAAGATACTACTGAACCTCGTAGATCAACCAGAGTAAGATCCGCGCCAGAGTGGTACGGTAATCCTGTTCTGGAAGTCATGCTACTAGATCATGATGAACCTACGAACTATGAAGAAGCGATGGTGAGCCCAGATTCCGCAAAATGGCTTGAAGCCATGAAATCTGAGATGGGATCCATGTATGAGAACAAAGTATGGACTTTGGTTGACTTGCCCAATGATCGGCAAGCAATTGAGAATAAATGGATCTTCAAGAAGAAGACTGACGCTGACGGTAATGTTACTATCTACAAAGCTCGACTTGTCGCAAAAGGTTTTCGGCAAGTTCTAGGGATTGACTACGATGAGACCTTCTCACCCATAGCGATGCTTAAGTCTGTCCAAATCATGTTAGCAATTGCCGCATTTTATGATTATGAAATTTGGCAAATGGATGTCAAAACTGCATTCCTGAATGGATTTCTACAAGAAGAGTTGTATATGATGCAGCCCGAAGGTTTTGTCGATCCAAAGGGAGCTAACAAAGTGTGCAAGCTCCAGCGATCCATTTATGGACTGGTGCAAGCCTCTCGGAGTTGGAATAAACGCTTTGATAGTGTGATCAAAGCATTTGGTTTTTACAGACTTTTGGAGAAGCCTGTATTTACAAGAGAGTGAGTGGGAGCTCTGTAGCATTTCTGATATTATATGTAGATGACATATTGCTAATCGGAAATGATATAGAATTTCTGGATAGCATAAAAGGATACTTGAATAAGAGTTTTTCAATGAAAGACCTCGGTGAAGCTGCTTACATATTGGGCATTAAGATCTATAGAGATAGATCAAGACGCTTAATTGGACTTTCACAAAGCACATACCTTGACAAAGTTTTGAAGAAGTTCAAAATGGATCAAGCAAAGAAAGGATTCTTGCCTGTGTTACAAGGTGTGAAATTGAGTAAGACTCAATCACCGACCAATGCCGAAGATAGAGAGAAAATGAAAGATGTTCCCTATGCTTCAGCCATAGGCTCTATCATGTATGCAATGCTGTGTACCAGACCTGATGTGTGTCTTGCTATAAGTCTAGCAGGGAGGTACCAAAGTAATCCAGGAGTGGATCACTGGACAGCGGTCAAGAACATCCTGAAATACCTGAAAAGGACTAAGGATATGTTTCTCATATATGGAGGTGACAAAGAGCTCATCGTAAAAGGTTACGTTGATACAAGCTTTGACACTGATCCGGACGATTCTAAATCGCAAACCGGATACGTGTTTACATTAAACGGTGGAGCTGTCAGTTGGTGCAGTTCTAAACAAAGCGTTGTGGCGGGATCTACATGTGAAGCGGAGTACATAGCTGCTTCGGAAGCAGCAAACGAAGGAGTCTGGATGAAGGAGTTCATATCCGATCTAGGTGTCATACCTAGTGCATCGGGTCCAATGAAAATCTTTTGTGACAATACTGGTGCAATTGCCTTGGCAAAGGAATCCAGATTTCACAAGAGAACCAAGCACATCAAGATACGCTTCAATTCCATCTGGGATCTAGTCCAGGTGGGAGACATTGAGATTTGCAAGATACATATGGATCTGAATATAGCAGACCCGTTGACTAAGCCTCTTCCACGAGCAAAACATGATCAGCACCAAAGCTCCATGGGTGTTAGAATCATTACTGTGTAATCTAGATTATTGACTCTAGTGATAGTGGGAGACTGAAGGAAATATGCCCTAGAGGCAATAATAATGTTATTATTTTATTTCCTTATATCATGATAAATGTTTATTATTCATGCTAGAATTGTATTATCCGGAAACATAATACTTGTGTGAATACATAGACAAACCAAACGTCACTAGTATGCCTCTACTTGACTAGCTCATTGATCAAAGATGGTTATGTTTCCTAGCCATAGACATGTGTTGTCATTTGATTAATGGGATCACATCATTAGGAGAATGATGTGATTGACATGACCCATTCCATTAGCTTAGCACCCGATCATTTAGTATGTTGCTATTGCTTTCTTCATGACTTATACATGTTCATATGACTATGAGATTATGCAACTCCCGTTTACCGGAGGAACACTTTGTGTGCTACCAAACGTCACAACGTAACTGGGTGATTATAAAGGAGCTCTACATGTGTCTCCAAAGGTAAATGTTGGGTTGGCGTATTTCGAGATTAGGATTTGTCACTCCGATTGTCGGAGAGGTATCTCTGGGCCCTCTCGGTAATGCACATCACATAAGCCTTGCAAGCATTGCAACTAATGAGTTAGTTGCGAGATGATGTATTACGAAACGAGTAAAGAGACTTGCCGGTAACGAGATTGAACTAGGTATTGAGATACCGATGATCGAATCTCGGGCAAGTAACATACCGATGACAAAGGGAACAAAGTGTGTTGTTATGCGGTCTGACCGATAAAGATCTTCGTAGACTATGTCGGAGCCAATATGAGCATCCAGGTTCCGCTATTGGTTATTGACCGGAGACGTGTCTCGGTCATGTCTACATTGTTCTTGAACCCGCAGGGTCCGCACGCTTAAGGTTTCGATGACAGTTATATTATGAGTTTATGCTTTTTGATGTACCAAAGTTTGTTCGGAGTCCCGGATGTGATCACGGACATGACGAGGAGTCTCAAAATGGTCGAGACATAAGGATTGATATATTGGAAGCCTATATTTGGATATCAGAAGTGTTCCGGGTGAAATCGGGATTTTACCAGAGTACCGGGAGGTTACCAGAACCCCCCCGGGAGGTATATGGGCCTTAGTGGGCTTTAGTGGAAGAGAGGAGAGGTGGCCAGGGCTGGGCCGCGCGCCCCTCCCCCCTAGTCCGAATAGGACAAGGAGAGGGGGCCGGCGCCCCCCTTCCTTCTCTCTCTCCTCTTTCCCCCTTCCCGAATCCTATTCCAACTAGGAAAGGGGGGAATCCTACTCCCGGTGGGAGTAGGACTCCTCCTGGCGCGCCCTCCTCCTGGCCGGCCGCACCCCCCCTTGATCCTTTATATACGGGGGCAGAGGGCACCCCATAGGGACACAAGTTGATCCACGTGATCATATTCTTAGCCGTGTGCGGTGCCCCCTTCCACCATAGTCCTCGATAATATTGTAGCGGTGCTTAGGCGAAGCCCTGCGACGGTAGTACATCAAGATCGTCACCACGCCGTCGTGCTGACGGAACTCTTCCCCGACACTTTGCTGGATCGGAGTCCGGGGATCGTCATCGAGCTGAACGTGTGCTAGAACTCGGAGGTGCCGTAGTTTCGGTGCTTGATCGGTCAGGCAGTGAAGACGTACGACTACATCAACCGCGTTGTGCTAACACTTCTGCTGTCGGTCTACAAGGGTACGTAGATCACACTCTCCCCTCTCGTTGCTATGCATCACCATGATCTTGCGTGTGCGTAGGAATTTTTTTTGAAATTACTACGTTCCCCAACAGCCTCATCATTGCCAAAGCGAAGCAACTAAACCGGATCCCAGGACAAATCCAACAGCAACACACACACGGAGGAGAGTGATCTGCACACTACCACCGTTTGATCCTGCTGCTGCTGCTACAAGTCAGAATTCTACGGGGCATAAGGTAGATGGATTGCTTCACAAAACAAAAGAGCAAACCAAGACCAGGATCGAAATACCTCCACAACCACCTCAAGCAAAAAGGACGCAAACAAGAGAGAGGCCATCTTCAGCCCTCCTTCCTCCTCGTGATCCATTGCTGCATCCTGCTATGATTACTCTGCCATGCCCCATCCTAGAGGGACAGCAGCCGACACCGGCGGAGTTGCGATCATACACGCACGTAAGTGAAACTAAAATATTTATATACGCATCTTGTATTATCTGCACATTTTCTGCTCCCTCTAGGATAACAAGTTCATAAACTGCATTTTAAGGTGCTGTTTGGATTATTTTTTTCTTTTTCTGCAGACGCCAAATCTACCGGATTATCTAATACCAAGATTAAAGATGCGATTCAAAGATGTAGAGAAAGCAAGGGAATTTTATAACAGATACGCCAGACTCGCTGGTTTTGGAATCAGGAAGACAGGTGGAAATGACAACCACAAGTATTTTGTTTGCGCCTTCCAAGGGATACACACATCTTCTATTTCAGAGGCCAACAGGAAGCGAAACAAAACATCGTAGAGGATGGGCTGTAATGCAAGAATGACGGTGAAGGTGCAGGAGGATGGCACATGCGTGGCAGTGGACATTGAGTACAATCATAATCACGAGCTCATGCAAAATGATGACATGCTCGTATTTTTGCACTCACACAAGAATTATGACCCCACTATTTTGGAGTGCGTAAAGCTCCTGCAGTACCATGATGTCAAGCACACAACAGTCATGTCCATGCTATCTGAAAATGAAGATGGAAGCTACTTCCTAAGCATGACCGGACGAGACCTACTAAACCAGTAAGTATTCAAACACCCACATACTGCAATGTAAAATAGCATCCTAGCTCACAACCCTTTGCTAGCAAAAAATAAACAAATGCATGTTTGCATGTGATTTGCAGGAAAGCCATGAATGCAAGGAAAGATGATTTGGATGATGTATTGAAACTTGTTTCATTCTTCAAAGACATGAAGGCAATAAATGATGAGTTTTTCTATGACATCCAAGTGGACAAGGACAAGTCAATTAAAAACATTTTCTGGTCCAATGCAAGCTGCCGAGGAGCCTATCAAGCCTTCGGCGATTGCGTAACATTCGACACGACTTACAAGACCAACATATTTCATATGCCCCTGGGAGTGTTTGTTGGAACAAACCATCACTTGCAGTCAACGATATTTGTTGTTGCCCTGATAAGAGACGAAGATGCAAAGTCATTCAAGTGGCTGTTCGATACATTTCTACGGTGCATGAACAACAAGCACCCAACTTGCATTCTAACTGGTGAGTTAAAAAAAACTCCTCAAGTTTCATCATCTTTTCAGTCTATGGCTCTGTGTTGGTTGGGTACATTGGTTTTGTCTGAAAATAATGTAAAGAATGCAGTTCAACCACTGTAAGCACAGAAGTCCAACTAGCAGTACAAGAAAGCAAAATTATCTGTCACATGTTTAGAAAAAAATTAGTTATGAATGTGAAGTTCAAATACATGAATCATAGAAGTTCAAGGACAAATCTGTAAGATAAATATATGTAGCATGTTCAGAAAAATATAGTTATTTACGTGAAGTTCAAGCACTGCCACCACAGAAGCTCAACAACAATGCTTTAAGAAATTTTTTGATTGCGACACTACTAGTTTGCCCTACTACTAACTGTGAAGTTCAAGCACTGATACCAAAGAAGTTCAGCAACGCTGCTGTAAAGAAAAAATACATGTGACATTCTTAGATACCATACTGCCAAGATGTGTAGTTCTAGTACTTGTACAACATAAGTTCACCATCAGTACAAAAAAAGAATCAAGTTTCATTTTTTTAATTCATGCAGACCAATGCCCACCGATGGCGAAAGCTATACCACAATCATTTCCAAACACCGTCCACAAGCTATGCCGTTGGCACATCATGAAGAAGTACAGGGAATACCTCACGTTGCTATACAAAAAGTATAAAACATTCAAAGAGGAGTTCACAGCTATATTAAACTGGCCGCTGATGCCAACGGAGTTTGAAGATGCCTGGGCTAAACTCGTGCACAACTACAACCTGGAGAACGACCAGATGATGATGCAGCTCTGGAGTGATAGGAAGATGTGGATTTCAGCATATTACAAGAACATTTTCTATGCTAGAATGACTTCCACACAACGAAGCGAGAGCATGAACCACCTGCTAAAGAAAGGGTTTGTCAAGGGGACCCAGAACCTACACAAGTTTGCTAGGCGGGTCAATGCTTGCATACAAACTCGGATGCAGAAGGAGAACGAGCAAACAATGACCAGCATGGTATGATGAGAAGTACAAAACACCCCCATCATGTTCTGTTTTACCTTCAACATGTGCACTTTGAATTTTAAAAAAAGAAATCCATGACTCTGCTTCGACTAATATCTCACTTTTTGACATGTGCACACAAATCCTGTGACAAAAACAACTTACGGCTACGAGGAAGACATGTCTATCAAGTACACGAGAGCCGTGTACACTGAGATGAGGAATAGGATGACAAAGGCCACGCTATTTCGCGCAAATCGTACAGCAGAGCTCACTAAGTACCTTGTGTACTACCACAACAAGCCTGTCCATGATGATGAAGAAAGATTTTCCTGGTCAAAGCATGAATTCCAGGTTGTAGCTGACCCAGAGAAGGAAATATACGAGTGTGAATGCAAGCTCTAGACACACACAGGTGAGCGAAAAAACAAGATCATTAAATAGCTAGACTAGTAGTATCATATCAAAATTTATGAATCTCATTGCTGGCTCACAAACTATGTATTCTGCATTCATCACAAAAATGCAGGCCTGTTCTGCCTTCACATCATGAACATACTGGACTACATCAAGCCTGACAAATTTCCAAACAAGTATATCCTCAAACGGTACACAAAGACTGCAAGATCACAACCAACCTTTGATACAAGGGACTAGAACACAACCGCATCGGATGGCAGCTCAAGGCTATCGAAGCAAGACATCTTGCTGCAGCTGAATTTGATGGTTAACAAGAAAGCGATGAGATGTGACCAGCAATATGACAGAGCCTACTATGTTCTCAAGAGGCTTGTGGAAGAGCTTGATGCAATACATTTAGCAAATCAAGCGGATGCTGACGAAAGGATGGCTGAAGAGGACGCTAAAATTGAAGATGACCTTCATTATTATGCAGCTGAAATGCTCAACACCGCCGCTGAAGCCAACCAATGCAAGCAGGGTGATGGGCAATCAATGGAGCAGCGACAGCAAGAGACGATGAAATTGCCATTGTATTCTGAAACAAAGGGTAGGAAGAAAATTACTGCAACAAAGAAAAGTGACAAGAGAGCTCAAATGAAGGCACCACCTACAGGAAGAGTCGTCGTGCACGATGAGAACAGAGTGCCACTTGGACACATGAAATGCAGTGTGTGCAACCAGGTTGCAGGACACAACAAGCTGACCTGTTCAACACTATTGGAAAAAAACAATGCTGAGGAGATCAAGCAAACCAAATCTCAAAAACAACAACCCAAAGTTATGGAACAAAAGAAGGGACCACACCCAAAGAAAGCAAGCAGCAGACTTTGTAGCATATGCAAGGAGTATGAACCACATAATGCAAGAACATGCCCGAAGCACGCAGATGCTGAAAAGACAAGCAAAATGCCAGAGAAGAAACAGAAAGAAAGACCTAGAGCCAACAACAAGAAAGTGGTGGAAGATGAAGAGGAGGACGAAGATGAAGACACCGTCGAAGAAGAGGAAGACTAAGAGGAAGAGGAAGTGGAATGCGGCGATGAAGAGGAAGATGACGATGAAGAGGAAGAGGTACATGTCAAGCAAAAACCTCTACCACCAAAGCCTAGGAGGAGCGCAAGGCTCATGAACAGTTACAATAGGTCAATTGACACAATGCAAACTTGTGTCATGTCAATGTGCAGAACATTATGTCATCCCCTGGTAACATACACTATGAAGTTCAAGTAATATTACTGCAGAAGTCCTGGTATGTTATGGCAGGAAGTGATGTGCTGGTGTTGTATTGCATGAAAGAGCAAGCAGTAATAAATTGAAAAACATACACTGTGAAGTTCAAGTAATATTACTGCAGAAGTCCTGGTATGTTATGACAGGAAGTGATGTGCTGATGTTGTATTGCATGAAAGAGCAACGAGCAAAATAATCATACAGTTTTGAATTTCATGTCAGCTTACAGAAGAAGTTCTGGTATGTAAAATCGATGTAGGATAAGAATATGCTTAAAAAATAAAGTTTCGCCGCATAAACTAAGGTTAGCAAGCCTAAGACAACGCGTTCAAATGTGAAGTTCTGCTTGGATACGTGCAGAAGTTCATGTACAATGCAACAAAGATAAAGAAACGTCAACAATATTTCTGCATAGATTTACATATGAAATACGTTCGCACTTGAAAAAACACACAAAAAACAAATATAGATTCTACGCAAAAGCATACATATTGGTTGGGTTGAACATTACCAATACATTACACAACACAAAATATCCTCTCCATCTGAAACCAACAGCCCAGCCACATCTCAAAGCAGAAGTTCAAGTCTACGATCATATGTTGGGAGCCCAAAAATAAACAACACAAAAAATCAAGCAGTTCAACCAAAACCGAGGCAGAAGTTCAGGTACATCTGTTGGGGCAAAAACATTCAACACATGGATACTGAAAAACGACGCAGTACATTGAAATTCACAAATCCAAATCATTCTTCACACCAAATGCATTTGTCCACAATATCATAAGTAATAGCGCTGCACCTATAGATACACAAATCACTAAAAACATTCTTACAACAAAATCTTTACGGAATTGTTCCAATCATTATCAAACCTAAAAATCTATATGAAATCAAATCTATAATGAAACTAATGCTTCGAATTCACGGGCCAAAGGACTGGATCTCTTTAGGGAGCTCTGAACGCATGACTTCATTCTTCTCGCTAAAAATCAGAGTGTGCATGAACTCAGCCTTCCAGTCATCTGCAGCAGCCTGCAGACAAAGAAAGGTGAAAACGATGGTCTAGTAACGGATATCTAAAACCACAGTAGGAGCGTCTCAGCAAAAACACACAAGAATAATCAAAGGATGATGAGACAAGAACAAAGGCAGAACATACTTCCACATCACTAAAATCTTCAACAAACTCGTCGCCATCATACAAAGAGCAGAACTTCACGGCAAAGAAACCACAATCATTACTCTTCTGCTTCGGAACATCGATGAAATTCAGCCTCTTTGCAATAGTCACCCAGTTAGGCTGCTTGCTCGCCTTGTATACAGCCTTGCCGTACACCTCCTCGAGCAACCCAACAAATCTCTTCATCTGCCGGAAATAACAAAATTAGATGAAGTCAAAAACATGTTAACCAAAATAGTTAAGTTCAGGTACATAAAAAAGTGACACTTGCATAAGATCCACCTAAACAAAATAGCAGAAGTTCAACTTCTAAATGACAGTCAGTTCAAGCAGTATTACCAAAACAGAGACAACAACATATTTTGTCAACACAAGGCATAATAAACTTTGTGTCAAACAAGAGAATGTGAAAGGAGGTTCAGGCTAAGAAACACTCATGATACTTTGGCAATCCCCGTGGAAACTCGTTCGCGACGTTTCCATATTATCGTAAGAAAGTGAATCAAGGATGTCAATGCTCCCATGATATCTATTCACCACGTACACACTGTAGTGCGCCATTGTGCCAATTGGCTTGAATAGAATCAAGAAAACCTGCAAAGAATGAAAGGACCGGTGAACACAAACTATAAAGCATATGTACTCAAGAACCGGCATGAACAAAAACTTCTTGACAAACTCAGCAAAAGGATGCACATGAAATTAAAAAAAGCAAGAGTTATGAAAAACTAACCATCTTTGCGTTAAGAAGGTCTTCTTCCTTGCGAACAAACATTGGGAGGAGACCAGCAGATTTTTCTGCATCAAACTTTGGAATTGTTGCGGCGTAGAAATCATACTCCAGGCAGTACTGAGCATTCACCAAAACACAATTAAAACACCTCCCAGATGCCACTACAACAAAACTAAGGCAAAAAAGGAGATAGGGGTGCAAAGAACTAAAACCTGTATGAAGTAGGGACTAAGTACAACCATGTCAGCACTAGTGAAAATCTCAGAGGTCTCCGGCTTATCCTTCCACAAATTTATGAGATAATCCATTATGTCTCCTTCCATCTGCTGCCCTTCACCGAAAAGCGTATAAAGGACACGTCCTGTGAGGTCAATCACATTCCCAGGGATGGTAAACATGCAGTAGCTTGTCCTGCAGAATACAAAAGGATGGTAAAAATATATATTAGAAGTTCAGATACAACAACAAACAGAAGTTCAGACACTATAACTCAAAAGGCAAGAGGAGACATAAAACAGAAGTTCAGATACTACAACAACGGCAGTTCAGACAATACAACAAATAGAAGTTCAAACACTATTACTCCAAGGCAAGGGAGAAATGAACAGAAGCCCACATACTACAACAACAGAAGTTTCAGACACAGAGTAGCATCTCTGACAGCAACAAAGTTAAAGAAGAAGAAAACTCACTCAGAATACTTCTCCAGACCGTCTTTACTCAGCACATACTGTTTCAACTTCCGGGCCTCTGATAGATGAGGGTAACTGTATTTTTTCAAGGGAGCGACAGGAGAACGCCACTTCAAAGGCAATATTGATGCTCTCTTGGAGGAAGTTATGTTCCCAGACTCAACTGCCAGTTTCCTCCTAGTAATCACAGCATTCTTCTCACCTCTACCAGCAACAGTACCAGTAGCACATTTAACATTCTTCGGGTAAGCAATCTTCTCAAAATCATCATCGGACGAAATCACTTCTGCTTCGGCTGCTTCGACTGCATCAGCCTTCTTGTAGCAAGGTGTTTTTGGAGTACCACGAATACCACCAGCCTGCTTCCCCAACTTGGAAGGAATGAGAGTCCGAGGTCTATCATCTTCTATCGGAGCTGTACTCATCGGTTCCTCCCTAGGCTGGTATTCCTGTGACCCGAGGAATGAGTAGTGGTAATTGGTCAACTCCAACGGATCCACTGTCAAAGAAAAAAGGAAGAGAAAACATCACCATTAAAATACAACTGAAGTTCAGGAACATCACAATGTGCAGTCCAACTAATAAAGATGACATGGTTACTACTCAAGCTGACCTAAAAAAATTAGTTGCAGTAAAAAACTAAATGAAGTTCAGGCACAACCAGAGGCACAGTTCAAGATAAACCGATGAACTGGAAATCATCATCTCTGAAGTTCAATTAGAAAAGAAAATGCTCATGTCCATTTAAGAAATGGAAGGACAGAAATTACTGAAACAAAACACACAAGCAAAATTAAAAAAGATAGAAATGAAGTTCATGTACAAAGAAAATGCTCCTCTCCTTCCGAAACCAGCAGCCCAGCCAGACCTCAAGCAGAAGTCCAAGTTCAGAGAAAAATATGAAGTTCAGGTAGAATAAAAGATGCAGTGCAGGTAAGCAGTACAAGTTCCAAAATACTTACATGTGTAGTAGCCAAACAGAGCTTGGAAGTCTGTCTCAAACAGGTTAGAAGAAGCGATTGAGTACAACCACGTCTTCCTGATATCCCCGATATTCTCATGGGAATAATTTGCAAGAACCCCGTCATGATACGAATTAACATTCGTAAGCATGAAGAATCCGCAGTCGATACTGCCATCAAACGAAGTAAAAGAATAGTGTTAGAACAGAAAAAGAAAGCCAACGAATTAAACATGTCGCAGCTTAAGTACAACTACAGTTAAACAAATGTGATAAAGAGAAAAGGTGGAAGTCATACTTGTTTTGCTGCTGGGGGACATCAATCTAATCCAGAGGGAAATTGTCGATGGTAAGAGGACTGAAGGGTGTCTCCCTGTCGTTGCTGGCATCCTTCCAAAGCCTCTTGATGTTGTCGGTCATCCGCCGAAACAGGCGTACCGCACATTCATCTTTTGGTCCATAGTAGGAATCGAGAAGCTGGAACCTTGAATTCTTCAGGTCAAGGAATACCGACACCCAATGACCGACACCACCCATGGAAGCAGGAATCTCAGGCGGGTCAAAAGTAGGGAAAACAACCTGAAGCATCATAAACACATGAATCATTCAAAAATGAGAATTAATATCAGAATGGTACAAAAGAAAAATAAAACAAATATTAACACAGTGGATCGCACTGCAAAACTAATACAGAGGCAAAGAACAAGATATTGCATACCGAATCATGTGCATCCATGCTATCTGGACCACTCGTCATGAAGTACTTCCTCACACGGGAATCAAATTGACCTCTGAAAATCTTGTCCTAAAATAATGCAGACAACACCAACATATGAAAAAAATACAAAAATGAGACAAACAAGTTTTAACTAAAATGGTAAGGAACAAAACATAAAAGAAATCACTGTATGGCTGACTTACACAAACCCAATACGGCAGGATGAGTTTATCCGATCCCTGGTACTTCGCACGTAGACAGTAGAGTGCACACTCAGCCACATTAGATGTAAGCATTCCGCGAGGACCAAAAGATATTGCGACTTCTTGAACATAAGCTTCACACTCCTTCTTCCGGAACATAATCATTTCTCTAAAACAAGCGAATAGAAAGTAAAACAAGTTCAACAGCAGGAACTCAGGAAGTTCATAACACATGTTAGCACATAAATTCAGCTATATCACAACAGGCAGTACAGTACAAAAGAGGCCAGAAGTTCAGCACCAGAGAAGTAAAAAAACAAGAAGTTCAGGTACATAGAGTTGGGAAGTTCAGGTAAGAAACCACAGGCAGTTCACAGGGGGTACATGGATGATGTAAATATTAAGCAGCTGCACTCACCTCTTGGAACGATCATTCCTAAGCCTAGTTACACTGTAATAAAAGTCGTCAACCTTCTTTCGGACGACAGCAAGGTCGCTATCTGCTCACCAAAAAGAAAATAGCAATTAACAGCAACACTCAAAGCACATAGATTCACGACAGTTTCAATTAAGACCAACATTCAAGCACAAACATTCAAAACATAAGCACATCTCAGCTGCTACATCAGAAAAGATAAAACAACAGCATCATAGACATCACAACCCATGCATTACAAACCTCCACCCACATAGAAAACAGGTTCACTTAACATTCTTTACAACCCACACGACAAACAACAAAACCAGAAGTTCAACTTAGACCACACAGGCAGTTCACAGGGGATATCATGGACTAAACCAAACAACAAAGAGGGAAGGGGATGGGGAAAGAAGAGAGAAGCATGCTCCTCTCTTCATGGATCCTTGCCTAGACCAGTGGCAGCACTGGAATGATCAACCTCCTCTCCATAGCTATCGCTTTCGGTATCTTCATCGTCGTCTCCAGTAGACGTTGCAGCGTCGTCGGGAAGGACACCAGAAGTAGCTGGAGCAACTGGAGAATCTGAAACAAGAAAAACATTTGGTTGTGCCTGTACAACATCAACATCAACTGATGGCTCTGCTACAGGAGACTTCTCCGGGCTTGCAGCAGCACTACGACCAGTTTGTACAGCAGACTCAACATGATCTTTCTCCAAAATGATGTCTCCAGTTGTCTTGCCCTGCTCAGCATCAGAAACCTCAGCGCCAACGGACGACTGAGGTTCAGTCAGGACCACCCCGTTGGAGCAGCCGGTGCCTGAGACGGACATGTCTACAACCTTCTCTGGAGCAACACTAACATCATCATTCTGCTGCTGCAAAAAGAAACAGAAAGTCATTACAAAGGGCTGACTGAACCTCATGCACAGGGGCAGCAAGTCCGTCTCAGGGGCAAACAAGTCAAATGGACAAGAAAAAATGGTACCTTATTTTCACTGCCATGAACCTCATCAACTATTATGCCACTAGCGGGAGCAGGTTCATGCACAGGGGCAGCCTCATGCACAGGAGCAGCTTCATGCGCAGGTAAAACATCCTCCTCAACCCTAGCATCATCATCAACAGCCTACAAAAAAATCATGTAGAAAACAAATACCTAATCAACAGAAGTTCAGATTGCATAATCAGTGAAGGTCAGCTATCACAACTGACATATAATGGAAGTCCAAATACAGTAAACATAGCAGGTCAGATGTCAAACTACTCTAAGATACAAAAGGGAACAAAAAAGGGCCAGTCATGGAAGTTCAGGCGCTGTAGCAGTTGAAGTTCAGGTTCTATAAATAGAGAAGGTCACATAGGAACACTAGTGCTAAAAAAACGGTTTACCACACATGAAATCAATAACGGTCGCCTATGACTACAAACAGTAATAACTGAAAGCTAACATTGAACATTACTGCAAAGAAATATCAAAGGCCAACATAAACAAACCTCTTTGGTACGCTCCACGTGGCCTCCTTCATGACCCGAACGAACAGAATCCTGCCTCTGAATCTGTCTCACAACAACACTTGCCTCATCTTCAAAAGGCTTGCAACGAGCATCCTGCATTTCCTTGAACAGCCCAACGCTAGTCCGGAGGTGGGAAGTGCTCTGACGAAGCTCTTCAAGAAATTTAGCTTCAATAGATAAGACCTCCTTCGAAGACTCAGCATCAAATCCGTGTCCGGGAGGAAGAATCCCATCAATGCGACTAAGACGCTCAGCAGTTGAAGGAACACGAGCCAACTCCCCACAAATAGTTTCAAGAAGACTGTCAATCCTAACCAGAGAAACATTGGCAGCTTCAAACAAATTCTCGGAAGAAACGCCACCTGCAGCACTCACACGGGCAGAAGAACCTCCTGGATCTACAGGGGGGCACCGGTATTAACATCCCGGGAGAATTCAAATCTTGGGGAAGTTCCACTCCCTAGGCCGGCGGAACGAGGCATAGATAGAACAGGACGTTCAATAACCCTAAAGAACACAACCTCAGCCTGTGTCTTCCACTGCATACAAAAACAAAAGTCAACGCGTCAGAAAACAGATGAAGGTACATGGGAACAAAAAATGTACAAGAAAATATCAAAAGTTCAAGTTAAACTACACAGGAAAGAATAATGCATAGAAACACTAACAGGCAGTCTCCCAAACACCCAGTTGGCTGGGTCATCATCACCCTTCGTGACCAAGTCAGCCGCAGCAAGCTCAAGAAGCTTGGCCTGATCCATGAAATTGATGCGAGGGGTCCTCAAGTCAATATTAGGCGTCTTGCCAATGATAAGGCAGTCTAGATACATAAGCAGCGGCGCGATGGCACAACCTGTGACAGCTTTTCCTCTGCTAGTACCTTGCTGATACCTAACAACAGCACTCTGAATATCGTCAACAACCAACTGGCAGTAGTCCATGTCTGCCATGTCCTCAAACACAAGGTTCTCGGCCATTGCTACCTCCCTGGACACTCATGTAGACGTTCCAGGGATAACCACCTTCATGAAAACAATAAGGTAAAACACCTACAGAGCAAGATCATCCTTCGTCTCATCCTTAACAAGTTCAGCGAGGATATTCCGCAAATCCTTTGTCTTGATGTCGTCACTCCTAGCATACCCAAGCTTGCCCTTCAACCTCATAACAACATCATCGAAACCATCATTCGAGGGCCTAGGGGGGGGTACGATTACCTTGAGGGAACCCAAAGAGATGGTGAATAGCATCACTTGTAATACGTAGAACCTTGTTCGCCTCACCCATGTCCAAAATCATGGTTGAGGGGTCAATCCTCGTGTAGATGTTGCCCATCAAAGGACGAGAAATGTTGGAATCAACCTTCAAGTCAAACACACAACCAAAACCAGCATTGATAACCCTCGTCTTGTGCCTAAGTTGTAGCATTTTCGCACACGTCTTGACCTCTTTCAGTGAGCAGCGAACCGTCTTGTTAAAACATTTCGCCTCACCTCCTCTTTGGCCACCTTCTTCGGGCGCTTTGCCTCCTCTCTTCCTCCTCTCAGGCCGCTGCACAAGCTGATACTGAAAAAAATACATTGACAAGGATAAAAGGCAGAACAATGAGAAACACAAGCTTCACCAAAATTCCACTAATGCCTACATACGCACCACATCTCAGAAGTCCAACTATGTCTACATAGGCAGTACAACCATGTATGACCAGAAGTTAACATGCTTTCAAATTGTTGGAAATTTACAAAGCAGAAGTTCAACCATGTATACCAAGGCAGTAATCAAACATGTATCTCAGAAGTCCAACTATGTCTACATAGGCAGTACAACCATGTATGAACACTAGTTAACATGCTTTCAAAAATGTTGGAAATTTAAAAAGCAGAAGTTCAACCATATACACTAAGGCAGTAATCAAACATGTATACCAACAAGTTAAGCTAATTTCTTCATGTATATACCCAGAAGTCCAACTATGTACACAAAGGCAGTAACACCATAAAAGCAAAGCACGTCGGCTAATTTATTCGTCTATATGGATGGAGCAGAAGGTCAGCTATGTACGCCAAGGCAGTGCTAAAAACAATAAAACTACATCAATAGCGACAAATGCTCTAAAAAACAGTAAACATGAGACATTCATACCTGATTAGTGGCAACATCATCATCGCTGTCGTCCTCATCATCAGCATTGAAATCAGCATCATCCTTGTCCTCTGGATTAACACGAGAACGCTTCTTCACACCCTTGTTGACCTTTGCAGGTGGAACCTTGCGCTTCACGCCGCATTTCTTCCCCTTACCAGATGCACCAGCACCAAGCGGAGAAGGTGTAGGCGAGGCAGTGGCAAGCACACGAGGACTACGGCGTGGCGTACCACCAAGGCCTAACCCTTCATCTTCAACAACTTCTGCAGGCCTTGAAACACGTGGGCTCCTCCGAGGAGTAACTTCACCAACTACTAGCTTCCTCGCAGCAGTCTTCTTGATTTTCTTCTTAACAGGGACAACCGTGCCATCACTACCACACGACACGTCTTCCTCAACAGCGAGCTCAGCCGCATGAACAGATCCAGGAACATCAGAACCTTTCTCAAGGCGGGCCGCCCTCTTCTTGTCAAAATCTTCTTGCTTCTTCCTCTTACGTTGGTCCTCCAGGAGAAGCTGAAGAGGCACATCCTCGGGTTGCGTGACAGGTTCAGTGCCATCAACAGACTGCGACTGCGTCTCTGACATCTGAAGAGAGCACAAAGGATCCGGAACGGAATCACAACCTTTGACTGACGGAGCCACCTCCTCAGCAGCAGCAGGGGTTTCTGATAAACCCAACTCAGATAAAACATCGTTGATGGTGTTCACAACTTCCTCCTCTATGGACACATCGGCAAAGAACACAAAAAATCGAAGCAAAAAATAAAAAAGTCAGGAACAAAAACAAAAACAAACAACATGAACAAGCTAAAAAAATGTCTCAAAACTTTAAAATGAAAAGAAAAGGGGTTTCACATACTAGGTGAAGCAAGAGTTGTAGAAGCAAGATCCTCAAGGCTTGAAAAATTCTCAAGGCTCGAAGCAACCTCGGCAATCACAGTCAAAGGGATAATGGGTGATTTAGCCGCATCAGATATTGGAGCATCAGTATTAACCTCTGAAGCTCCATCTTGATCGCAGGCATTTTTTTCAGAACTATTCAACTCATCACCAACTACAAAAAATGCAAGTAAAAAGGCAGCTGAGTTCTAATCCGCAATCCTACACCAAAGGGACTTCTACTTTTACAACAATGTCCAATACCCAGAAGTTCAACAATACCTAACAAAGCAGTAAACACAAAAAACAAACTAAAAATCTACAAACTAAATATAAAAACAATCTACACCAGAGGGGCTACTACATATATCATGAATGTCCAGAAGTTCAACGATACATAACAAAGCAGTAAAACAAAATGTGCATAACAGAAGTTCAACCAAATTTCATTACAATCAAACAATAATTAAAACCAGAAGTTCAACTATGTGACCCAAGCAAGTAGCACATAAAAAAGATGTAGCATGACCACAAACAGTATTTCACAGGCAAACTAAATATCAATGCCATCAACATGATAACAAAAAAACAAAGATATACACTACAAAAATGAAACATCTGGGAAGTCCAACAACACTTGGTGACAAAGTTTCACCTGCAAAATCATCAACTACAAAGTAAGCAAACACTCTACTAACTCAAACTAATGGTAAAAAGCATACACATAACCATTACTAGAAGTTCACACTATTAAGAATGGCAGTCCAACATGAATACTAAGTGAAGATATGGGCAGACATATATGAGAATAATGCTATTTAAAATACAAGATACAACTACATTAAGATACCTGGAGAAGGTTTTGAAGCCATGACAACACAACCGCCTTGATGAATGCAACTCCAAACATAGAACAACCTGATAAAAATAGGGGATTGATTGCATATAGTTAGCAAGTACAAAATCATACAACAAAATACAAAAAGAAACTGAATCAAACCCTAGGATGAAACAACTAAAACATACCAACAAAGGATGAACAGTAGCACATCTAAGCAAGCACAACAAAAAAATGTATCCATAAACTAAATACAATGTCACAGACATAATCTAGACTTCAAAATCCACATCACTAATGCAATTAAATACATCAGATCCAGCATCAACCATCCATCACGCCACACCCTCTCTTACATTCATCTGACTGCTAAAATCAACAAAGGGGAAATGAAATCCACACAAGTATGAAGGGACAAATAGCACACACAAGCATCTCACAAACAAATCTGACCACGGGGAATTGAAATCCAACCACCACACGCACAAGAACCCTACCTAATCTACCACCAAACCATCAGAAGAAGGGGGAGGGAGGCGGACGTGAGAGAACACAGAAGAAACAGGCAGGCCTCGACAAATCTGGCGAAACTAGAAGCAAGCATTAGGAGGAGGGGGCAGCACTTGTACCTCTCCAGACGACTCCCACACGCACGAATCCGCGTCGGTTCTTCCACTCCCCACAACGCCATGCGCACCTTGCAACCGCGCAGGCAGGTGCCGCCCTCGTTTTAGAGCAGAAGAGAGTGGGCTGGGAGAGAGAGAGCGGGGTGTGGGGGAGAAATAGGAGCGAGGGCGTGCGCCGGTTACTCCAGCACGAGGGCAGGGGACAGGGGCGGAGAAATCGGGGGGAGTTGGAGGAGAGGAAGGCAGCGGAGCGACGGAGAGGGGGGAGAGAGCGAGCGACAAGGGGAGAGGAGTTTTCTGACAGGTGGTCGCGAGGGAGATGGTCACTTAATGCCTCTCTGTCGTGGGACTTGCAGCGCCACTGAATTTACACTTTTACCCTCCAACAGCTAAAATAGTAAATATATGTGTAGATAAATAAATGCACCATTTGAATGCATCTATTATAATGAGATCAGATCACAAAACAGCACAGCTGATATCCTCAAAACCAAAAATAGATGGCAAATACAGTACTAAAGGAAGAAACATACATACATAAATATGCCCCTAAAAAACAAGAGAAAAGAAGTTCAAAAAATAAAGAACAGAAGTTCAAGTACCCTAATAAAAGAAGTAAAGGAATAAGAATAAATAAACCATAAAGAAACAAAAAGAAGAAGTTCAACTACAAAAACAGATGAAGTTCAGACTAAACCCTAAAAACCCTAAGATAGATAGTGGGGTCACGGATGTGACGGACTCGCCTCCGCATGCGACGATGCGGCACGCCGCGTCGTCGCCTGCTCCGGCTCGTTCCTGTCTAGGCCTCGCAGGGGGAGGGGAGGGGGGGTCCGACCCCCTCCCCCCTGCTCGGCCTCGCGCTACCGCATTGCTGCGCGCTAGGATTTGACAGGACGCAATGCGGTTATTCTGTTTCCACCCCCACCGCACGCATCCTAAACCCTAAAAACCCTAAGATAGATAGTGGGGTCACGGATGTGACGGACTCGCCTCCGCATGCGACGACGCGGCACGCCGCGTCGTCGCCTGCTCCGGCTCGTTCCTGTCTCGGCCTCGCAGGGGAGGGGACGGGGGTCCCGACCCCCCTCCCCCCTGCTCGGCCTCGCGCTACCGCAATTGCTGCGCGCTAGGATTTGACAGGACGCAATGCGGTTATTCTGTTTCCACCCCCACTGCACGCACCCTAAACCCTAAAAACCCTAAGATAGATAGTGGGGTCATGGATGTGACGGACTCGCCTCCACATGCGACGACGCGACACACCGCATCGTCGCCTGCTCCGGCTCGTTCCTGTCTCGGCCTCGCAGGGGGAGGGGAGGGGGGTCCCGACCCCCCCCCCCCTGCTCGGCCTCGCGCTACCGCATTGCTGCGCGCTAGGATTTGACAGGACACAATGCGGTTATTCTGTTTCCACCCCCACCGCACGCACCCTAAACCCTAAAAACCCTAAGATAGATAGTGGGGTCATGGATGTGACGGACTCGCCTCCGCATGCGACGACGCGGCACGCCGCGTCATTGCCTGCTTCGGCTCATTCCTGTCTCGGCCTCGCAGGGCGAGGGGAGGGGGGGTCCCTCCCCCCTGCTCGGCCTCGCGCTACCGCATTGCCGCGCGCTAGGATTTGATAGGACGCAATGCGGTTATTCTGTTTCCACCCCCACCGCATGCACCCTAAACCCTAAAAACCCTAAGATAGATAGTGGGGTCAGGGATGTGACAGACTCGCCTCTGCATGCGACGACGCGGCACGCTGCATCGTCGCCTGCTCCGGCTCGTTCCTGTCTCGGCCTCATAGGGGAGGGGAGGGGGGTCCCGACCCCCCTGCTCGGCCTCGCGCTACCGCATTGCTGCGCGCTAGGATTTGACAGGACGCAATGCGGTTATTCTGTTTCCACCCCCACCGCACGCACCCTAAACCCTAAAAACCCTAAGATAGATAGTGGGGTCACGGATGTGACTGACTCGCCTCCGCATGCGACGACGCGGCACGCCGCGTCGTCGCCTGCTCCGGCTCGTTTCTGTCTCGGCCCATACTTGGGCTAATCCCATGATTTCTCATGAGATAAAAGTCTAAAAAGAACATCTGGAGAATTAAAAGTTACAAAGAAAAACAAACAAACAAAATATAGAGCATCATGCACCTTCGCCTTCCAATGTGGGGTGCAAATCTCCAAAACCAAAAGTTTAACCATTAATAAAAAAGAAGTCCAGATCCTACTGAAGATAGTGCTTGTGATCCAGCTCAACACTTACACACTAGTTACAAAAAATTGCGGAAGAAATCTACTATGGGTTTTTGATTTCTGGAATGTAATCTGTCCTGGAATATCAATGTCAAAAAGATGAAACTGCATTCAAGAAATTTTTTGCTGTGACATAAAAAACCAAGAAAGAAGCACCTGAGGAATAATAATGTTTAGTGTCGAAGAAACAAAATGCACAAGGCGTAAGTTAACTAATAAAATGTTCTAAATAAAGGTAAGTCCAAGTTGTAAAAACACAGAAGTTCAGCGTTTGGAAAAAACATCAAATGAACATGTAGAAAAGACAAATTACACAGAAGCAAAAATCTTGTAAGTTCACGTTAAACACAATCTGAAGTTCCACCACTGTTTGAAGTATGCAAACGTGTTACAAAAAAATAAGTAAGGTATGCATGCGTATTTGGGAATAATCCCATAGTTGCCACGGAACAAACTAAAACCCAAATTAGAAAATTGAAAATTACAAAAAAAAATAGAGCACGATGTTGCACCCCCTTGCAATGTGGAAATCAGGAAGTTCAATCACTGGTAGCATAAAGTCCAATTACTACCACAGTATGTGGATGATCCAAAAAACTAGCCCCGAAGACAGAATAAATATAAAAAGGATGATTTGTGTATCTATGGACCACCTCCACATTTACGTATATGAGTACTCTGAAAAACAAAAAAAACGTACACAAAATTTTTATAACAACACCAACCGAACAGATCGTATTGCAGCATCAACCAAAAAACATGCATTAAAACGAGGGAAGTTCAAGCACAAAAGGTGCAGAAGTCCAACTCTGTAACACAAACAGTAGAATCACTGGAAAAAACGCATTATCGAATTTGCTTTTCAGATTTAATCACTTGGGTGACTACACCTTCTCAGGTCGCGACCTCGAACGATATCCTATTGCGCCTTGACATCAAAATGATAAATCAACCAAGCTATCTCATTGAAGAACCGAAAACTAGCACGGGCAGACACAAGATCCAATCGCCCGATTTCAGCGGTGTATTCGCCTTCCCGATGGAATTAACAACACATGAACGGTCCAATCTCACTAGTGCAATCAAATCCGCCCTCTATACTCAAATAAAAATAACAAATCTACAGAAGCGGCGGAACCACTCCCGCGGACGAAGAACACAGAGCCTCAAATCAAATCCGTTGAAATTAACGACAAATTGCCCACGAAACTCGTACTTAAACTAAATTACCATCATGTTAGAGGTTCCAGAACATCCACTGAATGCATTAAACTTATAAACAGACACGAGTTCATCCGCCCCGAGAGTGAATCCGCCAAAATGCAAAATTACGAATCAAAACGAGCATTTAGATGCAGGTATGAGTATCTGGATTACAGTCACATCCCACACAACACTACCGACCGGAATAATTTGCGGGGGAAGCCACGGTTGCGAAGATAGCCCGAAGTTCGGGTTTGTACAGAGGGAAGTTCAGGCGCGTTACCCAGGCAGTTCAGGTTGTGATCAGAATATTATTCTGATCCCGTGATCAGAATAGTGTTTATGTATATATATATATCAATGTGAGTGAGTAGGGATTGCCATGTAACGGATGCACTAGAGCTATAAGTGTATGAAAGCTCAAAAAGAAACTAAATGGGTGCGCATCCAACTTGCTTGCTCACTAAGACCTAGGGCACATTGAGGAAGTCCATCATTGGAATATACAAGCCAAGTTCTATAATGAAAAATTCCCACTAGTGTGGTAAAAGCATAGTTGCATTGCCCCTTCTCTCTTTTCTCTCATTTTTGGTTGGGCTTCTTTGGCCTCTTTAATTTTTGTAAGTCTGGAGAGTAATCCCAAATTGTGAGGGAATCATTGCTTCCTTCATCCTTTCCTCACATGGGACAATGCTCTAATAATGATGATCATCACACTTTTATTTACTTGCAACTCAAGACTTACAACTCGATTCTAGAACAAAGATGTGACTCTATATGAATGCCTCCGGCGGTGTAATGGGGTGTGCAATGATCAATGGAGACTTGTATAAAAAATATGAACGGTGGCCTTGCCAAAAATACTATGTCAACTACATGATCATGCAAAGCAATATGACAATGATGAAGTGTGTCATAATAAACGGAACGGTGGAAGTTGCATGGCAATATATCTCGGAATGGCTATGGAAATGCCAGAATAGGTAGGTATGGTGGCTGTTTTGAGGAAGGTATATGGTGGGATTAATGCACCGACAAGAACAGCGCGGTACTAGAGATGCTAGCAATGGTGGAAGGGTGAGAGTATGTATAATCCACTTATTATAAAAGTCTATTAGCTATCGAAACAAAGTACTACACACATGCTCCTAGGGGGATAGATTGGTAGGAACAGACCATTGCTCGTCCCCGACCGCCACTCATAAGGAAGACAATCAATAAATAAATCATGCTCCGACTTCATCACATAACGGTTCACCATATGTGCATGCTACGGGAATCACAAACTTTAACATAAGTATCTCTACCAATCCATAATTACTCACTAGCATGACTCTAATATCACCATATTTATATCTCAAAACAATCATAAGGAATCAAACTTCTCATAGTATTCAATGCTCTTTATATGAAAGTTTTTATTATATCCCTCTTGGATGCCCATCATATTAGGACTAAATTCATAACCTAAGAAAATTACCATGCTATTTAGAGAGACTCTCAAAATAATATAAGTGAAGCATGAGAGTTCAAGAATTTCTATAAAATAAAGCCACTGTCGTGCTGTAAAAAGATATAAGTGAAGCACTAGAGCAAAATTGCCTAGCTCAAAAGACATAAGTGAAGCACTATAACATCCCAAATTTTCAATTTGGAATGTTATACATTAGATCATCATTGCATATCATATTTTATTTGCTTTTGGTTTTGATCCTAGAAATCCTAAGCAACTCAAGGACCCATGGAGAGAGTTGGGGATTTCGCTATTTTCATATTTGAGTTTTCTCAAATTTCGAGAATAGGATCATTTGATTTTAATTATTTTATCATCAATTATTTTTATTACAAAAATATGAGAGAGGGAATAAGATGACTTTCCCAAAATAAAGAAAAATATTGAGGATTTAAAAATAAAATCAAATAAGATTTTGTTTCGGAGTTTTTCGTTATTTTATTTGAATTTAGGAAAAATGTGCGTTTTTAAAAATTGCATTCAGGCCCCAAATGAATGTTCACCTTGTGCGGCTTGATTTTAGAAGTCCGGGAAAATTTATTTTAGGATTTTTGGAGTCCGTTTAGTATTTCTTTTTATTTCTCTTCTGCACGTAATTATTTAAAAAAAAAGTCGCACCGACCTACGGGCCGTGTCCGACCGGGACTCCGGCCCGCTAGGCTTTATAAGCCAGGGGGGAGCCCAGCCGAAGCCAGCCCGCCCGCGCCCCGTAACCCTAGCCGCCGCCCTACCGCCGCCGCCGCCTGTCGCCGCCGCCGCCTGCTGTCGCCGGAGCCTCCGCGCCGCCGCCTCGCCGACTCGCTACTGAGGTCGCCTCGAAGTCCACGCAGCCATTTTTTTTTAAAAATCGCTCGGTTTTTTCGTCGGATTTTTTTAGTTTCGGTTTTTGTATAGATCGGTTTTTCCGATTTATTTATTTAGCGAGCGTTCGTCCGTTCGTTCGTTCTAGCGAACGTTCGTCGTTTTTCTTTTTCTCGGATTAAATCTGCGATTTTTCTGATCGCGATTTCTGATCCGATTTTCGTTTTAGTATAACTTTTTGCTCGTTTATCGGAATCAGGCGATTCAAGCGCCTGGAGTTTCGTCTCGAAACCCTCTATCCGTTTAACCAACTTAAACAAGTTTTTGCTACTGTAAAAATTGCCTTAGATCCAGATTTGTAGAACGAAGTTGTTTTCTTTCGCCGTTGACTTTCGTTGCTTCGTTTGATTTGATTCTTTTTGCAAACCAGAGTTCTTAAGTTGAACCTTCTGGTTAGTTTCTCTTATTTGAGTTTTACCTGTGCATTAGATGAGTACTTATTGTATGCTTGTTTGTTTGTGTGTGATAGAATACCCGGAGTGCGCCGCCTATTACTTCGAATCTCTAGGTTTCGCGGATCATCAGCAAGGCAAGTAACACTTTGATCATACCTTTTCTACTACCCAGTTTTATTGCATTAGATCAATCCTCACACATTGCATGATTAGGATCTAATTAAATTGTGGGTTTGGGGAGTAGTTGAGGTAGAACCTATTACCTGTTTACTATCAAACCTTTGGGAGTTACTTCTACGTTTGCCATTATGCCATGCTATGCTAGTAGACTTGGAGTGGGTGAGTGATATCCATGACAGATGTGAGTCTGTTAATTAATGGTTTATCTAAGGTGGCAACTTAAACACACATCTGGGTGGATTGAGGTACCTGGGTATTCCAGGATTGCCTGTTTTTCTTTTTGGACCGCCTCCCAGGCTCAAAGGGATCATGAGATTATTCATACTAGAAACTTCCATGTACAACCACAAGCCATTATGGGCTCTAGCATAGTTGATTATGTCATGCGACCTCTTACAGGGTAGACTAGCAGATGTAGGGGGAAGTAGGTGTAATGGTCTATCCATCGTAAGGTGCCAGCGCTTCTGAAAGACTATGTCTCGGTCATCCGTCTTCTTAAACACCATGTAGTGCGAGAAACCAAACGGAGGCGATCGAGTCTTGTGGGGAAAAGTGTGCAAACCTCTGCAGAGTGTAATAAACTAATCATGGTTAGCCGTGTCCCCGGTTATGGACATCTTGAGTATCTAGTACTTGGATCATCATGTGAATCTCAACATGTTACTCTAAATTAATTTTGTTGGGTTTTGTTAATGATATTATTTTAATTGGGATTGAGGATGCTGTCAACCATTCTCAATGTTTAACAACTACCATGATAGTTAAATAAATTTATTCCTTTGTAGTAGGGAAAATTGGCTTTATGCAAAACTGTAACCATAGAGCTTTCCACCAGCCAAATATGCATATAGTATAGTTGTTTCATTCCATTACTCTCTATGTGTTACATTGCCAGCATATTCCATGTGCTGACCCGTTTCGGGCTGCAACGTTAATGTTGCAGACTTTTCAGACGACGATTAAGGAGTTTTTAGGTCATGGTTCTATACTCAGTGATGCCGTTGGAGTTGATGGACTAACTTATCTTCCAAGCCTTCCGCTGTTATCGTTATTAGATGGCCTTAAGCCATATTTATTATAATAAGTTCTCTCTTGAGACACTCGATGTAATAAGTGTGTGATTGCTACTCTGTTATAAATCCTCCGAGTACTGTGTGGTGTCGGCATTACTGATCCAGGGATGACACCGGAGCACAGAGATCAGACTGTTTGAGGTCTGGTCGCTACAGAGATGGTATCAGAGCACACGCTGACTGTAGGACACGACCACTAAGCTAAAGACCTAGATCACTATTCATTCTCTTCTCTTCTGACCTATGATCTTTTCTACTCTTTAGGATGGCGGATGCAAAGAACAAGTTCACGCAACCGGATGACGATACACCTTTTGGACGTCACTTGAAGGAAGTCACTAGATACCTGAACATAGGAGTACCAAGCTTCACCGGAACCTACAACACCACTTTACCTGAAGAAGAGCGCTGGATGATTCAAGTTCAAGTTCCAGGAAGGACGTTCATGCCAGTCACTGAGCCCATAGAGTTTTCTTTTGATGCACCAACTTGGAGTCTAGGAAAGAGCATGGCAGCTCACATCGCCATGATACGCATTGGAGAAGTCTACCGCAATGATCTCAAGGATACTATCTACCAGATTTGTGGGCGCCGAGATGAACACTGGGAGATGATTAGCACCAGAAGGGATAGATCCATTGCAGCTTTTATCCAGGAATTAAACCAGCACATTCGACGACAGGAGAACCAGATGTGCGCCGACATGATAGATCTGAAGAAGGCTAAGACAAGAATCAAGGAACTGGAGGAAGAACTCAAGGCTACACGTGAAGATTATGAAGAGGAAATAAAAGTGCTAGTGGATAAGAATGCCGACCTAACAATGAAGCTAGCAATATTTATGGGAGGCCCTACACCAGTAGATGAAGACGAAGAACCCAAGGGGATTCGCCTGAAAGACTACATCATCATCGACGACACCGACTCGGATCCAGATGATAGCGATGATGACTATGTTGATGAAACCGGAGCAGATATCATGGAGTCTGCAACCAAAGAATATTTCTAGTAGACCACCTCATCAGTAGTAGTAGTCCACCATGTAAATACAGTAGTCCGAGCACTTTTGCGATAGTTAGATCGATTGTATGCCCTTGTTTGATTGAATGAAGTGAATTGTTTGCTTTTGCCTCATGTGCATATGGGTAGTGTTTTCTCTTTAGACCCCCTCTATTCTTAACTCTCATCTTTTCTAAACCCTCAGATGCCTCCGAGACGTGACCCCGGATTTACCTTTCCACCGGAGCTCACCCAGTTGATCCAGCAGCAAAACACATTGATGCAGTTGCTAGTCCAGAATCAAAATCAGGGGAACAACAACAACAACCCACCACCACCACCACCTGTTAATCACTTAGCCCATTTTCTTAGGCTGAATCCGCTGGTGTTTTCCAGTAGCACCGAGCCGATAGTAGCAGATGATTGGCTCCGCAAGACAGCTAGAGAGTTGACCATAGCAGGATGCACATATGCGGAGAAGGTGAAGTTTGCCGCACATCAGCTTAAAGGACCCGCAGCATCATGGTGGGAGAATTTCACAGCCACTTTCCCTGTCGACACTGTCACATGGGACCAGTTTCAGCAGGCCTTTCGTATTGCCCATGTTTCAGCAGGAGCTATGGCCATGAAGAAGCGTGAGTTTCGCAACTTGAGCCAGGGAGGACGGACAGTTGGCCAGTATGTGGAGGACTTTAGTAAGTTAGCATGTTATGCCCCAGATGATGTTGCTACGGATGCAGCTAAGCAGGAGAAGTTTCTGGAAGGACTGAATGATGAGTTGAGCATGCAGTTGATGGTAGCAACCTTCAACAACTACCAGGAGTTGGTAGACCATGCTCTTATGATTGAAGGCAAGCATCAGCAAATTGAGAACTGCAAGAGGAAGTATGGACAAGGAAATTACAATTCAGGAGCTCAGCAGAAGCCACGTTTTACCCCTAGATCGGGAGGACATTTTCAGCATACCCATGGAGGAGGTAGCTCGCACAATCACAATGGCACCAAGAATGGTAATGGCAATGGAGGAAGCAATGGCCAGAATCGCACCAACCCATCAACCCCAGCCAAGGACCTGAGCCAAGTCACTTGCTTTAAGTGTCAGAAGACCGGACATTATGCCAATGAATGCCCTGAAGGCCAGAATGGCAATGGAATTTCTGGGAAGAAGCCGAACCCTTTCAACAGGGGACAGGTGAACCACGTTAACATGGAGGAGGTTGAAGAGCAGCCGGATGCCGTAATCGATAAGTTTTTGCTTAAGTCATTTACTGCACTCGCTCTTTTTTATACTGGTGCATCGCATTCATGCATATCAAGGGGATTTGTGGATAAGTATAACCTGCCACTAAGGTTCTTAGAACACCTATGCTAGTAAGCTCACCGGGAGCGGAGTATATGGCCAGTCAAGGATGTTTTCAAGTGCCATTGAGTATAGGTAGGCATGTGTTTCCCTCGGATTTGATCATTTTGGAATCACAAGGATTGGATGTAATTCTGGGTATGGATTGGCTGTCGATGTATGGAGGAAACATCGATTGCGCCAGTAAGTCAATTTTGCTTACCACCCCCGAAGGGAGAAGGATCAAGTATGTATCCCGGCATGTGCCAAAAGGGACTCAAGTAAATTGTTTAACAGGAGTTGTACAAGAGGAAGTACAAGTGGTAAGGGATTTCCCTGAAGTATTTCCAGAAGAGTTTCCAGGCATGCCACCGGATAGAGATATTGAGTTTTTGATTGAGCTATTGCCAGGCACAGGGCCAATATCAAAGAGACCATACATGATGCCTGCAAAGGATTTGGTGGAAATTAAGAAGCAGATTAAGGAGTTACTAGATAAGGGATATATTCGCCCAAGTTCTTCGCCTTGGGGATCGCCAGTACTTCTAGTGGAGAAGAAGGATGCATCGTTAAGGATGGTTGTTGATTATCGAGGATTGAATGAAGTAACCATCAAGAACAAGTACCCACTACCAATGATCAATGATCTGTTTGATCGATTGCAAGGAGCTAAGGTATTTTCCAAGATCGATCTGCTATCCGGATACCACCAGTTGAAGATTCGGGAACAAGATATACCCAAAACGGCTTTTACCACCAGGCATGGGCTGTATGAGTATACCGTTATGTCATTTGGTCTGACTAACGCACCTGCATATTTTATGAACATGATGAACAAAGTGTTTATGGAATTTTTGGATAAGCTCGTCGTAGTGTTCATTGATGATTACCTGGTTTACTCGAAAAATGAAGAGGAGCATAAGGAGCATTTGCGTTTGGTACTTGAGAAGCTCAGAGAACATCAGTTGTATGCCAAGTTCAGCAAATGTGAATTTTGGTTGAAGGAAGTTGGATTTCTCAGACACGTTATATCCGGAGAAGGTATATCAGTAGATCCCACTAAAGTTGATACCGTGACCAAGTGGGAAGCACCAACCACAGTTGGAGAGATACGGAGTTTTCTTGGACTCGCAGGATACTACCGGAGATTCATTGAGAATTTCTCCAAGATTGCAAAGCCTATGACGGAGTT